>NW_022900938.1:26520120-26522973 GCF_012274545.1 Fukomys damarensis | reverse complement strand
TTTTTTTTTTTTTTTTTGCAAATTATAGCTCACATCTTGTTAACTGTAGGAAGAGCAAAGTCATTACCATAAGTCATAATCTTTGGAAAATAGAGTTCCTTTTCATTCAAAAAAAAAAATCTTGAGGCCCCTTAGACATAGGTGGTGAAGCACCATTCCATGGGGTAAGTACATCCTCTGCCACCACTCTCTCCATCTTGTCTCAGGTAATCTTGCTCTTTCATTTGAGGACTGAGAGCTATGTAAAGATGTAAGGGGTTTCCCTCGTCATCTGCCATGGTCTTTTCTGAGGCTGCCGTCTTGCCATAGAGTAGAAGGTGCTGACCCTATACTGCAACAGAACATACGGGGCAGTCATTTCTTCTCTGTTAACTTGACATAAAGACTCTATGTACTACAGTTTCACCATCTTGCAGCTCGGACTGGCTCTAGAACAAATGTGTTGAAACCTTCATTGAAAATACAGCAGGCTTAGTTTACCAGTCCATCGCGATTATTTTTGTCATAGACATCATTCCATACTTTCTCTTAGACCACACAGAAAAGCATAACGATAGCCAGAAATAAACAGAAACAGCTCAAAAACAGAAGTGGCAGTTCTGGGCAATCACCGCAACACAAGCCAACAGATCACCTCGGCAGCCCTTTTGCCTGACTGGCCTTGGCCGTACGAACGTGACGGTGTGATGAAATGCTAGTGTCACTAACGACACTGGAAGCTCTCGCTGTCTATTAAAGGGAGTCCAAGATGGGATGCAGCCCTGGTAAGGAAATGAAGAGGTTTGTCGAAAACCTCATGACTTTCGAAGCAGTCGTGTGATAAAGATACGAATCCAGGATCTCAGTCATTTCCCCCAAGGAAAAGTTATCAAAGACAAACAGAAAATTGATAAGAGTATACATATTGCAGAAATGACTTTCACAAGGGTGATAAGCATCCCCCTGTCACGTTCAAGGCAGCTGAAAATCCAGCTAACATTAAGACACCGATTACCCGCTCTGATGAGCAGAAGTTGTCTAACAAGGCAGTAGGGTGACGGAGGTGAAAGTCGCTGGTCTAAGTTCCTCCACATAACCGTGTCACTTAACAGGCTGTTGGAGCCAGGCTGGCCTTGGCTCTTACCTTGACGAGATTTGTTAAGTTTATCTCTGAAGCTGACAGAATTCACCCTGATTCTCAATGGAACCTTTCTAGTACTGCTCAAACACTTCTTAGCTCTCGAAAAAGATACCAAAGACAACAGAACTAATTTCTACTGGAGTGTGGGGCTAGTAATAGTTTGACGTACTTCTCTACCCCTCCTGGGGAGCTGCAATTTAACAGCCGTCAAAATTCTGAGCAGAACACAGAAAAGTGCTTATGTTATACAACCTCTTGGATAAGGAATTAGACACAATGGACCCTTGATTTAGGATCACTTTTTACACGAGGGCTGGTTGTAACTCAAGTTGGTCAGGTGGAGGAAGGCTCAGGCTTATCTACACAGCTGTCAACGTCTCTCTCCTGTATACAGGCAGATTTCAGTGTCCTTAGAGAGACACTGGCCCAGGATTTCTCAAGCCCATATAGAAAAATACATCGTAATGTTCCTTCCAGAACTCTTTCAGGGTGAAATTTGTATCTGAGACCATCTGGAAGGACAAGCGGCTAGTATTTGGATCATAACTCAAAACTTTGTAGGTTAAAACTGGTTATGATCCAAGCTGTTCTCAAGTCAGGCTGGTTGTACCTTGAGAGTCCACTGTATACGGTTTGAGGCCAACCTGGGCAGTTTAGTGAAACATTCTCAAAAGTAGTAAACCAGCACAAAGGAAGGAGGGAAGGAAGGAAGGAAGGAAGGGGAGGGAGGGAGGGAAGGAGGGAGGCAGAGAAGAGTGAGTGAGAAATCAGGGCTTTTATTCCCAAGGAATGTGCTGTTAAATATTTACTAGTACAAACCTACTTCAGAACCATGTTAATATTTTACATCATTTAAAAGTTAATATATTACATAATTTAAAAGTAAAATTTTAAAGAATAATCACTAAAAAAGCAAACAAATTCAAATAAATAAACATTAAATGTTATGAAAAATTATTTCAAATGACTTCACATCATATTTTACTTTACCTATTGGATATATCCTAAAAGGAAAAATAATGCAAAGAATTCTTCATTACATGGAATACTCTTATTGTTAGTAGTAGTAATTATACTGTTATTTTGAAACTATCATATACACACATCTGTACATAAACGTGTATATACAAATAGTTTTCTTATTAGATCAGAACTGAGATTTTTTTCCAGTGTAAGAGAAAAGTCAGAAAACATAAAACCAAAAATGTTTTACAAAACTCAATCTCAAATTGTAAATATTGGTTTGTCTATGATTCACTTTTTTCTTTCCATAAAGATTTATTTCCAAGATCACCACTGAAAAAGTTTAGAAGTATTGACAAGTCGGGAAAAATAAGCAGCCTTAGCATCCAGATTATGGTCCCTAAATACCATTTCCTACTAAAAAAAAGACAAGGCTTGCCTAGATAAATAGCTCATCCTATATCTAGGAGAAAATATACAATATGAACATCATGAGATACTGTATTTCTTCAGAAATAAAAAAGTTTTCTAACGACTGAGGATGTCAAAAAGGCACTGGAGCCAATTTGCTGGAGTGCTATTAGGCCAAAGATGGAATATCTTGAACATCAGATACATATACATAAGAACTCATGAGCTCACAATGCCTTTTGTGTTAAAAAGAAACTCTGGTAGGGCTGGGAATTTAGCTCAGTGGTTCCGCTACCTGCCTCACAAGGGCAAGGACCTGAGTTCGATCCCCGGTACCAAAAAAAAAAAAAAAAAAAAAA
>NW_022900938.1:26496788-26520011 GCF_012274545.1 Fukomys damarensis | reverse complement strand
AAAAAAAAAAAAAAAAAAGAAGAGAAAAAGAAACAGAGGTGTTACCTTCAGAGGCTGGTGGCAAAGTAGTTAGTTATTCTAAAAACTGAAAAACAGGAAGAGAGCATTTATTCCACCATTTCTTTATGAACTGCATCACTAGAAAACATACTAATAAATAATAGATGGTATGGGAAAAGTCCTTCCAAAATTATTCCAACTAGCAAATGTAGAAAGAATAAGAGCATTAAGAGCCATATTACAGCCTCTAATAAAATAGTGGTGTCTGACAAAACATCAGTGACTGCTGAAGCTGTTAAGCTAAAGGCTGATGGATGAAGACATTACAGACAAGGGACAGTGCTCCCTGAGAGGAGGGAAACAAAAGAACTGAGCCCTGTGCTTGTGCCAGGTGCACGAAGTGGGGAATGAGATTCATAGAGGGGAGAATCGGCTGAACTGGACTCAGAAAAGACCCAGGTCTTGGAAACAGCAGACAAGTACATAGAACAGTTTTTATAACTGTATTCCATAGATTAAAAAATAAATAAATAAAGACATGGAAGATGTTTTAAAAAGAGCAAAACTAGATTCTAGATCTGAAAACTAGGATGTTTGAGATCAAAAAATATCTATGGGAGGAGAATAAATACAGGACATATTTGGAGAAGAAAAGATTGCTAAACTTTAAAAGGTAGCAATAGAAGCCACCCAAAATAAAGCACACAGAAAAGGGAATTTTACAAAAATGAACAGTGTCAATGAATTGTGAGACAGTGTCTAGTGGTATAATTGAAGTCCTAAAAGGAGAGTATTGATAATCCCACAAATATAAATGCAAAAATTCTAAATAAAACTTTAGCAATCAAATCTAATAATACATAAAAAGTAAATCCACTATGACTAAATGCAGTTTATCTGAGGTATCTAAGAATTTAACATTTGGAAATCAGTTGACCATATCAACAGACCAAAAGTAAAAGTAACCAATAGGCATTAAAAAAGCATTTGATAAAATCTGACATCATTTTAAGTAAAAATCAGTCATCAAAGTAGGACAGTAAGGAAATGAATTTAATCAGATAAAAGAAAACTACGAAATAAAATACAGCTTTACATCATACTTAGTGATGATATATTGGACAATTTCCCCCTAAGATCAAGACCAAGGTAAGGATATCTGCTCACATCACTTTTAGTCAACACTGTATTTGCATTCCTAGCCAATACTGCATTCATAATAATAATGATAATAATAATAGTGGCCAGGTGCAATAGTGCATGCCCATAATCCCAGCTACTTCAGAGGTTAAGGAAGGAGGGTCACAAGTTTAAGGCCAGCATGGGCAACCCAGCAAAACCTTAGTCTCAAAAGATGAAAGTAAATTAAATTAAAAAGATGTTGCTGGGTGTGGTGGCGCACACCTGTAATCCCAGCGCTTGGGAGGCTGAGGCAAGAAGATTGCTGTGAGTTTGAGACCAGCCTGGGCTACATAGTGAGTTCCAGGTCAGTCTCAACTACATAGTGAGTTCCTGTCTCAAAACACCAAAGAAAACAAACAAACATAGGTCTTGTCAATGATAGGTAGCATAAAGACTCCAGGGTCAAAGAGCCTGGGGGTCTGTCCTGCTGGGCCCTGTGTAAACACATCACATTGGAATATGAAGGGTCAGAGAAACTCACTTATATTTGTACAATCTAGTATTTCCTAACAGATCTGTTTTATCATCCACATCTTTTAGCAAAATGTTGTAAGCATAATCCTAAAAATGTCCTGCCAGGAACAGTTGGTACGCATCTGTAATTCTGGCTACTCAGGAAGAAGAGGCAGGAGGATGCCAAGTCTGGGTCCGACCTGCGCAACTTAGCAATACCTTGTCTCAAAATTTTAAAAATTAAAATTAAAAAAGTGTTGGAGATGGGAAGGATTTTGCTTGGTGGTCCCTGGGTTCAATCCTCTGTGCTACCAAAAAAAAAAAAAAAGTTAAAAATGTAATATATTTTAACAAAATTCATTTAGGGTTGCCAGGTCAGAAGAATAACAGTCTTTTTTTTGCTTGGCCCCTTCAGACGTCGTCTTGACAAACTAAAATTCATGCGCAGAGGCCTCCAGCTGAGGCTCTGTACACACTGCCTAGTACATTTCATTCTTATACTGAATCGAAGCCCATGAAGATGTGTTAATCTTAAGCTAAATTATTTGTTTACATTTTGAAGTTCACTAGAAGAAAAAAATCTTTAAGCCTCTTGGGAGTCGACAAACAAAACCCTGCTCCTGTTGTGAGTAGATCTCTCGGGTCCTGCGAACTAGGGAGGCCCCACGAAATTCAGCGAAGTGGAGTACTGCAGAACAATGTGTTGCTCTCCGTGCCTTTTTGCCTGCAGGAACCAAATTCGACTACAGACTGTAAGCCCAGATCACATTTATGCTCTAGGAAGGCACCAAACTTTCAGTCCGACTGTTTAGACTGCCTCTGGGCCGATATCCTTATTTTGAGTGTGATTTATTTTTCTTTCAATGTTAGAAATTGCCCCAAATCGAAGTGGAAAGCATTAGAAAATTCAGAAAGGAAAAGTTTGCCAGTTCTTTTCCACCCATGCTCTCAGTGACTTCTCACAGTGTCATGGTTTAGATAAAAAAAGTTCCCCCAAAGTCCCTGAGTTCAGAGGTAGGGTTTTGGGAAGATGAATGGATCATAAGGATGCTATATACTTGGCAGTGGGTTCACACTCCAGAGCCCACAGTTGAAAAGAGCTGCTAGGAGGTGGGGCCTGGCCAGAAGAGGCGGGGCCTGGGTGTGACCTCTCCTTTCCCCTCCCTCTCCCCGCCCCCTGCCCACCCCTCTTTCTCCCCTGCTATCTCGCATGGGTTGAGCCGCTTTGTTGCCCTACACCCTTCCGCCATGCTGTTCTTGGAGCCAGCGAACAGTGGACTGAACACAACACTCTGAAACTGTGAGTGCAGTAAACCTCTCTTCCGTAAGGTGAAAGAGTTAGGTGTTTTTTCCTAGTGGTGGGAAAGTTACTAAGACACAGAGTGATGAAGAGCTAGGCAGGAGGAATGGGAGAAACCTTCGGTCTTCATCCTGCCCTGTGTTTAGGGAGGCTGGCCTTCAAGGGCCACCTCGTTTCTCCTCCCCTTCCCTCTGGCTTGACTGGGATTGGCCCATAAAACACACCCGCGAGATACTGAATCTCACACCCCTTCCCCCAACCCCTGCTCCCTTGCCTGACTGTGAAACTTCCCCAGTTACCATTTGTGTATGCCAGCTGTGTCCCGTCAGCATCATGAGGCACACCCCTGTTGCTGATGCCAAAATTCCTAAGTGACTTACTAGGCTGTTAAAGTTCTGATTTGAAAGCCTTTCAAATTAGATGTCCTACTTTGAAAGGGAAATGTTCAGGAAATGCTTAGGCTTATGATGAACGAAGGTGTTTGGAACTAAAATAGTGAGGCCTAACTTTGTTCTTAGTGGGTTTAAGGGAAGCATTTAGTGACTTAGTCTGGTGGTGAAAACTGTCTCCTACCTTCTAAATTGTCATGCTCTCAAGAAATTCTAGGACATGCTGACTTCTCCCAGGCCATCTTTTCCCTAGGTACCCACACTTGGGCCCCTCTGGATGCAGGACAGAATCAGTAGCTTTCCCTGTTTCCAACCCACAGCTGCTGATGTGGGAGAAGTTGAAGAGTTCAAGGGTCTATCCTACCACACCAGCTTTCAGATTCTTTTTATTCCTTCCACACACCATACTTCTACCCCTATAAAAGTAGTATTTCTTCCTTTTCCCTTTCTCCTTCTTTCTTGTTATTAGATGACCTGTATCCCAAATCTATGACTTTCAACCACTTGTGAAATGCGTCTCAGTGATGTATAACTAATGGGAACTAGAATTCCCCAGTTTGCGAACATTTTTGTTGAAAAACATATTTCAGTGGATGCAAAATTTCCTCCCTAAATAGCATAACTTCCACACTAAAATCCATGAGGCTTCTTTGAATGGGAAGAAAAACGATGTGGAGTTATCTCTAGTGTATCCAGAATTCTGCATAACTATTAGCCTTGCTTATCCACTTCTGAGCTATATTTAATAGCTCTGGCCATGATGAATATTTGTCGTGCTTTCCTTCTGCACACACACAAAGTGTTTTTGACTCATTAAAATCTGGACATGCCTGTGAAAGTGTCACATTTTTAAATGTCATCCATTAAGTGAGCTGGAGCACAAAAGGTTGAACACAGTTGCTCCAGGAAACAGCTAATAGAAATCCCATAGCTGTGAGGAAATTCCTAGTGAAGCCTTGATATGACTGGAGAGAGAAAAACTCTGTATTATAATAATTACATTATTACATTCACAGATCTTGAATGGGTCTTATCTGTTGAAGATTCTCCTCCCCTTCAACATCCCTCTTTACTCATTTTTCCTGTAACATCTGAAACAATTTCAGCACTGATTAAGGTTGTTAACGGGTTCCATTTGCTTTCTCTGCCTTTCTTTCAAGTGGAATAAAGTAAATGTGCCCACTTTTCGTTCTCTGAACTCATCAGTCCACTATTTCTGATGTTGCCAAATATAACCACTTAAATGCGGTGGTTATTTTCTCAGTTTTTTCAAGCAAAAGAAGAAAGTGAAACTTAATGAGACCTAGCACCGAGACAAGGGCAGTGTCTGTGCTCATTAACAAGGCCAGAGAGAGATAGTTCTTGTCTCGTGGGCTTGGGAACTGAGCTTTTGTTATTTTTGTGTGAGTTTTTAGATGATTGCTTCTTTTTCCACCTTGGTTTTAGTGGCTTTCACATTTCAAAACAGCAGGTGGAAAAGGACTAGGGATTTAGCTCAGTGGTTCTGCTGCCTGCCTTGCAGGTGTGAGGACCCAAGTTTGATCCCCTATACAAAAAAAAAAAAAAAAAGAACAGGTGGAGTTGAGAGACTGCATGGAGGAAAAAGAGAAGTTAAAAATAAGCAACTTGAGACAGTTTTTAGCCTTTTTTTTCCCCATAGAATTTCCTACATCCATTATCAACTCACTACCTCGGATCAAATTTGGATTTTTAATAAATATTCAAGTTTCATTTTTACAAAAAGAGCCATTCAACTCAGTATTAAAATAGAATACCAAACTCTTGTATGGAAAATCAGTGGTTGTGGGAAGCCAGCCATGGCCCACTGGCTTTTTGAAAGACAACATTTGTTCCTTTTTAAGGACTGCACGTGTTAAACTTGTTTTGACCCTGCACGGGAGAAACTCGGACAGCCAAAGATCTGATGTTATCTATAGGAGTCAGGTGTTGTACCTCCATTTTGTTGGGTTCCTCCACCTATTGTGGGAATCATGATTATTAGTTGCAGGTGTTGTTAATTTGTTTTTCTTGAGCCTGCTTTCTCTTGCCCGTGTGAACCCTCGTTCCCGTGGAGCGGGTGTTGAGGCCCGTGTGAACCCTCGTTCCCGTGGAGCGGGTGTTGAGGTTACTATGGTGATCCTAGCCCATAATAGTTCGGCCTTTCCCTTTAAAAGGCCGGTGCTTGCCGGCAATAAACGTCGCCTTGATCAGACTCTTGTCTTGGCGTCCTTCCTTTCTCTCTGCCCCATCTCCACCCCGCTGCTCTTTCAGGTTTGAGGCACTGCGGGACAGTGCTCTGCGTCGCCGGTTCGTGACAAGTGGTGAAAATGGTTTCCAACTGCAGTAGTGGACCCTTGATTTACAAAGTCAATTCATTCCCATGAGCTGGTTATAACTCAAATTGGCCAATTGCTTTCCAAGTCTCTTCCCCATATTCAGGCAGCTCTCAGGGTCCTTAGAGAGACATTGGCCCAGGATTTCTCAATTAACCTCACACAAGAAAGGATGTTGTAATGTTCCTTCCAGAACTCTTTGCAGGTTAAATCTGTATCTGAGACCATCTAGAAGCACAAGTGGCCGGCATTCAGGTCATAACTCAAGACTTTTGTCTGAGTTAAAACAAAAATTTTGGTCATAACACAAGTCGTTCATATATCAGGCTGGTTGTAACTTGAGGGTCCACTGTGGATGGCTTTGTTTTCTCACAAGAGGACACCAGGTGTGGCAGCTCTGAGAAGGGACTCGTCAGATCCTGACTTGACTGGCTGCAGCAATATAAGGAAAATCCCAGAAGCAAGATAAGGAACCGGCCATATGAGGAAGGTCTGAGCCAGACTAGGGAGGGTCTCCTGTGGCAGGCAGAGCACTGTATGTGTGAGGGCCACACTGAAGATGGGAAAGGGTTGTCAAGCATAGCAATGCACATCAGAGGGCCTGCTGAGCCTGGGGAAGTCAGCCTGGGCAAGTTGCAATAGCGACCTGCAGCACAGGGAATGTTGTCTTCCAATAGCTGGGCCTCAATGTCAGAAAGTCTGGAGAATGTGCTAAGGCAAGACTGCTTGTGAAGGCGTTCTCATCAGTCTCATAGAGCAGAAGCAAGGACCAGAAGAAACCTGTTTGCAGAACTAGGTGAAAAATGGGACTTAGAGCTCCAAAATGCGCCCTGTTATAGAAATGAGACATGCGGGCAGAGTTGGAGAAGCAGGAGAATCCAGTGTTTCAGAGAGAGCTTGTTAATCCCTTCCACTTAAATTATCATCTGATCATGGGACCTGCAGAAGCCTCTTTCTCGACGCTCAAAAAAATTTTTCAGTTCCTTTTCCTGAACTAATCTATGACACATAACATGTTTGGAAGCAATGGACAAAATTCCCATTAAAATTAGCTTTAAGCAACGCAATTAAAAGGGTCTAGGGCCAGGGATTTTGCTCAGTGGTTCTGCCGCCTGCCTTGCAAATGCAAGGTCCCAAGTTCAATCCCTGGTACCCCCAAAAAAGGGTCTGCTGGCTCATGGCAACTAGAGAGCAGAGGATGGACCTGGGAGTTACAGTACCACTGTGTTAAGGGCTCAAGTACCTCTCACTTGGGCTCTCTCCTCGTCCTTCCTGTCTTTTTTTTCTGCTTGGTGTTGGCTTGGGAAATGTTTAACAACTATGTTTCTGGAAAAAAATATATGTCATCTACATACATATATAAGCTTATTGTAAATTCTACAGATATAAAGGATATATAGCACAGTTTACCAATTTTGTGTGGAATTTGTTTCCTTTCTAATTGTTAATTTTCAGCCCACTTCATGAGCAGTTGAGAAATTTTAGTATTTTTATTCTGCTATCTGCCCTCTTTTCTACTCCACCAGCTTTATTTTGTTTGTATGATACAATTCTCTATTCTGTTTGCATCTTTAGCCTAGTCATTGTTAAACTGTTCGTGGTAATATGGGATAGATTCCTATGAGATGCTGCTGGAAGCTTCTTTTCACATTACTATTCATCCATTAAATAATTGTCTCTCATGGTGACTATTCAGAGCATTGTAAATGGAATCCATGTACCATTATTGTGCATACATTGTGTCTCATGCATGCAGAAAGGGTCAATGTCTTTAAGTTAATTGTACTTTGTTCTTTGACCAAAATAGTGTAGAAGACTGATTATGCAATTAATGCAATGAGGGATTTTTTTTTCTTTTGAGAAGCAAATAGGATTAGCAATTTATGATGTTCATTGTGGTTCTGAAGTAGGTAAGAGTAAGATCTAACAACTCGCTCCTTAAGAGATAAAAATGTGTATGTTGCAAAACTAGAGGAAATTATATCGTGACTATTAAATTTCCATGGAACATTTCCTGCTAGAATTTATGCTAATTTGTGATTAATAAAGCAGAGACACCTGAGCTGATAAGAGGTGGCATTGCCTTCTGAAGGCTCTTTATGAAAGGAACCAAATACCTCCCTTCCCTGTGGCAATCACTTGACCAAGCCCATGGAGTTCTTGAGTTTATGTGTAGTGCAGGGAAGACTGGAAAAGGGATCTGCAGTCCACACGACCACTCCCTCTGATTCCCAACTCTTTCCCACAGAGGAATTTCTCACAGAGGACATGACCTTCACTACATGGGATCTAGGGTTATCTGCCATGTTGGAAAAGCTCTAAAATGAAGCACGCCCCAGAATTAGGTGAGTTTTTCCTCCCGTTGGCGTGCGACAATCCTTTGCAGAGTGAAGAGGTGCCTCATGTCAACCTTGCTGTTGAGGGAGGGCTACAAGGTAAAAAGAATGGGGGCACAGGGACTCCACAATTACTGTATCAAACCTAGTATCTCATCCCATAGGACTGTAGGCTGATTCTCGCCTGTGATTTGAGACTGTGTTGCTTTTCTATCTGACCTTCACTTTGTGTCCCAGCTTGCATTTTTTTCACGATGAGAACTCCTTGATGTACTGAGGCACCTGCCCTGGTCTGGGTTGTATTACCATTTTCTTTCTACTTGACATCATTTCTACTGACTGTCAGCATTTTGCTTTGGGAAGCTTTCAGTCTCTCTTTATCATATTCCTTCTCAGTCTCAGAAAGTGGGTCCTGCCTACAATTAACATTGTACAAGCTACTTCCTCAATAAGAAGCCAGAAAAATGTCTGGCCATTTACCACTGCTCTCTCTTCCTCACCATTCTATCGTGGGGCCACTTTCCTGCTTGACTTGTGTCACTCTTGTATGTCCAGTGATTCTCTTTTGTTGGTTAGGAGCACAGCTACCATAGCTGTTTTCTTGTTTTCCTCATCTGAAGAGAAATCATCAATCAGCTCAGGCACAGAATTAGGAGAAGCTGCTCTGGGGAAAGAATGGCCCTGCTTTGCAGAAGGATGACTTTCCAGCCTCTGTTGCTAAATACAACCTTCCACTCGCTGTGTCCAACTGAATTCCTCTCAGGGTTTTGTACCTTCTTGGCAGCCTTCTTATATTGGATTGAATTTCTTAAACCTACGTTTCCCTTCCAATGCCATTCTGGTCAATAATTCTATTCCTCTGGGACCTTGTAACACCAGTGGTGTCACATTTAGTTTTCTCTGTGAAAAGGTCATGATCATTTTAGGTATTATTTTCTCTACACTCCCAGGATTAAATAGCGTACCTAATATGTGATAGTCAATAAATGTAGGTTAAGTTAAATGGAATAAGTTTATATAAATACATATGAAACCTTAAATGTTTAAAAAGTTTCTTCTAACTATTTTCTTGAGAATACCTGAGCTTCTTCTTTGCTGCTATTCTGTTTGCTGTGTGTCACTGGCTTAAATTTTATTGGTTTGTGGACTCTGGGACTTGAGTTGGCAGGACTAATTTATTCCTATGAGCTTACAAGGATTGAGAATTACCTACCTGCTCTCCCTTGAAAAACTATATAGTATTGAGACTCAATAGAAATTTCAAAATAGAAAACAAAGTGAAATTTCAAAGAGCCAAAGAGCTAGATTCACATTCCTTTAAGGCAAAAGATCACTTTGCATTATTGGAAGCTGGCATATGAGAGACTTATCCCACTCTTTAGAAGGCTGTCTTACATATTTGGGCATGAAGGAAGTAGGAGGGCAGAAGGGAAAGAGGAGTTTGAAAACACAGAGGTTTTATTTTAGCATATAAACAAACCCCATGCACAGTGTTCTGAAAAGAAAACCACAAATAGCTCTCATAGGTAAACCAAGAAAAGAAGAATCATTGAAGAATCAGAAAGAGTTGGCTCTTCTCACCTAGGTAGATAAAAATGATGCTACATTGCAGATAGAATAATTATCATTTTAGATTTGAAATAAGTAAAGTCAGAAAAAAAGGCTATATTTTTAATTTATTGAAAAATGAAAGACTGAAAAGAATAAAGGAAATATCCCAAGTATTATCAGAGGAACAAATTAAGAATAGAGTTGTTGGGCTGAGGGTGCTCAGTGGTAGAATGTTTGCCTGGCATGTACCCCCAGATATCCAGAGAGATAATCTATTCCAGAACTTCTGCAGATACCAGAATCTGTGGATTTTTCAAGTCCCTTCCATAGCATGCAGTGGTATTGGAATATATTCATATGTCCCCTCTCATATACTTTACTTGTAACACCTAGTACATTGTTAATGCTGTATAAATAGCTGTTATCATGTGTTGTTCAGGGAGCATGGTTTTGAAAAAGCCTGTATATGTTCGGTGCAGGCACAGTTTTTTTAAAAAATGTATATATTCTCTCTGTGGTTTGGTTGTATCCACAGATGCAGAACCTGTGGATGTAGGGGATCAGGATCGATTCTTATGTTTGTAGAAGGAACACGCTGCTTTTTTCTTGCTCCTTAGTAGCAAGCAGTGGGAGCAACTGTCTTCAGAGTTACATATTTTTACAGACCAATTTTCTAGGAAAACATTTCATTTTAGAGCAGGTACATTATTGAAAATACAGAAAAGGCAATCTCATGTGGATTCAGAGTGAACTAAAAGGTCTTAAATAAAGAAAAATCACCATAGTGCCCATGACAGATGTCCTGTTAATGATGATAAAATGTATTGCTGTTTCTTCAGCAGTTTCTCATTTCCCTTTCTGATGTCTCTTGACCCTGGAAGAGTCCAGTCGTTGGCTTGTTGGTCTTTCCTGACACACTTGGAAGGCTCATTGTTGCCCACCAACTTCAACATCCCTTTCCATACAAGTGACACCCAAATCTTTATCTCCGTCCAGATACACACTCATCATCTCCTACGACTGTGGCATTTATTGACCAGTTCCCACCTCAGCATCACACTGTGACCTCATAAGTCCTCCCAAACTCACAGTGTCTTCACAACACATCTATTTGTCCTGCCATAAAGATACCCAGAATTTAACTGATATAAGGGGCTAATGAAAGATATTGCCAGGTGCCAGAGACATAGCACACACACACACACACACACACACACACACACACACACAATCACAATCTTCCTTTCTGCTTGTTCTAGCCTCTGAACCTGAACCTCAGCACTATTTCACCTTCCTGACCCTGGACTGCTGGGTTGCCCTGTTTACTTTAAGGTCTTCACTGTGCCTGTGAGCCTCAAACCAGCCACGAGTCTGACCCTGCCTGAAAAGCTTCACTTTGCTCATCAGTTAGTGTACTGCTACTTATATGACAGAAAAGAATGTATATATTCATATATGCCTGTCTGCTCATGGAACATTTCTAGAAGTAGACACAGGAAATTAATCACAGTTGTTGCTTCTGAAGAGACGAATTAGGTAGCTGGGGACAAGGAGATAAAGACTGACTTCTCAATTAAACTGTTATATCTTTTGATTTTTTACCATATACAATTATTTGTAAATTTTATTTATCAGCTTGGTGTGCAAAGGGATCAAACCCTTGGGATCAAACACGTGGTAGGCAAGCACTTCACTGCTGGGCTGTACCCTCAGCCCTTACATTTGTTATTTACTTTAAAAATTAAATGAAAAAGTATATTTCCTGTGGCCAGCTGGTCATTCTTTGTTCAGTCAAAAGATGTTTATTGAGTGCCTACTGCATGGCAGACACTGTTGAATAAGTAATGTCATTCTGGTTATTATACTAGCAAACAGTGATAAAGCAATAATGTACAACAGGACAGGCCTTTGCCTTGCACCCATGTTTGTTTGGTTTTTTCCCATAAGATGGTCTGTCCCAGAAATGTAACCCTTTGGGCTCACAGTGTTCCTGCCCAACGTATCAAAAGTGTTCCGGTCAAACATTAGTACCTGATGTTTCTACCTAAGTTGCCAGCTTCTAGCTGTGTCTCTGCCTTAAAAGGTTCCTCTCAGTTTCCTTTCCCCAGTTGTACATAAATGGACTCTCACTGCAACTCACCGCTCAGAGTGGGCAGGCTCCTCTTAGCCAGCCAGCTAATAAAAGGTTTTTCTCCATCTCTTTGAGTAACTCAAATTGCTTTAGCTGTAACACAGAGCTGGAGCACTTGGCTGAAACACTGAGCTGTTCCGCTTTGCCACAGTGATAAAAGTGGGCAGTAAACAAGATGAAAACTAACAATGGGCTTCACCACTTCACACCTACTAGCATGGCTACTAAGCAAAATAAAACAAAAAAAATAACAAATGTTGGAGAGGATATAGAGAAATTGGAATCCTCAGGCCAGGCCCTGTTCAGTGGGAATGTTAAATAGTGCGACTGTTGTAGGAAAATAATGGAAAGGTTCTTCAAAAAGTAAAATTAGAACTACCATATGATCAAAGAAATCAACATCTAAATTATACCCAAAAGAATTGCAAGTGAGGACTCAGAGATATTTTGTATGTTTGTAGCAGTGTCGTTTATAATAGTCAAGGTGTCCATTGATGGATGAATGCACACAAAAATGTGGTATGTATACAAAATGGAATACTCTGCAGCATTAAAGAAGGAAGTAGTTTGGGCACATGCTACATGATGAATCTGGAGGAAGCAGTCAAATTCATAAGATTACAAAGAATGATGGCTGTCAGGGGATAGGGGTAGGGAGCAAAGGAAAGTTAATGTTCAATGAGTATTGAGCTTCAGTTTTGCAAAATAAAAAAGTCCTGGCAACAGGTGTGGTGATGGTTGTACAATAATGTAAATGTACTTTCTGCCATGGAACTATACACACTCAGAAATGGTTAAGATGGCAAACTTTTTGTTATGTGTATTTTATCATAACTAAAAAAGGAGTAAGGTAATTTGAGAGAAAACAAGTAGTATTTAGAAAACAAAATAAGGTGACAAAGCAGAGAAACAGGGTAGGTTTTCAATGGTTAAAGTCAACTTTATTGGAAAAAACTGCCTAGGGGATTAGTAAAGCACATATCTGAGGGTGTCTGGGTGGGCCATGGAGGCTTGGCCTTGGCTACTATAAATGATCAATGGCCCCTGCCCTTCTGGCACTGTTCCCCTCTGCTTCCTGGTCACCATGACAGAAGCTTCTTCATCCGCCGTAACCTTCTACCATGATATTTCTGCCTTGAAGCAAGTTGACCAAGGACTGAATCACTTAAAACTGTTAACCACATTAAACCTTCTCCTTCAAGATGTGGGTTTCAGTTATTGTGTCCCAGGGCAGGAAAGCTAATGTGAGGTTAGACATGAAGTTGGAAGAAGCCTCCCTGTGGGACTTGTTCCTGAATGAGGCAGGAATCATGGAAAGGACACACATGGAAGAAGGGCATGTCAGGAAGAGGGGGTGGCAATTTGAAGGCTCCTAAGTGGCAAAGGGTTCCGTGTGCATAAAAGAACAGAAAGAAGGCCTGTGCAACTAAACTGGGACACAGAGGCAAAAGGGAAGGCAGGCACATCCTTCACAAGGCCCTGACCAACATTATTCCTGCAGGATTCACATCTGATGTCAGCAAGTATGAGCTGCTTACACTGTCTTCAAAAGTGGGAAAATACAGTGACCTGAGGCTGGGATTATCCCAAATGTCCAGAAATGCAGGTGATACCTATTGCTTTGACTCATCTTGAGTGTCAGAGACCAACTTTTGATATAGATCCAGATGCTTTCTGACTATGATCTTTATCTAGTTGCTTCACATCTCTGCTCGATTTCTCTACCTGTGGGGTGGAAGTCATTATCACGGTGTTATTGAGAAGGTCGCCTTAATTGCAAAAAAAACTAGTTGTAAATTAATGTATTTATGTTAGTTACTATCGTGCAAAGGATTTTCTGGTTTTGTCTTGCCTCACATTAAAGTGGTTCTAGCTATCTGAAGGAATATCAAAATATAATTAAGGAACATTTTTAAAAGAAAAGAGGTGACTTACAGCATTTTGGAGAACACATAGGGAGAGGAACGGCATGCTGTAAAATATTGGTGCTGGAATCCCAGAAAGCTAAGGCAGGAAACTCTAGAAAAATCTGCCAAAGCCTGAGAGCTCACATAGGTGCTACCATGAAGCCAGTCAGCACATGCCCGGGTTCCTCTTCCTGAGATCATGGCATGTGGAAATGCATGTCCCCACTTGTCTATGAGTTGTTGGTGATAGAAAAGAGAATGATTGAAAAGAAGTTAGCTTTTTGAGATTGAAAGTGAATTTTAAATATCCCAAAGAACTTCATAGACAGAGGGAATTGATGAACATTGAGTAAGAAGAATGGAAAACCCCTTTACCTTTTGAATGGCTGAAGATCGAATCCTTGGCCTGGTTTCTGGTAGGCAGGTGCTCTACCACTGAGCTACTCTGCAAAACTGAAAACTTCTTTTGATTGTGAAAACCACTTAATTGTGAACACCGAGATTTTGACCACAGAATAATGCTACGGTTTATATCTAGATGTCCCGCTTATGAGCCTCATGAGGTCATAGGCGGAGCTTTTGGGGTGTGATTGGATCATGGGAGTGTGACACTCGTCAATGTTATCATTTAGTCCGCTGGTAAGTTCCTAGCTAAATGTGATGTTGGGAGGTGAATCCTGGTTGGAGGAGGTGGATCCCTGGGGGCGTGGCCTAGCAGGGTCTCTCTCCTTCCTGGTCTGTTGACCTCTTTCTCTCGGCTTCCTCCTGCCAAGCCACGAGCTCTTTCTCCTCTGACCTGCCCCTCTGCCTCACTACCCTGCCTTGGAGCCATCTGACTATGGATTGAAAACCCTACAAACTATGAGCCAAAATAAACTTTTCCTCCTTAGAGTTGCAAGTGTTGGCTCTTGTGTCTCAGTGCCGAGAAAGTAAGATAAATAACAGTGTCTTCCGAGATTGGGTAATGCTGTAGTAATCTTTTGACTTGTTGCAAATGATGTTCTCAATTGCCATATTAACCCCCACCTAAGAATATTATCTGTGGAAAAACTTGCTTGGGCAGAGTATAGTTGGATATGGAGAGGAGACCTTGAACAAATGATTCCTTACAGTACATGTGGTAGCACATGGCTGGCTCTTGATTAGAACGTAGATTCCATGAGGCAGGGACCATGTCCGTTTTGGTCACACTTATATCTCCAGAGTTTGTCAAGTGTCTAACACATAGTAGGTCATTAGTGATAGTTATTAAAAGAACAAATGAGTGAATAAATTATTAAAGTGAGGGTATCAGCAATTTTTCATGTTTGCCTACATAGTGGAGAGTGATTTCTCCTCCCCAGTCAGGAATCTATTCAGTAAAAGCTCCTTATTCCAAAGGACGTTAAATGTTGGGTTATGAGAACAACCCTTAATCGGAAAGATGCCTAAGGACTGTGGATGGAGAAAAAAGAGGGGAGAGCAACCACCTGAAATGCCAAAGCTCTGTTTCCTGGTACCAAAAAAAAAAAAAAAGCTCTGTTTTCATCATGGGAATGGGTGCAACTTTTATTTGAACATGTTTTGGTCCCTAAATTTACAATGTGAAACATTACTGCATTATGGAGCTGAATCCAATGATGTAATTGGGCCATAAGCAAATAAATACTTAATACAAACTTTGTATTAAAATGATGAATAAATATCTATATGAAAAATACACCACATTCTCTAACGTTTTCTTGCCTTTACTTTCCTTTCATGAACTTTGAACCATCAAATATCTGCTTGTCCTGTGCTGCCCTCCTGATATTTTCTAGACTTTTCTCTACTACCTCTCCCCATCCTTTCTTTCCATCAAAAATTAACCTGTCATGAGTACCCCTAAGATATGGTCTCTGCCAGAAAATCACAAATGATAATAGGTTAAACTAGTGCCTTTAGACGAGCTATGAATTCTGAGATAGCATCTTTTCCAGAAAGCCATTCAAGAATAGTTCTTCTGAACCTAGGTCAGACAAACGTAACTTTTCACAGTCTTGAAATCATTCCAATTGATCAGTTACACAGTATACAAGGGTTAGCCTAAACTATAAAGCAATAATCTTCAAGGAAGTATATCTTTCTATATGCTTTACTGCTCTAACTTTTCTAACATTGGAGAAAAATATTCTAATTCAAAAACTTTTGCACAATTGTATTCTTTCTGTGGATTAAACCACTCATTGCATTTTCCCAAGATAAGCAAACACATCAAACAGTAAGATTACCAATGAGGAAAAAAAAAACAATATGATTACTTCTGCCAAGACTGTATAGTTCAAAAGTATCTTTATAAAGTGTCCTGGGAAACTAGAATGTTGGCAAGATATCACTGGGAGCATGAAAATAGTGGGCGGTGAGAGGAGGTGGAGGTAGAATTTTGTAGCATAATTTCAGTAGAATCGAAAGGATACCCAGGATGCTGCTGAGGTTCTGCAAAGGCTGGAAAATAATCTGCAGGAGAGAAATGGTTACAAACAATAAAGCAAAGGCGAATGCAAAACTGCTGCCAAGCAAAGGAGGCTGGCTGAGTAGGGAAAACAGCAACACATAAAGACAGAGATGCAAACCGTGGCGCTGCATAGTAATTAGTTTTGCACTGGATATTGTGCAGAGACTTCATTAATATTCCCATGTTACAAAAGACCACCTGCAAGGCACGGCACACCCAACCCCCTAATGAGCATGAATGCATGGTGGGTTGGTAAAGGGATAAGAGAAATTACTCCTGTCATCTACTTTTAAAGCAGGTTGACAAATGTTACACTGTCATTTTTTTCCTTGGCTGGATTATGTCCCAGCTGTTAATCACATCTCTCCCTGGAGATAGCATCTCTGAATGTACAGGTTATATCGGTGAACATTTTTCATCCTGGTTCTATAAATCAGATGTAGACTTCATATTGTTTGATAGAACAGTAACAAAAACGGGAGGTTAGGGCCGGGGATTTAGCTCAGTGGTTCCGCCACTTGCTTTGCAAGCCTAAGGTCCCGAGTTCAATCCCCAGTACCAAAACAACAACAACAACAAAAACCTGGAGGTTATAATGAAGGAAACATATTTTCCCGACAGCTTTCATAAGTACTTTAACCAAAACATGTTGAACATGAATTTCTGCTTTTGAACCCAGGACACAATTGAACTGGCAGTGATTCTTTTATCTAACATTTCCACAAGTTTAGAGGCATCAGAAGCCATATTGTCTTTAATGAAAATAAGAATTGATGAGTTATCATTCAACGGTTATTGCCTTTGTTGGGATGTATTAAATGACACTTAGCAGAATATATTTAAGAAGTTGAGAATGACTTTAACATCAACCATCACTTTGTTGAGCAATACTATCAGGGCTTCTGTCAAATTAAAAAAATGTAAGTATGACAAAAAAACTCATGATTAACTGTGGTGGCAAAATAAAGAGATAGAGACTACAAATTTACTTATTCTCAGAATGATTTTGGATTTGAAAAAACATTTTCATTTTTAAAAGGGTAACACAAGTAAAGACTAATATAATAATATAATCTGCTTGCCTTAAACATTGCATTGTCCACCATGTAAGACAGTGACTCTTTAGCTTCTTGATTTTCTCCAGGGTTGGTTGCTCTAATCTTTTCTGAACTAAAATTAGAAGTTATGGGGCTGGGGATGTAGCTCAGTGGTGTCACCACCTGCCTCACAAGCACAACGACCGGAGTTGGATCCCTGGTACCAATCAATCAATCAATCAATCAATAAATAAATAAATAAAAAAAAATTAGAAGTTATGGAGAGTCAAGAACCAGGAAGCGCGCTTAGGCATGGGAAATATTTCTAGCACTTTTAAATAATGTTGATTTATTGCATGTTTCAGGTGATGGCTCTTTAAATTTAAGAAGAAATGTATTTACCAACAAAGTGATATGCTGCTTGAAATTCGCTTCAAAATCAGAGGGAAGGTAATTAAGCGATAAGGAGAGTAGGCGAGGAAGTAGAAGTAAAAAGAATCAAGATGTGATGTTTTTCACTGATGATAAGAAAAGGGAAGAAAAAGAAAAACAAGCTTGGCCACGTGTTAGTAGTGGTTGAAGCTGCTTGGTGGATGATGAGAATTTATTAAATTATTCTTTTAAATTAGTCGCTTAGTGTGAAGAAGAAATTATATAAAGTGAAATTTATTCAAAGATATAGTAATATCAACCCTACAGAAAGGTTAAATAAAGAGACCTCATTAAAGAGTTTAACCTGATCATCCCCATAGGCTTCATTTGAGGACTGTGAGCTGCAGTCCATTTGGTTCCACTTGGCAAATGATGAGATGGGTGTGAACAGTTTCTATCTCTGGTTTTACCTTACAATTTTAAAAGTAAATGTAGCTTTAGATTCTACATGAATTAGCAGACCGTCTTTCTGACATTTAAATTTATACCATTGATCTCAAATGTTTAGCCAATAGCCTCGAATCTATCCATTTTTTAAAACTAGAATTTCTTCCAAAAACAATATACACAAAATTCATAGTTTACTCATCTATTTCAGCGCTCGTCCCAAGAATACTAATACCTAGGTAACAATAATGTTTACGTATTTTTATGTAGAAAATATTCAAGGTTTCTACTCTTTTCTCCAGTTGAAAGAGTGATACAGAAGAATTTTTTTCTGTTATAATCATTCTAGTTTGATGATTTTTATAATCTAGACAAATGAACATTCTGTCTACCCATTTCTGGCTTCAAAATTTGACTTTCTCTAGGAGAAAAATCTTCTAAACGTGTCAAAGGAAATTAACTGGTTCAATCTTACGTATTTTCTTTGAAGAAAAAAGGAAATGATTTAATTTGTACAAGGATGATGTTCGTAGGAGTTTTGACTTTTTAAAAAAATTCATCAGTGCCAGGGATTTGGCCCAGTGGTGCCGCTGCTGGTCTTGCAAGCACAAGGGCCCCAGTTCGATCCCTGGTACCACACACAAAAAATAATAATAATTCATCAATTGAGAGAAAGGTGAACAGCCTTTTGAAATTTCAGTGCTACTTCTTTTTTTTTTGTTTTGTTTTGTTTTGGTTTGGTTTTTTTTGGTGCCGGGGATTGAACTCGGGTCCTTACGCTTGCAAGGCAGGCCACCGAACCGCTGAGCTAAATCCCTGGCCCTCAGTGCTACTTCTTGACTTTATTATTAATATATCTTGCATTTGATTAAGAAAGGAGTAGGCAAGATTGAGAATATAGGAAATTTTGAAGTAACGCTGTCAGCACCTGAGGTGAATCTTCAAAACAATACAGTATTTTTAAAAGCAGAAAGATAAAGAGATACACCCAAAACAACTTGCAAAAAATGTCTCAAGGGATGGTTGTCCAGAATCTTGTACTCGCAAAGTATGTAATATTTCACAAAGTTCCACCACATACCGGCTCTCTGGGAAGAAAAAGGCCAGAAAAGATGTGGCTGCCTTTGGTATGTAGATTTCTCGTGCCACATAAAAGTTCCAGCACAAAGGCAGATAATGGGAGATCAAAGTGGGAAAGAAGAGGGAAGAAGTAGATTCGTTGCAAGGTTGTAAAGGGACCACAGGAAACACCTGCTACTATATTATGCTGTTAAATCTTGTGCTAGTTATTCAGCATTTAAAAAACCTTGACTCACTTATCTATAAAATGAAAAGAATAACTTTGCCTATGGGGTGTGCCTGTTTTGAAGATTATTAAGTAACAGCAATTGGAGAATTTGTTAAGTTGCTTGAAAGAATGCTAAGTCCTCACGAAAGGGTGACTACTTTATTTCTGTTATTATTTCTAGCTGTGCAAGTGGCCTCTTACTGTTCTTGAATACTGACTGCCTCTGGGCCTTTGCACAATATGTTTTCTCTGCTTGTAATTTTTTTTTCCCCTCCAGCTCTCCCTGTGGTTGATTCTCTTAGAATTCTGACATCTTTGTTTAAATGCCAGTTAACCATCCTGCTTAAAAATGCAAACATCCCATTCTCCTTTCTTATTTGGAAGTTTCTTATCCTACTTTTCTCTATAACAGTTGTCACTTCTAATACTATAAATCACTCTATCTATCTATCTGTCTATCTCTGTCAATTTTATTTTCTTCACACCAAAGTGTAAGTCCCCAAGGCCAGGGATTTTTATCTGATTATGTTTAGTTGCTGTGTGATTACATCTTAACAAAGCCTGGACCATAAAAGATACTTAATATATTATTACTAAGGGAGTGGTAACGCCATCAAATAATGCTATTATCAAAGTAACATGATATTCCATTAACATTTCCTGTTCCATTGGGTTGAAGGGCTTAATTTTCCTTCAGGATTGTGCTTACTGTTTATTTTTGCTTTATTGCCCTGCATTTTCTTGGAACCGAACAAATACGTTCTTCATCCTTGAAGTGGCCAAGCTTCTTTCACACCCTTGTAGAATAAATTTTTCATTAACCCTTCATTTACTTCCTTGACCTCCTGAACTACTTTCCTGTGGTTAAAGAATTAAGACAAGCTAAGTGAAAGGAATTCATTGGTCCACTGCCGTCTTCCCTTCACTGCCAAGAGGATCCCAACTTTCTAATCTTAGAATTCAGTGCACTGAGACTGGAAGGGAAATCACATAGATGTTTTAAAAATCTGGATTGGATTTAGGGGGAGAGACCAGAAGATGCAATTACAATAGGACAGTAACAGTTGTCAACCATTTCTAGTTGTTTACTATGTTTCAGAAACCATACCTAACACTTAAAGTAGGTATCATACTTAAAATCCTTCCATCCTATGTTGTGGTACTGTTGTGAGCATGTTTTTCTAGATGGGAAGGTGAAGGTTGAAAGACTTCAGAAACCCATTTAAGGACACACGCTGACAAGAGCAGGGCCAGGGTATAAACCCCAGGCTCTCCAACCCCTGAACCTGTGTCCCCCAACACCCTACCCTGATGCCTGGCAAAGATGGGAGGTGAGAACAAGCCAGGCCTCAAGCAGAATGCTAGAAGTTATTGTTCTAGCTCAGGCAGTTTTCTTTTGACAGCAGCAGAAGATCCACGTACTCTGTAATCACTCACTTTTTTCTTTCAGTACTAGAGATTGAATACAAGGTCTTTACACTGAGAACCATCCTCAGCTTTTTTTTTTTTTTTTTTCAATTTTCAATTTTGAGACAGGGCCTTGCCAAATCACTTAGTTGCCCAGGCTGGGCTTAAATTTGGAATCCTCCTACTTCAGCCTTCCAGATTTCTGGGATAACAGGCATGCTCCTTTGTGCCCAGCTGAGACCCTACAAAGTGAAAGGCAGTGAAATGGGCTCTGAATGGGCACAGAAACATTTAGGTAGTCTTTGACATCAAGTTGAAGAAATAAGACACAAGTTTAATCCATTAGAACAAGGTAAGTTTTTCTATGAAGGATGAAATAGCAAGTATTTCACTCTCTGTACTCATATGGCCTATGACAACTATTCAGCTTTCCCACTGAAGTACAAAAGTAGCATAGTCAAGACATAAATAAATGGTTGCACTGTTTCCAATAAAACTTTATTTATAAAAACAATTCCTGTACTGCATGCTGTGATTTGTCAACCCTTTTGTTAAAGCTCCAAGATAACACTGAAGAGTACAATTCTGAATGAACTTTTGGGAAATTAGGTGCTCTGGGAAGTTCAGAAATAGAAGAGAGCAGACTAAGAAGAAGTAATGAGGAAAGGATGGAGAAAAAGGACAATCAGGACATATGGATGTCCTAGAAACCCCAGGAAAGGTTTGGCCTGGTTCACAAAACTTTTAAGGATGGTGACGATTTCTGGCAAGCTTCAAAAGATGAGGGGGATTTTTAGAAAATAGAAGCCTGTTAAGAAAGACATCTCTCAGGTATAGGAGCCTACAGAAGCCTTTTGGGTGAATGTAGAAAATAAAGAATATGTGGTTTTATGTGGCGGCCAAGCTGGCACCAGAGAGCCTGCGTTTGGCAGCTTGAGGGCCGGGATGTGTGCCAGCTCCAGTGCCGCGTCCTCTGCCGTGGAGAAGCCCTCTCCCAGCTCCCCACCCAGGAGCACCCACCTGGCTGGCCTCTTGGAGAGCTTTCTCTCCCTGAAGCCTGAGGTTAAATGATGATTGTTCTCCTCCCGTCTGCATTTTCAGGTCTTAGAACTTGAACTTATACTGTATTTTAGACAAATGTTTCTTTATATTAGTCAGTGGGTTTTGTTGTCCTAAAGGATTTTTATTTCCTTGGTTTTTCAGTTTCTCTGAAGGAAGGCACAGACAAAATAAGTTCCACTCCTAGGAATTTTGCTTTTTGTGGTTATTTCATTCATAAGCAGTTATTTTATAAATTACAGGGCATTGACACAAGAAAGGCTTTCAAGATCATTGCGTCTAACTCCATGTTACATGAAAAATAGGAATGCTGGTGAGAACAAAGGGGGAAGGACTCCTGACGGTGACTGCTACTGCTGTCTTCGGTGACGACGGTGTTCTAAAACTGGTGACAGGCACACACCTCTGAACCCACTGAAAACAATGGGATTGTGTACTTCAGAATGGATGAGTCGCACAATATGTGAATGATTGCTCAGTAAAGCTGTTTTTGGGCTGGGGATTTAGCTCAGTGGTTCCACTGTCTGCCTCGTAAGTGCAAGGTACCTAGTTTGATCCCCGGTATAATTAATAAACAAACAAACAAACAAATAAACTAAAGCTGTTTTGTGAAAATGTAAATTTTAGCACCCCCACGATAAAAAGGAAATGAAATACAAATTTAGAACAAGATCCAGATCACAACAATCCACCTTCCAAGTCTTGATCATTCTCAACACTTGGGACAATCTCTTTTTCAAACTTGCAAATGAACCCTTTTATGGTAAATATTACACAGTTGTATGCTGGGGAAAATATAATAATTGAACAGACTGAGAAGGAATAGAGCTAAGTAGCAATACTACGCCTTTCCCAAACCTCCTTCCCCCTCCTCCAATCCAAGGCAGATACATGTCTGCCATTTTCTTTTTTAATTGCAGTAAAACATTCATACATTAAATTTACCATTTTAGCCACTTTCCAGGATTCTTCAGTGGTGTTAAGCATATTTGCTGTTGTACACCATCAGCACTGTGTATCTTAAAGCCTCTTCATCGGCCCCACTGAAGCTTTGTACACATGAAATAATCTCTTTGGGGATGTTCTTTTTTTTTTTTTTTTCTTTATAGAGTTTATTGGTACATTTAGGGATACAGTACAGTTACATTCATTGTTGGGATCATGTACCTTTACATGGCAAGTCTTGATTCTCATTATTTTCCCCTTACCTCTGCCCTCCCTTCACCCCCCCCTCCCCTCCCCATCTACAAACACTTTATTTTCATCTTTTCATTCTCTCACATTTTTTTCTTTTCCCTTTTTGTTCTTCCCCTACGTATCACACCTTCCCTACACCTTTAGCTCCTTTCCTCCCATTTCTAAATGTCAGTAATCTTATTAGAATCTTATGCATTGTTGCAGAATATTCACACCAGGGAAACTATTCGGTATTTACACATGTGGGACTTATTTATTTCACTTAGGAGTATATCTTCAATATGTATCCATTTTCCTATGAATGAATCTATTCTCTCGCTCTTTATGGCTGAGTAATATTCCATTTTATAGAAAAACCACA
>NW_022900938.1:26489746-26491938 GCF_012274545.1 Fukomys damarensis | reverse complement strand
GGGAGCTCGCGCGCACGCCGCTGGGTGATCGCAGACAGGCAGGCAGGCAGGCAGCTGAAAAACGGGGATGTTCTTGATTAAGAATCTCTCAAACTGCCCGGGATTTAGCTCAGTGGCAACATACCTGCTTGGCAAGTGCAGTGTCCTGAGACCTATCCTCAGTACTGGGGGTGGGGGGAGAATTTCTCAAATTTTCATCTGGGTGTGGTGGCACATGCCTGTAATGCTGTAACTCTCAAAGGCTGAGGCAGAAAGATTGCAAGTTTGAGCCCAGCTTGAGCAACTTAGTGAGACTGTCTCAAGAAAGGGGTAGAGATGTAGTGCAGTGTAAAAACCCTGAGCTCAATCCTCAGTACAGCACAAAATAGATGATAGATAGGATAGAATTCTAATCTCTCCAAAGATAAAAAAGATTTTAAAGTAACATTGTGATTTGTGTCTGTATCAGTTGAAGGGAGAAGGATGGGAGTAGAAGATTCAAGTTACTTAGTGCTACTTTCATGTTTAGAAGATTTGGAGCACCTATGTTAGCTTTGCAAGTGGATTAAAATTAAAATTGATGATGTTTTTAGTGTTAAAAGACAAAAGCATCCAAATGCCTAACATTGGGAAGTGCCACTGAACCCCCTTTCAGGCGCTCTGCGGAATCTGAGCCCATGCCACTGAGTACGTCAGTCCCTCGGGCTTCCTTTCTGAGCCCTGAAGTTCAAAGCCACAGTCTTTTACTGACCGATTCCAAGCAAGCTATGGTATGATATGCTTTACAGCTAAAGCATAACTTGAAACTCCAGCGTCTCAGTCTTTCATTACTCTGAGTGAAGTTATGGAATGTTCACAATTCTCCCATCTGTGTAGTTTTGTCATCACGGTAGTAACTGCAGTTTTTCTCTGGCCAGCTGTGTACATGATGGAATACTTTCTCCACTGGGAATCTGGGGCTGGAGGCCTAGGCAGAAGAGGAGCGGGGCAGAGGGAGCCGAGGATGGCAGCCAGGACCATCGTCTTTTGCTCTCTGTCCTCTCCCAGAACGTGTGCTTGCAGGGGACACCTACTTACAGGAGTACCTGCCTGAGCAGAGAATACCAGGGACAGGGCCATGTTCGCACCACACCATTTGTCTCCGACGTCATGACATAATCCTCAAGTACCTGTAAACGTCAAGACACCAATCATGTCGTTATCGTGACAAGCCTTTCTGAAACATTTTCCCTGCATTAATTAAGCAAAGCCTCAAGTTGAACAACAAAGTTTAAGCCAATGAAGGGCCACTCCCATCTGGTGCAAGGAACTAGGTCCCTGGGTTGTGCTACTGTGAAAAAGTTTTCCTTCTCTCTTCAAGCACCTGAAGTCTCAGTAGTCTCTAGGCTGAATTAGTTTGTTTGAATCTGATACCTGAAGAAAATAGAAATTACATTTCCAATTGAGTCTTGATTTTTCCCTTGTTCTGAAGAGTCTTATAGTTACTACCTTCTTCATTAATGTTAGTAAGTTTCAACTTTTCTGAAATAAAAAGGATCTTCGACTAAACTTTATTTCCACCAAGACATATCTGTCCTGTGTAGCTCTTCACCATCACACCCCAAGTCATGTCACCTCTCCCCCTTAACTGTCTCCTGCATCTTCCTTCTCCTACCACGTACTAGGGATCGAACTCAGGACCTTGCCCTTGTCAGGGAGGTGCAGTGCTGCTGAGCCTCACCCCTGGCCCTTCTTGCCTTCTTGTTCCTGCTGCTCCAACCCTTTCACTTGTCCAGCCCATTGTGTAACTTCCTGCTTTGCATCTCTATTTTTTCACTATGTACCAAACTTCTTTATTAGAATTTTCTTTCTTTGGGAAAAAAGAAACAACCCAAACCCATAATTGTGTTTGCTTAGAGCTGTTCAACTTTTGAAACTTGTTCTTAAACTAGTCTTCTCTTACCTCCCCAAGCCCCATCATTACTATTATTATCATTAGCATCATCACTGCTATTATATTTTCTTTAGATAATTCTGTTTTTAGCTATCTAAACTAGCAAGGAGTCAATTTGGAATATAATTTTCAAATTTGATCCTGATAAATTATCCCCCCAAACTACCATCCTCCTGAAAAAGAATAAAAACGATTAACAAAAATCTGAAGTGTAAAAGAGGTGGTGGAAAGCATCTACATTGCTAGAACAAGATTTTTTTTTTTTTTTTTGCAGGCAGCA
>NW_022900938.1:26463310-26480470 GCF_012274545.1 Fukomys damarensis | reverse complement strand
TTTTTTTTTTTTTTTTTTGCAGGCAGCATTGTCAGCAGGTGGCTAACTCAAGATATGATGAAAAGAGACAGATTTGGTACCGTCTGAGATGTTCTCTGTGTCAGAATAATGCCTCCGTGTTTTTGTACTTGGGTTAATAATCTAATCTATTGTTGCAGTCATGATCTTGATATTGTAGTTTCCTTCCTGTTTCAAAGTCTCAGACTTTTGTATGATTCATCGAGGCTGACTACTAAGCCACCCCCTTTTCACATTTGATGGTCAGGCTTAAACACTCTGGAGCTAGGTTTTTATTTGCATGCTATAAGGTTTTAGCATGTAATTTTTATTTCCAGAGCAGAAAAATACTGAATTTTGAGTTTCACTGTAAGAAATCTTTAATTCTCCATGATGAAATGATCATGATTTGCAGAGGTTTAGAGGATTGCTTTCCTTGTGTGGTAGTCACCATCATCTTTTAAAACAGGAACCTATTCCTGTCACACGTCTTTGAGCTTGGATGCCTCGGACTGGATTACATGCCCTACGGCCTGGACCTTCCTTACCACTTGTTCCTCCTTCTCCCAGGCTCTGACCACGCTGGAGGAACCTATTCCTGTCACATGTCTTTGAGCTTGGATGCCTCGGACTGGATTACATGCCCTACGGCCTGGACCTTCCTTACCACTTGTTCCTCCTTCTCCCAGGCTCTGACCACGCTGGTCCTCTTCAGGTTCCCAGGGCTCTCACACTGCCCTTCCTCTTGTCTGACAATTAACCTGACTATGTCTACTTGAATTCCAGCTCTTGGCTAAGAAAAAAATGCTACTTCAAAGGAGTCATCCCCAATACCCTCTTCCCAAATTTAAATGAAGGCATTTTATGTGCTGTTTAATCACAGCTTATACTCTTCCTTCAAATCCCTGTACACAATTGGTAATTGCAAGGTGCACTGTATAATTCTCTGATCAGTGCCTATCTCCGTGTATCAGTCAGATATCATCAGAGAAGTAGAACCACCCTGAGTGTTATCAACAGGTTTTTCTCCTCATTGAGTTTACTGGTACATTTTAGATACACAGTGCAGTTACATTCATTATTGGGATCTTGTACCTTTACACGACAGGTCTTGGTTCTCATTTTTTCCCCTTGTCCCTACCCTCCCTTCACCCATTTCTCCCTTCCCTATTTACAAAAACTTTATTTCCATTTTTTCATTTTCTCATATTTTTTTCCCTTATTTTCTTTTCCCTATCCTTCCCACTTTCCCTACACATTTACAACACTGAGATTCCACCTCACCCCAGAAAGAATGGCTGCTATCAGCAAATCAACCAATGGGCTGGGGATTTAGCTCAGTGGTTCTGGCACCTGCCTTGCAAGCACAAGGACCCAAGTTCGATCCCCAGTACCAAAAAACAAAATAAAATAAAATAATTAAAAAAAAGAAAGAAATCAACCAATAACAAATGCTGGTGGGGTTGTGGGGAGAAAGGAACCCTTCTCCATTGTTGGTGGGAGTGCAGACTGGTGCAACCACTATGGAAATCAATATGGAGATACCTCAAAGAATTACGACTAGAGGTTCCATTTGACCCAGCCATCCCTTTGCTGGGTATCTTTTTTTTTTTTTTTTAATAGGTATTAGACCTTATGTGGTGCTGGTGGAGAAGTCCAGAGAAGGCTGTTGGCCTCTGGGTGTGAGTCTGGCATTTCCATAGGTCAGAAGGGCTGGCAGCCAGGAAGGAAGTGCAGGCATGAAATGCAGGGACCAAGGTCAAGCAGGAGTCCAGGAGGACAGACCGAAACCCTCATCCGTCTTGCACCACCTCCAGCCTCCCTGCTGTGGGAAACGTGCAGTGGCCGGTGGCCTTCACAGTGGAGGTGCACATAAGTGGTCCAGGCTCAGAAGCTGAAGGAGTCGGTCCGGAGGGAGCCGCAGGGGCTGCTGGGTGCTGCCTGTCCCCACGGAACGGTGACGATGTGCATGAGTGACAGTAGGCCTGGCCCCTGCACCACCTTTCAGAGCTGCTGCATCCCTTCTTTCCTCCTCACTCTCATGCTTATGTGCACCTGGCTGAATCAAACACAAACATGAGCTCCAGGTATCGTGGTTTCAGCTTAGTAAATCGGCACAGTGCACAACTGCCCGTTCCCTTACCGATGTATAAATTCCACAGTGGCAGGGAACATATTCCCTTCACCTGCCCCGATCTTAGGATGACTTCCAAACATGGTAAGTTTCTTCCGTAAGTTGCAATGCAACAGGATAATTTTTTTAATGAATAAGTTGAAAATATGAATTTATTCATTTAAAAATTCATCTTTTGAATTATAACTTATCGAGGTCTTTAAATTATAAAACTGACAAATTTTGAAAATGATCCTATTTTAACAGCACGCTTAATAAATGTGACTACTGATGCTAACCCAATAATGCAAATGAATTTGCAAGTACAGTTCTTCAAATAATTATATTAGTATACATATCATAAAGTAAAATTAATGTCTCTACAGACAAAATGCAGTTGTTTCTTTTCTTGATTATGCACTGTATATTAGTAAGAAATCAGGCAAAGATGCCTGGACAAATCCCTAGGGCCTTCTTTTATAGCTATTTAACTGTTAGACACTAACTTTGGAACTAGCCTGAATTCCAACAACTCGATTGAAAATTAAGAACTGTTAGTGGGGAAGAGGAATCAGAAAAACGGAAACTATTCACTCCTGTTCACAAGGCAGCTGGGCCCTTTCAAAGGGCTGGGAAGAGAGAGGCTGGCTGTGACAGTGGAAATTCCCTGGTGTCCCCACCCAGAGCTGACTCCGCACACCTCATCTTTGTTCTTGAAGTCAATGTTTGACAACCTCTGTTGCCTAATAGTGCTTCGGTTTGGAGGGCGTGTTGCAGCCTGTGACTGCACATTTTCCCATGTGTGAAAGCTAAGGAAATACCTTGCAGATGCTGTGTTTATTTTAGTAACATTTAGTTTCTAATTTGAGAAAACTCTCCCAATTTCTCTATGATGGGCTAGTATGCTGGACAGAGTGGGAAATCATGCGGAATCCGTCCAGTCCTAGGGACATCACTTGTCAGTTCAAGCAAGTGAAGATATTTGGATAAAAGCAATCCAGTAAGGAGCATTAAGATGTTATGTGAGCACTAGCCAAGTTTTACACGAAGACTGTAGCACATCACCAGCTTCCAAGTTGCTATTCATTCCTCACTCATAAGCTTTTAAGCATCTTCTGTGCACTAAGTGCAGCCGGGCTCCAGGTCTAGAGCAGTGAACTGAACAGATGCAGGAAGCGTCCCCGTCTTACGGAGCACCAAGCCTACCGGTGAAGCAGTCTCTGGGCAGCGGGGCTGATAACTGCAGTCATAACAGCAGGCTCAGCAAGAAGGCCAGAAAGCACGCAGGAGTGTGTCTTAGATCACGGTCCAGAGGAGGTCTCCTTGAAGACTTGACATTTTATCTACTTTTTCAGAGCCTAAATAAGTCAAAGTAGTAAAACTAAATGCAGAAGTTGAAAAGGAATACAGTTAAGCATTGCTTTTAAATTCATAAGTTAATTAATTAGACACAAACTTTCTAACTATAATGAAGTTGAATAAAAAAAAATGCCACTAGTTGTAAAGTAGTACAAATTCCAGAAGTAAAATAATGAGTAGAAGAAATCCATATATTATCAGTGTTCATCACATTTGTAGATTTTTTTACATGATTATTTCAGTGGCTCCAGGGAAAGCAGTCTATAAAGCACAACAATTATTCTTGAAAAGAAAAGCTCTCAGCAAATTGTGAAAATTATTATTAACCTAATAATAAAAGAATATTTTTAAAAATCCTTCAGCACATACATTTAATAATAAAATTTTAAAATATTTCAGTGAAAGTCAGATGGCCACAACTATCCAATATATACTGTCCTAGGAGTCCTAGGAGTCTTAATTAACACAAGAAATAAGCAGTATAAAGATTATAGAATATACTGTTATTCCAGTCCTTTGTGGTTTGGAGATTTAAAAATTATCCACATTGTCTATTTCTCAAAGGAAGAGAAAAAAAATCATTATTGCAGGTGATAATGATAATCCTATCAAAATCCAGGGAAAGGAATAGAAAAACTATTATAATGACTAAGACAATTCAGCAATTTTTTTCATGAAGATAAAATGTGAACATGAAAGAAATCAGTAGTCCTTTTTATTCCAATTTCTTTATACCAAGACACTTCTAAGAACAGTACAAATGAAATGTTAAGAAATTAGTTTTTCCAAAAGTTAGATTTTTATAAAGAAAATTATAAACCTTCTTTGAAGGATACATTAAGAAAAATTGAATAAATAACCATTATGACCAAGAATGAAAGACACACTATTAAAAAACTAGCTCCTCAAATTAATCTGTAAATGTAGTACATTCTGATAAAAATTACAAAATGATTTTTCAGCAAATTTAATAATTTAAATCCAAAATTCATACAAGGGCAAAGCTAAGGCATGAATAGCTAAGGCAATTTTTGAAAAAGAAATGTAACTGTTTCATGTCTCTTTATGACAAAAAGCAAAAAATATAGCTGGGAGTGGTGGCGCATGCCTGTAATCCCAGCACTTGGGAGGCTGAGGCAGGAGGATTGCTGTGAGTTTGAGACCAGCCTGGGCTACATAGTGAGTTCCAGGTCAGTCTCAAGTACATAGTGAGACCCTGTCTCAAAAAACCAAAAAACAAAACAAAACAAAAAAAGCAAAAAATGTGACCATTTTGACTATTAAAATTAAAATGTCCATATAGTTAAGATACTATGAAAGTTCAAAGAGAAGCAACCAACTTGGGAAAATCTTTTCAGTACAAAATTAGAAAAGGATTAATGTTTAAGTCATGTATATAGAACTATTAGAACAGAAAAAATAACAAAATGACAAAGGATATGAACAACTAATCACAAAAGGCAGTCCACATAGCTGATACATTCATGAAATAGCACCCAAACTTAAAACTAGCAAAACAGAAATTAAGACAACACTGAGATCCAATTTTTAACCCATCTAAAAGGACAATTTCAACTTCTGAAGTTGCAGAATATCTTCTCTCATAGGAGTATAAACTGGTGTAGACCTTTTGAGGACTAATATGGCAGAATCTAGTAAAATTGAAAATATACATAAGCTACAACTCATTAATCCTACATCTCAGTACACCCAGCAGTAAAATACATATATTATAGAAGGTGAAATATCAAGGATGCTCATAGAAGTACTGTTAATTGCAAGTAAGTGGAAAGCTTTATTGCCCGTCAGTAACGGACTGTATGAAAGGAATGTATTATGTTCACACAATTCCATACTCAGCAGTAGTTATAATATCTTTAACTTCATAATGTCAACAGAAATAGTGAAAAAAGAAAAGCAAGTTAAGATTGATACACGCAGGATAATGTTATTTTTATAAATTAGGTGTATACAAATGTAACAATACTGCATGTATGTTTTATTCCTAGAACTGGGATTCATCCTAGCATTGAGCTACCGCCACAGTTCTTTTTAAATTTTGGGACAGGGTCTTGAGAGACTCCAAAATAACCTTAGGATTACTGGATGGTATATTATTTCCCATGAATAACAATGCTTTCTTATTTCGCTTGGTTTGGTTCCCCCCACCAGTAAGATCTCACCATGTAGTCCAGGCTGGCCTTGAACTTCAGGTCCCCCCGCCTCAGTCGCCTGAGTGTACCACAGGTGTGCACCACCATGCCTGACACACAGTGTTTTCAGTATAAACCGTAAGATGTAGATATGCTCGTTACCACTACAAGTCATGACAAATATGAATTCGTTGTGCACTATGGGCGCTGGTTCCAGTGGTAGAACACAGCCATAAAGTTATGTAGTGAAAGTATTTGTATCTCTAGTTGCCTCATCACTGAAGATTATGCTGTGATTCTACAATGTAGTCCCTTTGTGAAGAAGTCGGGGCCAAATGACCTTTCTTTGCCATCCCTCCCCACTCCCAATTTTGAAATCCCACTCGAGCCCCCCCCCCATGCAGTCCACTTGAGAGGAACGACTGTGCCTGGTAAGCTGTGCGGCAGTAGGATGAGGGGACCGAGGGAGGGGCTTTGGCTAGACCTGTGGTGGAATGGCACATAGGAGCGACTAGACAGAAGGATCGAATTCAGAGGGAATGACAAAGCAGAGACGGCAGGAAGAGGCCACGGTCTGAGCAGGTAAGAGGCACGGAGCCTGGTCTAACCGCCTGGGACACACCTGGTTGCCTGTGTAATTACTGCGGGTTCCGAGTGAGGAACGGGTTGAAATACTCTCCTATTTCACTTTTGTGATTGCTTTTCGCTAAGATTTAATAATCACATTAACATTTATTTTGCGAAAGTGTTGACCTACCTGTCACTTTAGAGGAATACGCTCAAAGAGAGGGGTGGTTTCCCCTGTAACCTTCCACCTCCCCGCAAAGACAAATCTTAACATCAAACTAAGCTTCTGGCAGATTTTCTGGGGAAGGCGGGCAGTGGGGATGTGGTACTCAGGTTAATGTAGGGAGCCCAGAGCATGGGAAGAGTGAAGGAGTTGGAGTTCTGAACAAACAGATTCAGTCTCAGGCCAGAGTCTATGAAGAGTAGAAGGAGGATGTAGGCATGGGCAGCAGCAGGTGAGGATGGAACTTGGCAGTCAGCAAGGTTTCCCTGTATTTCCACCACCTGGGCCAGGGGGGGTCTGGATGTAGGAGGCTTCACCCCCAAGTGGAGGAACCGTATAGTCCCGTCACATGTACGTCTTTTATGAACTCATCCAAAGCAGAAAATTTGTCTTACCAAGCCTAGCATAGGTGTTCCACAAAGAAAATAAAGTACCACAGAAAGCACAACGGTGTATGAGCAGACTTAGATAATCTACCTCAGGGACTTGCGTGGTCATTTGTCATTTGGCAGTATTTCTTTTATCTGGAAACCCAGAATGATACATTCTTATTAAGAGAGAATGGGACAGAAAGGCCTAGGGCATTCCATTCCCATTAGAAAATTTATCAAAGTTATTATAAAGAGCAAGAGATGAAAGCACATGATGTTCAGCTTCTGTATTTCACCCAGTCAGTGAAATTGTTCCATGCTTTGCAAATTTTATAGTAGAAACAGAGGACTTGTTCCTCCCTTACCTTAAATGAGAAGGGGAGAGTCTCAACAGGCTGTCCATGACCATGGGACACAGTCACAGCAGGTCATGTCCACTCCTGACTGATGACCTGATTCTATCTGCTCCCGTAATGTGTGGAGGCGGGAGAGGGCAGGAAAAGGGTAGAGAGAAGCCAGGGAAACCCTCAAGGGATGTAAAAGATAAGAACAAGGGTTGGGGATGTAGCTCAGTGGCAACACACCTGCCTGGCAAGCGTAGGGTCCTGAGTTCAATCCCTGGTACCAGAAAAAGAAAAGACAAAGCCCACCTGAAAAGTGGGAGCCATTGTAATGTGGATTGTAACAGAACATAATCTGAAACATAAAGATACTTTGATAAAAAAAAAAAAAAAACAAAACCACTCATAAGAGCAAACTGTTTACGTTAAATTGGACCCTGTTAAGATAAAATGTAGTTGCCGTTGAGCTTTGACTAAAAAGGTCCTGTGAACATGCAGGCTCTGAACAATGGGCTCGCTGTTTTGCAGAGAAAGATTCACAGAGAAAAGGTGGAGTTTAACAGAATCCCCCAAAATCTGAAGTTTCTCCTTCTATGTCATTTTGGGTTGCTGTCATCTGTCTCTGACTCCATTCAGATTAATCATTGTGAGGATTTGGGGGTGTTTCTGCTTGTCAGTGTATTTATTTTTTAAAAACAAAAAAAAACCCTGGGGCTGGAGATTTAGCTCAGTGGTTCCGCCGCCTGCCTTGTAAGCACAAGGACCCGAGTTCGATCCCCAGTACCAAAAAACAAAACAAAACAAAACAAAACACCCAAAAAGCCTTATAAACTAAAATGAATAGCAAGTTCAATGATAGAAAAGGGCTTAATATTTTTTAAATTTATTTTTATTTTTTAATTAGTGTGAATTTGTGATACATAGTAGTTACATGTGTTTGAGGAAGTTGGTATATTTATGCAGCATTTCTTGATCCTTTTTGATTCCTTTACCCCCCCTCTTAACCCTTCGCCTTCCCCTTCCCTCTTCTCCTGATCTCCTTTCCCTTCTCCAAAGAGTTTGCCTCTCTGTTCCTGCCATCTCTCCTTTATTTTACTCTTTAATTAATTTATACGTTGCATTTCTTGTATAAGAAAAACCATGTGGCGATAGTTAACTTTCCATAGCTGACTGATTTCACATAATTTCGTGGTCTCAAGATCTATCAGTTTTCCTGAAAATGGACATTTCCATTCTTTGATGGTGGAATAACATTCCATTGTATATATACCACACTTTATCCATCTGTTGATGGGCATCAAAGCTGTTTCTGTAGCTTAGTTATTATGAGTTGCACTGCTACAAATATGGTATGCCTGCATCATAGTAGATTGCAATGTCTTTAACTCTTGAAAATATACCCAAGAGCTGGGTATGGTGGTGCACAGCTGTAACCCCAGCACTCAGGAGGCTGAGGCAGGAGGATCATGGTGAGTTTGAGATCAGCCTGGGCTACATTCTAAACTACATAGTGAGACCCTGTCTCAAAGAAAAAAGAAAAGAAAAGAAAAGAAAATATATCCAGGAAATGTATAGCTGAGACAAATGGAATCCCTATTTTTAGTTTTTTGAGGACTCTCCATGCTGATTTCCACAGCTATTGTACTAGTTTCATCGCCACTAACAATGTATAAGGAAGGATTCCTTTTCCCCTACCTCCTCACCAGCAATGTTTTGTTTTTTGTATTCTTGAAGATAAATGATACTTCTCAAAAGAGGAATACAAATAGCCAATAAGTACACAGAAAAAATGTTTATCATATTTCACCATTAGGAAAATGCAAATCAAAACAACTGAGGATTCCATGTTACTCCAGTCAGAGAGGCTGTCATCAAGAATGTCTTCTTTTTTAAGATGATGGTTTCTTTTAATAGAAATTGCCTTGGAGACCTGTGTTTAAAAATTCATGAGCTTACCTAATCTTTTATCAAGTCACACATTTGTTTTCATCAAGCCATTAAGACCATGTGCTGTTTTGAAATTGCTGAATTCCAAACACTCTTATGGAAACTTCTGCACTCTCTCTCCAAAGAGACTGTGGACAGAAAGAAGTCAGATGTGATAACTATCAAAGCAATGCTGGAATTTAAAATCACAGAGAATTTCAGATGCAAGAGACTGCAAAAATCAATGAGATCAATGGTTTTCCATTCTAGTTAAGAATAGAATCACCTATCTAATACTACTTTTATTTCAGTTCAGTGTTCTTAAGATACATCACTATTTTTTCTATTTCAGATCTTCTCAACTACTCCGCACTTTCTACAAGCTCCTAGAGAGTTTTTCAAGACTCCTCCATTTAATGAATTCTAATGCTGCAATACTTGTTGCTTCTAATGCAGAATGTAATTAATAATAATTTACTCTTCTCTTTTATTTGTTTTTCTTTTTAAAGGCTACTGTGTATTATAAAATAAGCTGCAATACCAAAGCTTGGTAAATACAAAATACATAGTAATAATACACAGAAGAGAAAATATATTTATTGTGCATACAAGAAATGTTCAAGGAAATGCAAAATCACTTAAATATTATTTTCTAATGTGTCGAGGTAGCAAAGACCTTTAGTCTTTTATACCTAAACAAATGAAATAGGCATTTTAGGGACTTTTGAGCAGGATAGTTTGTGCAGATTGTTACCATGATTCAAATACAACTTGTTTCTTAAATATATTCATTTTCAAAATCTAGCATTAAAAAAGGTAGCAATCTCAATCTGTCCCCATCTTTTATGAATTTTTAAAATCAAATTAATTGGTACATTTTCGGTATGCATAATGACCACATTCATCATAGGGAATTTGTACCGGTACATCTCTTGCTTCTTATTTTTTTCCCATTTCCCTACCCTCCCTTTAACCCCTCATCCCCTCTCTATTTATAAGAGCTTTGCTTCCTTTTTTTTTTTTGCTTTTCTCATTTTTTCCTTCCCCTTTCTTCTTTTCCCCTGCCCACCTCCCTAGTTTCCCTTCCCATTTGAATTTTTTCTTCCTATTCCTTTCTCATAATAGCAATATTTCCTGGGCATTGTTGTTAACGTGCTTGTTAATCTCAGCACTCTGGGAGTCTGAGACAAGAGGATGGAAAGTTCAAGAGCAGCCAGGGCGATGTAGCTGGTTAGCCAGATCTTGTCAAAATTAAACAGTAAAAATGGGGTAGAGATGTAGCTCAGTGCAGAGCCCGGCATCTAATTAATTCTCAGTACTTCAGAGAAAGAAAAGAAGAGCTATGACTTTGTGTATCCTATTTAGGCTTCCAACACATGCCTTAAGGTTTTTTCCCCTAGTATTCAGATTTGGTCACTCTTAGAGATGCACATGTCCTCTGCATCTTCACAAGAAAAGAAGAGCTATGACTTTGTGTATCCTATTTAGGCTTCCAACACATGCCTTAAGGTTTTTTTCCCCTAGTATTCAGATTTGGTCACTCTTAGAGATGCACATGTCCTCTGCATCTTCACAGAGGAAGAAGAAGCCCCTGTGTGACGTTTAATCCTGATTGCCCACTTGATTAGCTTGGGATGCTTAGAGTGGTAAAAACACACTTCCAAGTGTGTTCGGTCAGTGAAGGGGCCATGACCTTGGGGACCATATCTGGTCTCTGTCCCCTTCTGGATTCTTTCCCTGCTCTTTGCCTCCAGGATGCCATGGGGTGAGTAGCTTTCCCTGCCGCACTCTTCTGCTATGATGTTTCTGTGTTGGAGCCAACTGATGAGGCTGTATTCCCTGAAACTCTGAGACAAAATAAACCTCTGATCCTTTAAGTTGTGCCAGGTGTTTTTTGTCCCAGCAATGAGAAAGCTGACTAACACAGTCTATTTTCTTTTATTTCCTTTTCTTCTCGCAGTGAGAACCCAGGGTCTCGCATGAGCAAAGTAAGCACTCTACCAGTACTTTATCCTCAGCCCTGAACTCTATTTTCATAGACTGCAAAGTGAGGGTCATAACAATACCGTCTTCATAGCATTATGTAAATTAAATGACTTTTTATATGGAAGGCTGGGACCGATAAACCAGTTAGAAGATGTCTGTTATTTGCTCTGTAATTGAATCCATGTTCTTGATTATTTGTTAGGATAGTATGATGTAGCTAACAGTGTTAAACTGTGTTCCAAATATCTTCACATTGCTATGAAAGATCCATCATGGATAATCAAGTTTTGAGTGTGCTATGCTGCTAGGAGCATGGTGGAAAGAGAAAATGAAGGTCAAATGGAAGTCCAAGGTCAAGCAGAGTTATGGCTTTCAGGGGATGCATTTCCTCATTTTGGCCCATTTTTGCTAGGGAGTGAAGGCCAGGTAGCATCAAAAGGCAGGTGGTAGCCGGGTGTGGTGGTGCATGCCTGTAATCCCAGCACTCAGGAGGCTGAGGCAGGAGGATCGCTGTGAGTTTGAGACCAGACTGGACTACATAGTGAGTTCCAGGTCAGTCTCAACTACGTAGTGAAACCCTGTCTCAAAAAACCAACCAAACAAAAAAATGACAGGTGGCCATCATCACAGACTGGACCTTTCAGTCATCTTTATTCCTGGGGCTCGTGTTGGGAAGACCATCCTAGGCAAGAATAATACAGCTGTCCTCCACAAGCCATCGAAAAATGTAGGCCTTAATTACCCTGCTCCAAATCTTTTTTCTTTTAGCGGGGGTGGAAGGCATCGAGACAGGGTCTCACTATGTAGTTCAGGCCTTGAACTCACTATGTAACCCAGGTTTGCCTCAAACTTGCAGTGATCCTCCTGCCTCAGCCTCCCGAGTGCAGGGGTCACAAGTGTGCGCCCCATGCCTGGCCCATTCCACGTCTTATTCCTGCTTCTCAGTGTTGTAGGTCCAAGAAAAATTTTCCCATGACTAAAACTGTATATGTTGTTTCTTTTCATCTATCCCAGGGAAGGGAAGAAAAAAATTGAACTGAAATACAAATGAGTTGTATTATAGAATTTCTTTTAAGATTTTCTCCCCTCTCAACCTCTCTTTCTTCCTACCTTACTTCCCTTAATTCTTCTCCTTTTCATTTTTGCATTTAAAAACTTGTAGAGTACCACACTGGTCAGTGGAAATCAAACATAAATAGAAGGCACAATTTTCTTTCCCTAATTTAGCTACAGTTGAGCTAAGCAGTGGTGGGACTGCTACAATTCATAGAACACCAAGCCCGAGATCCATTTCCTACCTTCAGGTCTCATTTCAGCTTATTTTAGTCCAAGTCACCCTTCGAGCTTCTGAGTGTCTGATATTGTAGGTCACTGAATTTTCTGCAACAGGTCTACATTTGCTCAACAACGTACCTGCATTACTCGTAGCTGCCACCAGGTGGTGTCTAATAACGAAGCCCGTAGTTCACATAAACGTGAAGTCAGGTTTGTTTTCGCTGTGAAACTATACCCTTAAAACATAAAGCGTTTAACCATTTACTAATTGCTAAACTTTGCGTCCTCATAGCCAACACTTGTATCATGCTCTATAATTTGCCAAGCGTGTTCATAGCATTCTGTCAGTATCTCCAGGAGTTGGTGGAGGTTGATATAGCAAGTGTTTCTATTTGCCATGCCTCACAGATACCGGAAAGGCTAAGAGACGTGGCTAAGGTCACCCAAGTACTGAGGGCTAGGACAGGGATGTAGGGCTGGTCCTCTGCTTTTATACATAAGCAGCTTGTTTAACGCTGTGCTGCTGTAACCAGGCGAACAGAGAAACCCTGTAGTACACGTCTTACGAACAGTGTGCTAAATCTCTGCTCCGTTGTCTTCCTCCTTGCTACTTTACACTGCTGTTGAAGACGAGTCTCCTGGGTGTCACAGCCACATTTTCCGTGTGTTGTGTGGCTGAGACCCGCCTACTTTGCGCTTTCCGATAAGGTGTTAGCTGCCCTTGTAACCTTTGGTTTCTCTGTGCATAAGATATTCGCCGTTTTTGTCTTTTTTTGTGTAATGAGGGATCCTCATACTTTAGTTTCCTTGAACAAGGAACCCTAAATATGAGACACATCTAAAACAATATCTTACCACCTTTGCGGGTAGGAGGAATACTGCAGATTGAACCCAGGGCCTTTGCACTGAGCTACATCCCCAGCCCTTTTTAAAAAGTTATTATTTTGAGGCAAGGTCTGGCTGTGTCACCAAATTACTCAGTTTAGGCTCAAATTTGTGATCTTTCTGCTTCAGCCACCCAGATTGCTGGGATTATAGGACCGTGTGATTGTTTCGTGCTCAGTAAAGAGAAAAAAAGATTTCCCTAGTAACCAGGCGGCCGTATCCTCTTAGGAAGCTCCGCTATTACCACTGCAAGCTCAAATGTGTTTTTTTCTTCTTAAAGGATAAGAATCAATTTTTTTCCTTATGAGCAATTTAATGATGGTTTTAAAATAAATTTTAAAACAAGTAAAATGTAAATTCCTTATGACCATTTTCACATGGACTAACCCACTGCAGAACAGTAAGATTGTAAACATACTCAGGGAAAAAGTGATCATAACAATTCATGTTCCTTTAACACTCACTAGCTAGCGGACTTTCTGTCAACCATTCAAAATTTCTTACAGCTCAATTCATATTCACAGCAACTTTCCACTTACAAAGGCTAGGGAGGGAGACCAGACACCCGAGGGATCTTCCAGAACAAAGATTGAAATCTGTCACCCCCCTGCACTAACTTTGAGGCTTCCTGGGCTTGAGGAAAAGCCGTCCTGAATTCTCCATTCTTCCACCGAACACACATCCCTCTGGGCCCCTTTTATTTTCCATTTGAGGGCTCCACACATCAGCATCCCACCTTTAAATGCTGTTTTATAACAGAAAAATCAATACATAGCAGCTCTGGGGTACCAGGTTCTAATGGATTTGTGCTAATAAGTTGTCCTATGATGTATGATTTTAGGGAGTTCCAATGTTGGGAACTTATCTTCCGTCACAGGCATTCTGTAACCTTAGGGTGTGGATGAGAAAAGATGTCTTGTGGGAGAAAGGACATTTTAACTCTTTGAACCTTAAAGGCATACCTTTGGAGATGTGTGCCAAAGGTAGTTATAAGTATTTTAGCTGCCTCAAATGTAGAAGTGCCGTCGTTTATTCACTGGCTACTTATTGTGAGCCAGGCACAAGGCTGGGGCTCAGAGGAAATGACACTTTTCCGGGGGAGAAAAGACACTGTACAACACCCAGTTCACATGAAGTTACTGGACACCTATTTATGTATTAGTCATCATAGTTGTTGCTAGGAATACAGCGATTCCCATGGCCTCTTTCTTTACATGTAAAAGTTTCCATATTGAAGAAGAGGATATAGAGTCCAATAAAATACAGTAAGTGCTATGACAGAAGTTTATTTTAAGGGCCAAGGGTTTGGAGGGAGCTACGAAGAGGCAGTAAAGTGTGCTCTGAAGCCTGGGCAAGGAGGAAGAGTCTTGGCTGGAACGCCGCGGGGCCATCTTTGCAGGGTTGGTGCGCCCTGGCTGGAGCACTCCAGGCACCGGGCTCCGGGATGGGTGGTGTTGGCCTGCTGTTTACCCTCACCACAGCCCAGAGTGTTGGGGTGTCAAAGCCCCCCAGCTCTGGTGAGCTTGGATTCCCAGCCACTGCGCTAGCTTTCCCAATTTGGCACTCTTGTTCCATTATTCCATCTATTATGTCTTCCTTCTCTCATCCCTATCCACAACCCTGCCAATTTTCTCATCCTTTGAGACTTGATCAAATCTCTCTCTTGTCTAAGGCCTTTTGTCGACCATCGCTCTTCAGAGTGATCGCCTTGTGCTCCCGAACCCCAGTGTCTCTTCTGTAGAGCATCTCTGGCCAGCTAAGTAGAGTGGGCTGCTGACCCCTTCCCCGATTTGAAGGAAGTGGTGCCTGTCTCTCAATATGGGAGCTGAAGACCCTAGGACTCCTCCCCAGCCTCCCTTTTGGTTAGGACAGGACAAAAGCAGTTGCATTTGCCACACTTTGAAATGGAAGCTTGGAATTGCGCGGAATGGTCTTCATCTCCAGGTCTGAGTCTCCAGTTTTGCCAGAGCTTTGCGGATAAAAATAGCCATCTTCATCATGTTATAGAACAGGAAACAGCTTAAAATGGAGCATCGGGCTGCTCAGGGAGTGCCCTGGCCCTTCCTCCTTCTTCGAACTTTGCCTCCTGCCATGCCGGTCGGCTTCCTTTCTCCCTGGACCTCTCCACAGAGGGATTTGGGGCGATATTTTTGGATGATGCAGGGTTTAGGAGGGAAGGCTGACACTGGGTGGAGAGCAGAGCGGCCAGTTGTCCCACAGTGTGCAGAAGGGGGCCACACAATGAAGAGTTGCCATTTTCGAATGTCCCCAGGACATTCGTGCGAGTTAAAAAATATTGTTTAAAATGATCGGAGACTAGAACCTTACTTTGTTTTATGTATTTTTTAAAAATCTTCATTTTTCACATCTGGTTCAAAATTTCCCCAGTAGTCCATCTTTAGAATCGCATTAGGGAAGGAAAAGGAGACAGACAGACAGCCGGTGGTATTGTCACCGAAGCACAGCGCTCCGACCACACCCCCCTGGGATTAGCTGGGTCCTGTTGGCTCCGCCAGCATTTAACTCATTCATTATATTTGCTAGGGTCCTAAGTATTTGCATATTGAACACGTATTTTTTATGTATTTTATAAATTGCTTCCTTTTTATTTCTCTTACAAGAGAAGGATATTTGATTTTCAAAAAAGATTGTTTGAATTTCATTTCAGTATAATCCTGGTGGTAGTTTAAATTACTAGGTGTACAAATGAGATATTTGTGCCAGGCATGGTGGTGCACGCCTGTAATCCCCAACACTCGGGAGGCTGAGGCAGGAGAATTACTGTGAGCTCAAAGCCAGCCTGAGTTACATAGCAAGACCACCACCACAAGAGCCCTGTTTTAAATTATCTAGAATCTGACTCTGTTTTACACAGAAAAGCAAAATATCTGGAACTTTTTTGAGGGAAGATTGAATTTGGTGTGGAATTTAGATTGATAGTTAATTTTTTTAAAATGACACATTTTCTTCCTGTTATATACATAAACATCTTTAGTTAGTTGCTCTGTCTCCTCTGGCAGTAGTCCAAAACTCTTCTCCCAGCCACCTTTTGGGTAATAATTCTGAACATTTACTACCGTGGTTACTCTAATATACAACTGAAATCCCCTCTCCCGCAGAAAGAAGCTTGCTCTATTCTTGCCAACCACAACACTGTGGGTTGATGCTGATTGAAGGTTTAATGGCTCATTTCAAAGGCTGATGAAGGGGCTTTAAGACTATCAACGATCCCATCGGTAAGGAGCCTAGAGTGACCCAATCCACTCTCCACTCCTAAGGACCACGGGAAGGAAAACAGCTTCCCTGAAAGCTTCCCTGCAAGCCGGGATGCCAAAAGAACTTAAGCACCAGTTAGCTTGAGGTTTGAAAGAGAAAAGAAGTAGCATTCTGGTTTTTTGGTACATTCTGGTTTTTTGGTTTTGTTTTCTTCTGTTGCCAACCACCATATTCCGCTTGGTGAACTTTTGAGCAGAAATCACTCTTCGGCCTCCTGGTGGGAGTAAGAGGAGACTCCTAGGATGAAGGCCTCGCCAGCCTCTCCAGCAGCCCAGCCTCCCTCACGTGTTTCAGGCCTCCTCCTGAGTGGTAACAGCCATAAGGGTTACATTTCAGGGAGAATATTTATTCATTTTAATGGACTCGTAGTAGTTGTACATGTTTATAGGGTACAATGTGATGTTTTAATCCGTGTTTTCGGTGTCTGACAATCACATTAGGTTTTTTAGCATATCCAGCCTCTTAAACTTACCATTTCTTTGTGGTGAGAACATCTAAAGTCCTCTTTCCTGGCTGTTTTGAAATATAAAATGCATTGTTATTGTGTGCCGTGACATTAACAGGAAAACACTAACTGGACGGTCCTTATTTTATTAATGGCCCTTGGCTGGTGATGATTTTAGTCCTCCATGTTGTTTCTGGAAATTTAAGTGCATCAGAAAAAAAAAAAAAAAAAAAAAAAACCTTT
>NW_022900938.1:26461930-26462373 GCF_012274545.1 Fukomys damarensis | reverse complement strand
AAAAAAAAAAAAAAAAAAAGCCTTTCAAACTTTGCCATCTCCACGTGAGAGCCAGCAGCTGAAGGGTTTCGAGGTTGACCGGATCTGTAGGTACTAAGGAGGGAGTTATAATTTTTTTTTCTTTTTATTGAATTTATTGGTACAATCTAGGTATACAATACAATTACATTGTCCCTGCCCTCCCTTCACCCCCTACTCCCCTCCCCATTTACAAACACTTCAATTCCATTTTTTCAGTTTCTCATATTTTTTTCCTCTCCCTTATTACCTTTCCCCCACCCTTCCCACTTTCCCTACACCTTTAGCCCTTTACTTCCTATTTCACATTATTAATTATCTCATTAGGATCCTGTGTACTATTATAGTTTTTCACACCAAAGAAACTATTCAGTATTTCAGTTAAAGAAATCTCTGTATGAACATTAAAAATAGGGAATCCTAAA
>NW_022900938.1:26438534-26461688 GCF_012274545.1 Fukomys damarensis | reverse complement strand
TTTCCAAAGTGCAGCACAGTTAAAGTTTCCCAAAATTCAATTTATATATATATATTTATATAAAAAGACTAATAATAGTATGTTATGCATTGATAGTAGCAACAGCCTTTCCAGGTTCTGCAGTCATCCTAACAAAATTATAGACATTCAGCACATTCCATTAAAAAAAAAAAGTTCTGTTGCTGTTGTGGTACCTGGCACCATTTTTTCTATTAGCCTCTTAATCATCATTTGGAAAGAGAACATTCTAGAGTAATATCATTAAATGTAGTTCTGATAAAGCACGGTCCCTACTATGTATCATAAAGCAGGTACTAGATATTTTACATTCGTACAGGTATGATACAGTACCATCCTACATCAATAATACTAGATTCAGTTTTGGTTTGAAATTTACTTTGTCTGCAAATAAGTTGCTACCCCTGTTTTTTTCTGGGCTCCTGTCACATGGGGAATTGTTTTCTATCTTTTCACTTTCAGTCTATGGGCTTCTTTTTGCACTAGGTGTGTTTCTTGTATACAACATATTTCTCTTGATTGGTGGGTTGAGGCCATTGACATTGCTGGTTATAACTGATATGTACTGACTTATTATTGACATGTTGTTGGCCTTTTGTTGACTCTTTTTACTTTTTCACCTTCTCCTTTTAATTTCTTGCCTTGCCTATTTGATTTGCTCTGTTGGGCCTCATGGTGTTGTTGCCTTCATTGTCTTTTTCTAAGATCTTGTTTAGAATTGCTTGTAGTGCTGGTTTGGTATTCATGTAGTTTCTCAGGTGTTCTTTTTGTGGAAGTGTCTTATTTCCCCATCCATTTTGAAAGAGAATTTTGCTGGGGAGTTATAATTTTAAAGAAGACAGAATTCTCATTTGAAACTGTATGAAGTCACACGATCTCCAGTGTCTGAGATTTTTATTTCATCAGCTCAAGAATCACTGACAGTAGATCCATGGGAGGGACAAAAATGTTTTGGGGATTTTGATGAAGATAAAATAACACATGCAAAAGTGAACCACGAGTCGCAACCTGAAGGTAAAGCCCTTTATGATATGCCGTGAATAGATTCCTAGGAAACAACATAGTACACGTTCACAAACAATATGGTAAATAGACTGTCGAGCTCTATTCTCATATTTAACAACCATTTTTTGCAAAAATAGAAACTGAAAAAATTGGACAATATTTCAGGACATTAAGAACTTTCTTTGTTTGTTGGTTGGTTTTTTTGAGACAGGATCTCTCTACATAGTTGAGACTGACCTGGAACTCACTATGTAGGCCAGGCTGGTCTGGAACTCACAGGGATCCTCCTGCCTCAGCCTCCCGAGTGCTGGGACTACAGGCGTGTGCTACCACGCCTGGCTCAAGAACTATTTTTTAAAAGATGGGTCTTGCCTGTTTGGCAACCAAGAAAAAGAAGTTATGTTTTCTAAAAAATGCCTCCTTTGTATGCTGGAAGCATTTACTTGCTGTGTCACTTGGTACCCCCTGCTTGTTATCTATCTCACTTTTGTTTCTCAAATGCTAACCAGAAAGTAGCCTGGTGCTGTCTCTGTCTCCTCCTTCCCACAGCCCTCCTAGGACCTGCTTTCTTTTTCCGTCCTTGTCAGCTTCATGACTTTAACCTCAAGGACTGTTTTTTTCTCTCAAGGACATTTTTCAGCCCTCAGAGCGACTTGCACCTTGTAAGGCTGCGGTGCCCAGATGCCTTTTGCTTTGTGAGAACTACCGTACCTCAGCTTCGATGTGGCGCAAATACTGCCCTTGTAGGACTACAGCAAGGCACAATGACTTGTTTTCTAGATTTGCGCATGGACTCAAGCGTCTCTTATGCAGGGCATTCTGGAGGTGCTGCGAAGCAAAAGGACAGTCTACGCCACCCTAATTCCTGACCTTAAGAAACTTACGTAAGAGGGAGAGGATATGTGCTAAAGGCCATGGAACTGCACAATCCAACGGGATGGCCACTAGTGAATTCTTCCCTGCGCACTTGAGATGTGCCTGGTCCTCACTGAGAGGACCCAGACGTGTGAATGATGCGTCACATTTCTAAGACTTAATGGGGAAAAGAAATTCAAAGCATCTCAGTACTTTTATACTGTTTATATGCTGATGTGACATTTTTAATATATTTGGATTAAATAAATTTTACCTCTTTCTTTTTCCTTATGTAGTTATCAGAAAATTTAAAACTACCTATGTGGCCCGCGTCATGGCTATTTGGTAGCTTTTCTAAGGCGGTTTAGGAGGGAGTGGGAGCATACTTCCTGTGTGGCGCTGGTGACAGAGAAAGTCAGGGAGGGCCACGGCAGGCCAGGAGGAAGTAACGCTTGTACTGTCTTAGAGATGAGCAGCCCCTTGGCCACCAGCAAGGGTCAATGCTGGGCAAAGGGCAAGGCATGGCCTTTGGGTGAGAGGTCAGCTGCTCTTATTAGAAATCAGGGCAGCGCTTGGAAGGAGAAAAAACACTCTATCTCTGGGGTCTAGTTTCTGGCGTGTGGGATGTTAGCAGGCTTAAATCTTGCCTCTGTTTTCTCACGGTTGCTTATGGGGAGGGCATTATGGTGCAGGCCTGTCATCCCCGCTACTCTGGAGGCTGTGGCAGTATTGTGAATTTAAGGCCAACCTGACAATTTGGTGAGACTCTCGTCACAGATTAAAAAAAAAGAAAAGGGGGAGAAGGAAGAGGGGAAAGAAGAGCTGAAAACTCCACAACAGAGAAGGGTATTTCTTAGTTGATTTTCACTGTCTTGCTCTCATAACTGACCATCATATTTTGTAACGTTTTTGTGTGTTGGGAGGAAAAAGCTTAGAAGTGAAAATGGGCCACTGTCTTTGCTTTTGCTGCTGAAAGCCTTGGTCATGGGGAACCTCAGGAAAACAGCCCATCGCTTACTTACATCTGTCTACATCACGATCATGGGTTGCTCTGGAAATTCAAGCAGACTCAAATGGAAGGCGATGGGGCTTCGATTTCCTTGGTGATGTGGCACGAGCTTGGCACAGCCCCAAGTTCCCATTAAAGCTGTCTGGCTTTACAGAGGGCTTTATGACATCGGACACCTTGCTGCACTGTTCCAAGAAACTAATATTAGATCAGCATATGCTGGGTTACTGGGAGGGTAATTGACTGGAGAGATGATTCTAATTTCACACAGAAGCCAGCTTCTCTTAGGGATCTGGCAGTAGATGGTGGGCTAGCAGTTGCAAGAGGCCTAGGTAGGATAGTGGTCCCAACAATATGTATTTCTCCCTTTCTGAGGTTCTGGCTGCAAGAGTTTTAAGAGGAGCTTCTTCTAGAGACGTAAAAACAAAGTCTACCTGTAATTATTGATTCAAGCCCAAATCAAACAGACCCCTGGCTTTCAACTCTGTCCTTCATGCATCTCAGTGTCTCTTTCTCCTCATTATCTATTATGAAAACCAGAAAAGGCATCTATCGAAAGCCCTCATTCACCTCAAGGTTTTGCGTAGTAACTGCTTTTCTTGTTATAAGAAAAATATCTAACATTACTGAGCACTTATTGCTATGCTAAATGTTATATTATTTCTTCTGATCCTCACTACAGGCATGCCTTTGTATGATTACCCCTTATTTTGGGGGGGTTACTGGGGATCAAACTCTGGACCTTGAGCATGTAAGTCAGTCATGGTACCACTGAACTAAATCCCCGGCCTGATTACCCCTTATTTTAATTATCTATTGTTGCAAAAGAAATGATCAGAAAATTTGGGGGTTTATAGCAACATTAATCACTTATTATCTCCCATGATTTTTGAGGGTCAGGAACTCAGAGAGAACACAGCATCGTTTAGCTCTGCATTATGGGCTCTGGAGTCCTAGCTGGGGTGAAGACAAGGCCTGGAATCATCTGAAGACTCATTCGTTCCCATGTCTGGGGCTAATGCCACTGTCGCTGTGGCCTAGGGGGCCAGCAACCCAGGGCCTCTGCATATGGTGTGGGCATCCAAGGCAAGTGGGGGAAGAGACAGCACAAGCTGATGCCAGGCAGAAAACTGTTGCTTTTTACAGCTAAGCTGGAAGCCACATCACTTCTACCACGTTCTTTTAGTTGAAGGTGTTTCAAAGTTCAGCCTGGATTTGGGGAAAAGGATTACAGACCTCATTGCTTTCCTTTTTTAAGTCCCCAGAGATGGGACCTCCCTGTGTTACCCAAGCTGGACTCAAACTCCTAGGGGCAGTGATTCCCTTGCTTCAGCTTCCCAACTGGCTGGGGACAGACTGCACCTCTTGAAGAAATGTCTCTGTCATTTCATGAGACGCGTGTGGGATGTAGCATACATTAGAGCATCCTTCTTTTGGAAAATTCAGTTGACCACACAGAAATTCAAAAGACTTAAAAAGCATAGATAAATTGCCTATGATTGTGCAATTAGTAAAAAAGAAAAGCTAAGCCAGAAACCTATTGGTGTCCAGAATCCATTCTCATTTTTAAAATTACTATATTAAATTGTCTCCCACCTCAAACTCTTTCTGATTTCAAATTTTAAAAAATGATAGGGGCCGGGGATTTAGCTCGGTGCCGCCATCTGCTTCGCAAGTGCAAGGACCTGAGTTCGATCCCTGGTACCAAAAAAAAAAAAAAACCAAAATAAATAAAATGATAAATTTAAGATAGTATATTTTCAATTTCCATAATAAAAACTGTGTCACAGACTTCATAGGCATGGACGGGGGGTGGTAGTGTGAGATTGTCATAATTTAATATCAAATTACGAGAGTTAAATCCTCTAGTAATTCAAGTGCCTGACTCCACTGTTTGATCTCATTTGTTTCCTTTCCTTTCCTATGCTCTGGCTCCAAAATGGGTTTGACTCATGTCCGCACAAGCCATCTACCCTTGCCCAACAGCGGCCGTGGCTTTGTTTCTTCTGTCCACGGTGGGACTTCTGAGCACACTGTGACCAAGGAGTGGGTCTTCACCTTCTCCCAGTGGCTGGAAGAGCCGGACCTGGTTTTTCCTGGAGATAGAAGAGAAGACCTCCTCCATGCTCTCTAGGATAAGCTATAATTCTGCCCGGGCCTCCAAAGTCACTCCTGCAAAGCTTAAGAACGTGTAGGTATCTTTTTCCTAAAAAAAAAAAAACACAATAAAGTATACAGGAAGAAGTGTGGCTCAGTAAAAAAAACAATCTACACACCAAACGTAAATTCTGGCTTCTAGGAATTAATGTGGGTCTTCTGATTGTTGCTGATCTCACATTTTCTGCCCAGAGGGTGAATGTTTACTTTTCACTGTTAAGTGTCAGAGAACAGTGAGATAATCTCCCCAAAACAAAAGAGGGGTTCATCCAAAGAGAAATTCTTTTTGTGCACTGCTCAAAGCTGGAAAAAACTTTCCCCTCCTGGCCCCTCTTTATTCCATCAAGATTTCAAGGTCACAGTTTTAAAAGCTTCGGATCTCTTTGCAAGCAGGAGAATTCATCCTTAGACCTAGCCCAGGTGTGGGAGCTACAGGACCTTTGCAGAAGGCTTCACATTCTACAGCTGGCCTTTCCCTTAGGGTATCAGGGAAAGAATAGGAGCAGTAGGTAGTAACAGTGAAGAGGAGAAAGACAGGGGGTGGGGGGCACATGGGGAGGGCTAAGTAGTGGAGGAGTTTTCTAATGTGGTGCTGGGGATTGAACCCTGAGGTGCTCTGCCACTGAGCTATATCCCAAGTTTTTTATTCTATTTTGCAACAGGGTCTTACTAAATTTCCCAGGCTGACCTTGAACTTACTACTGCCTCAGGCTCTACAACAACGGGAATTACAGACCTGTGCCACCACTTGTGGTTTAAATTCTTAACGGGGCTGGGCATTGTGCTAAATGCATTCACTTCATTCACTCCTGTCGGGTGAATACTGCTTTGTATACATGTAAAGATCCTCCAGTTTTTTCATATGAGGAAACTCAAAGATGTAGAGAGATATCCAGGTCGCACAGCTTGTAAGAGGTGAAGCTGAGTGTTTCTACCCAAGCATTCATATTTCTTCTTGTGGTTTGGATTGTAAATGTCCTCCCAAGGGCTGGGGATCTAGCTCAGTGGTGTTGAGCCTGCCTTGCAAGTGCAAGGTCCTGAGTTCAATCCCTGGGACCACCCCCCAAAAAAAACCACCCCCCAAAACCCACCAAAAAAACCCCAAATCCCATGTGCTAAAGGCTGATGGTCAGCCTGTGGTGCTGTTTGGAAGCAGTGGAACCTTTCAAGGGTAGGGCCTGTTGGAAGGAGGTTAGGCTATGGGGGTTATGCCTGTGAAGGGAACGCTGGGAGAAGCCCCTCCTCTCCCCCGCCCCCGAGATTGAACCCCAACCCCAGGGCCTTTGCATTGAGCTGCATCCCTAGTCCTTTTTTCCTTTTTTATATTTTATTTTGAGACAAACTTTCACTGATCGCTAAGTTGCTCAGGCTGGGCTCAAATTTGTGATCTTCCTGTCTCTGCCTCCCAGAGGGCTGGAATTACAGGCCTGAACTACCCCGTGCAGCTTCTTCCTTTCTCTTTACTTCATGATATTATGAGATAAACTTTGCTCTACTCCCTGCTCCCTACCATGCTGCTCTGCTTGATCACAGGTCCAAAGACAATAAAGCCGACTGACTGTGGAGTGAAACTATGACCCAAAATAAAATTTCCCTCTTTACACATTGATGATCTGAGTCTGGGATGTAGCTCAGAGGTAGAGCACTTGCCTAGCATGCCCAAGGCCCTGGGTTGCATTCCGAGCAAAGCAAACATAAAAAATAAATGTATTAGTTAATTATTTCAGGTATTTTGGCACAGTGACAGAAAGCTAACTAACACATTCCTGAACTTTTACACTGTTCTTATCAACTGTCTCCTACCTTAAACTATTAGATGTTGTTTTCCTAAGATATCCAATAAGCCAAAACCTTAGTGACCACGCACTACGTACACAAATCCATGCTACATTGTGAAGGACAGAAATGAGCTGAAAAGAGCCAAGGGTTTAATGGAGAAGACAGCAGACATGGTAGGAAACCTCTTAGGGCCTCTGCTGACACCAGCCAGGGAACAATTGCTTCTAATTCTCACCTAGAAAGAATTCCAGCAGGTGTTTGAGAGGGATGAGTCTTCTGGACCTACCTCCCATCCTGCAAGGTAGTTGGGGCAGCCACTGGAAAGACCCCATCACTGGCAGAAATCCATGGAACCCTCAGCTTGCACCTTCCAGGTTCAATTTTGTTTCTTTCACTTGAGTTTTTATGGCTTTGTCCTTCTGGTGGCTCTCGTGTTTCTTAGATATTTTCCGATGGTGCAGGGAAAGAAAGAAGGCTGAGATGTGTGTTTGAATTCTCAGCCAGAGCCAAATCCTACCTATTGGCAGTCAGTTCCAGAGAGGACAAGGGTTCCTCAGCAGGAAGAATGTGCGTGGGACGACAGCAAATCCACCACAGATCTGAAGGTGTCCGGGGGAAGGAGCAAGGGGGGAGGGTTATTTCATGCTAATAGTCTTCCTCACAGCTCTTAATAGCACTTGTCTGTCTATTTATCTATCTATTTAAGAGGCTGGAGATGGAACCCAGGGTTTTCACATGCTAGGCAAGTGCTCTACCACTGAGCTGTATCTCCAGCCACTCATGTTTTTATTTTTAACCTTGAAACTAGAATAAATTCATATTATTTAAAGCCTATGTAAAAGGATTATAAATTAGAGCCCACCCTGGACAATTTAGCAACTTAGACCTTGTCATGCACTGGTAAAATATTTTTTTTAAAGGGGGCTGGGGATGTAATTCAGTGCAAAAGCCCTGGGTTCAATCCCTATGAGAGAGAGAGAGATGAAGTTTTTCTAAGGATATGTGCTGAGGAGAAGTGGTCTTTGCCATGGAGATCCACGAGGAGAGGAGCCCTAGCAGCTCAGAGAATGGGCTGGATTCTGAACACACCTGCAATGGCCATGTGATCCCTTTACCTTGGCCACACCTGGAAAGCCTGCACAGCTGACTCCACTGCACGGCCTGCTGGGTGAGAGAGAAGGTGAGCTCAGATCTCCTGATAATATACAGCAGGCTTTTTGTCTCCATGAAAAATTTCTCCTTTCAAATCGACTGGTTTATAAACCGTCTCATTCCACATGGGTGACCCTGGTTCCCCTCGGGTGACCAGTAGGCCTGGTGTGCAGTTTGACAGTCCACTGATTGAAACAGTGATTGATGACCACTAAGCTACAGTGGTATCAAAGGCATAGAAAGGAGTATTGTGCACATCGAGGCAAACCGCTCAGCTCACCCAGCCAGGGGAGTAAATTTATTGACTGTGCTCCAAGCACAGTTAGCAGAAGTTCATGTATGGCCTCCCAGGTCAGGATGCAGAGAGTCCCAGGAGCAAGGTGGAGGACCGCTCAAAGCATTGGCTAACATTTCCTAAGTTTATGAAGTGCTTCAAATGATTTTTCAACTATAGGTCAAAATGGAATCAGTCGTAGGGCTCCGGAGACTCACTGAGCAGTCTCTACAGAGAAGACATTCCATGTCAGCCTTGGGCACACGTGCCCGGCTAAGCCCACCGTTGTGCTCGATGATTTGTCCTTTCAGGCAGACTGTATTTTATCATGGAACAATGTGTGTTGCAGTGTATTTGTGAATAATGATGTTTGTCGAAGAAGTTTCTCACAATGGCCAATTTTGTAGAATCTTATTATTGTTATTGTTGTTGTTGTTGTTTATTATACCTGGAGCTTGGAAGAACTGAAGTGAGTAGAGCCTCACTTGACCTCCTGGGTTCCTGGGGATGGGAAGCTAAGAGAATCCTTCAGCCTTTCCTCCGGGAGTGCATTAGCATAAATTATGCATCCGTGCTTAAGCTTGCCTGTGCTAGGTCCTGTTCTAGCACCCAGCTGCCCGTCTCCCTTGAAGCACTCGCTTTAGCATTTTCTTGTTCTTAAAACTCCCTAAAGTCATCAGGAGGACTGGCCACAGAGCAAACGCTGTGAGGAACTTGCCAGATGCTTGGCTTGGCCTTCACTTGGGCTGATTCTCATTGTACTCACCTGAGATGGCACTTTCAGTGTGAAGGTTTGTGTGGGTGTGTGATTTCAGGTCCATGCAGTCAATCTGATTAAATACCTGTGGCCTGCATTGTCTACGCACTTGGTAACCAGCTGCTTTCTCAGCCCAAGTTCCAGAATAAATCGCTTTTTGATTGTTATAGAAAAATAAGTTTGATATTAAAAAAAAAAACAAACTTCATCTCACTCATTCATCAGTGATGTACTGGCAGTCACCACGTACCCAGTGCTGCCCAAGCCATGGGATAGAAGAGGGACCGAGATGGCCAGGGCCCTGCCTAAACAGTGCCCACTTGCTCCTGGTGGGAAGAAGGGAACAAACAAGTAAATGAGCAAATCCACAACTAGAGTTCAATGCCATGTGAAGACAATCAAATCGGGCAATTTGATACAGTAATTAGGTAACAACCTGAGCTTATAGCGCCAGAGTTGCCTCCCAGAGGAAGTGACACTGGAGCTCAGGACATGTGTTCAGTACCTAGAGTCATCTGGAGGTACTTGTTTCAAGAAGGATTCCAGAAGGAACAACAGTTACCTGTGAAACAGACATCATGACTTGATAAAGTCTCATCCATGGTTTTATTAGCTGTAAGTTCAGCTAATATCCTCTGAGGGTATTTGGTTTTTATTTCTATGGAAAGGCCTGGCTGCTTACTCGTGGGAAAGTGTTACAGTTGGCGGAGTGCTCCTAGGAGTGCTCCTACAGGCCGGGATGGAAGCTTGAATACAATGGTCTGGGTTTAATTACAGTGCTATTCCTTGTTTGTTGTTTTCTTGTGCTGGTGATCTGACTGAATCCAGAGTTTCAAACACATTAGGAATGCTATACCACGGAACTATGTCCCCAGTCCCTTTCCTTTATTTTTATTCCTATCATGCTAGCCACTTACTGTTACTGTACAGGATACCTGGGATAATTAAGTTATAGAGAGAACCAGTTTTGTTTTGTTGTTGTTTCCTCTCATTGAGTTTATTGGTACATTTAGGTACACAGCACAGTTACATTCATCATTGGGATCTTATACCTCCACGTGACAGGTTTGGGTGAGAGAACGGATTTTGGCTCACAATTTGAGAGGTTTCAGTCCATGGTTGGTCCCATTGCTTTGGTCCCTTGTGGGGACATCATGGCCAGAGCCCTCTGTGGAGCAAAACTATTCATCTCATGGAAGTGAAACAGAGAGGAAGAGGGCAGGGCTGGGATCCCCTGTCTCCTACAAGGGCAGCCTCCAGTGAAGAGCTCCCCCTAAGCCCTGCCGCTTACAGGTGCCCCACCTCCCTCAGTGCCAAGCTGTGGACCGAGCTATTAAGACATGGGCCTTAGGGGGCCGTTCCACATCAGAGCCGTAGCAGCTATACTTTTTTCTTGGGGGTTCTTTTATTTGAGGTGTGATGGTATCAATGAAAGTGATTTTGTAAATCAAGAGTGAAAATTTGTCTTACTGTTTCATATGGCATCTTTCTCCGTGGCCACCACTCTGTAGCCAGTAAATATGAGAAACACTTTTGGACTGGTTGGTGACTCAGTGTCAGTGAACAGCCAGCTGCTATTTAAAGATATAGGGCATTTCGAAGCTTCCCATAAGGGAATAATTAAAAGACTACAGGTAACAAAGAATTAATTTTGAGGGATATTAAACACCCTTAATTAGCACACTTGAGTTTTGTCTCCCCACAGGGAAAATATTTTTATGGCAACACGCCATGTCAAAGCTTCTGAAGTTCTTCCTGAAGTCACCTTTAAAATGCAAATGAAGGCTGAAAAAAATCTTTTAAGCCAAATCATTCATAAGTATTTAAGAAACTCCAGGGCCTTTGGATTTTGTTAACAATTTTGTAGCAATCACTAGGGAGATCATCTGAAAAATATATAGCTGGTGAATTCGGAATGGCTAAATCTTCTAATAATAAATCTTCTAATATATCTGTGCAGATTTTTGAATTCTTGTTTTTTCATAATACTGATTATGCTCCATTTTAATTTCATTTTAAAGTTTAAGTGAATTTAGAGATCATAAATATTCAAGACAAATAGAAGTGTCTAAGCCTAGACACATCCATCAAGTGAAGTCGATCACTTACAATATCACATGTAGTTGGGGCAGCAGGAGGAATTATAATTTATTGGTCTTAGTTTCAGTTAAATGAGATCAACTAATTCTTTAGGATATTTACAATACAGCTCTCTTACCTAAGCGAGTATGCTGCCCTGAACATAATTTAACAAGGAAAATGGGTTGAACTGTTAGGTTATATGTAGATTTATACTTATTTTCATTTTAGGGAAAGAATTTAAAAGTTCTTTGTACTTTGTAAATGTGCACATGTAGAGATTAACATATGTAATGATTGCCAAGTAATGATTGTCAGACTTGCACATAAACACTTGCCTTCAGGGCACTCGTGAAGGCAAAATTAATGATGAAAAATTATTGCAAAGGAATGTTACTTTTGAGATTCCGCTTTGTTGGATCCACATATGAGAATGGACTTGAACTCCAGCTGATGAGGGAAAGGATTATAGTCACTCGATCGGGCATCAGTTCTGAGATAGTGTAGAGTGACTGCTGATGTCTAGTTTTCCACTGTTATAAAATAGCACAGAATTATGTTCAGAGTACTAGAGAGGGAGGCTGGTAACTCACAGAATAATGCTCCAAGTGCTAGGGAATAGGCGCTGCCCTGTGGTGTTTTTCTCGATGGTAACTTGCAGGCAGCTGGCAACATTGCAGGACTCGATATGGGGTAAAGCAAAAAGTGATTTACTTCTTTGATGTAAATTTTCTTTTATTCTTCTTTTATTTTTGAGCATTATTCTGTCCGACCTTAATTACTTCCTGCTTTTTCCTTTCTGTATCCATTTTTTCTTCATCCCCTGTTCCTTCTACCTTGTAAGGTCTTTGAATATTAGTGCATTGCCTATGTTACCAGAGGTCCTGAGTAGCAGCAGAATAGGGCCAGGTGTGCAAATGTAAGAAGTGTGCTACTGCTGGGGATCTAGGCTTGCAAACAAACCTACTGATTAGGGACAGCAGGAAATAACGTTTCTGGAAGGACAGGGCAGGTAATTAGTATGAATATATAAACCATCGGGTACAGAGACAGACAACTAGATGGCAAGATGATTTCAACATGAAGCAGATACAGTGCACTGGGAAGACACTTTAAATTTGCCCGAGCCAATTATATTGTTATATACTTCTTGTTGGAGTGTGAGCTCCAAAATAGCAGACACTGTGTTTCTTTTCCCTACTAATATATGTTACCATTTGACATTGAGCTTCACAAATATTTTTGAATAGATGAATTCTGAGACTGAATTTCACTCATCCTAGAGTCTTAGAGTCTAGGAATTGCAGATGGAAATGTAACTCTTCTTGCCCCTCTTTTGTATTGTCTTTTTGCTTCTCCTCAATGCTAGCACAATAAATGAAAATACTTCTTATGGAACGCTGGCCACCTTCCAGGTGCTATTACACATGTTTTACATCCATTACCTCATTTGAAACTCAGAACCTTCTCTGGAGTGGGTGGTATTTCCTTTGCACTTCTTTAATGGAAAATTGGGGCACAGAGGCTGCTACATCCAGTAGTCACATAACCGCTGAATAGTGGCCCTTTCCCCAAACAAGTCATGTGAATCGAGAACCCACACTTTCAACCATGAGACTATAGTGTTTACTGTTAGCCACAGTATCAAGATATAAATAAGTTTAAATTGAGATTTCTCAGGAGTTGGCTTGAATGTTCATGTCCCACTTCAGAGCCTGGCCTGGACTTCTTTGGCTAGTTAGATATGAAGATTAGAAGCAATATCACCTGTGGATAGAAGCTTTAAGCACCAGTAGGTGACTCATCATGCCTCTGTTTCTGTAGTGGTAATCATGAAGCATGCATGTGAATAGAAAATTTGCCTCTTTTAATCTCTTATTAAAAAGAGGCCCCTGCCGATCCCCATTGAACACCGAGTTAGGCTAAGAAATAACCTTCTTGCATCAAGCCACTGTAAGATTTTTTTTTTTTTCACTACCATAGTGCAATAGAGCTTATTTTGGCTGATATGTGATGTTTCTCATCTTCCCTCATCTAAGTTCTTTCCAGCATTGTCTACTTAAAAACATTAGACATTCTCTAAAGGTATAAAAACTATGTTAAAAGAATCTTTAAAACTACTTGAAGATCCACTTTCTGAAAGACATCATTTTACAGTGATCCATACCCATTTTTATAGCAGCACAATTCACAATAGCTAAATCTTGGAAGAGGTCTATATGTCCATCAATAGAAGAAAGGATAAAGACAATGTGGTATTTACACAAAATGGAGTACTACTCTGCCATAAAGAAGGATAAACTTGAGTCATTTGTAGGAAGATGGATGCACCTTGAAACCACAATGTTAAGTGAAATAAATCACATCCTTAAATATCCCATGATTTATTTTATATGAGAAACTCAAACTATTAATAAAGAACAGAATAAAATATAGATGATAGGAAATAGATAGCAAAAGGCAGGGGGACTGAGAGATGGAGGAACCAGGGAGAGAGAAGGTTGGGGAAGGAGATGAAAAAAGAATTAAAATTTGTTAGGTACATGTACCAACTGTCCATAAGGAATGTAATCATTATGTGCAGCAAACATGTACTAATAAAAAATAAAATCTGAAAAAAATTACTTGAAGACCATATGACCTGAAAAATTGATTAGCCCACTGATATGATGACCACTTGTAAAAGTACACAATAATTTAAAAACAATTTCAGTCTCAGAATGACCTATTGTAGTTGCCATCAGAGGATAGGTCTATAACAATGTAATCATGTTTCTTTCTACTGCTTCTTGTATCTTCTATAGCACACTTTCGTGCATATTCTCAGTTTTAGGCTTTCATTCCTCCCTACTGAGATGGCTAATGCCAAGTCTCTGAGGATGAGAAAAGTTCCCCCAGAATGAAACTGTTCAACATGATCATCCTCAGCAGCATTCAGAGGAAAATTCCCACCTGGAGCCTGAGCACTTCCAGTGACAGGAAGGAAACTCACCGCATGATAGGGAAGTTCCTTCCCTTCCTGGCAGCTTTACACCTTGCTTCTCTGAGGGTAAAACTGGCCTTTCAGGTGTCTGGGCCCGTTGGCCTCTGGATCTTCTCCAATCAGGCTCAACCGCGCCCCCCACAGACCTCCCAACCCAGGAGTCCACAGCTAATCTCTGAACCCTTTTGGTTCATCTCTGTATCCTCTCAGGGTTCCCAGGGGACCTGAAGCACCGCTGTTCCTGTGTTTCCCCTGCTCCCTGGCCTCTTGAGATCTATTTCCATAAATTGTCAAGTTTTCTCCCACTTAGATTCTGACTTGCTTGTTGGTATAAGCTGCTTCAATCAAAACCCACTGTCTTACAAGACTCCAGAAAAATGTTACTGCTTACTATAAGGAGTGTGTGTGTGTGTGTGTGTGTGTGTGTGTGTGCACAGTACTGAGCATGCATGTGCGTGTTCTACTGGAGATTTAACCCAGGGCCTTTTGCACTAAGCTACATTCCCAGCCACTTTTCTTTTCTTATCTTTTAAATTTTTTTTTTATTTTTAAACTTTGAGACAGTCTTGTTAAACCCTTCACACTAGCCTTGAATTTGAGATCCCTCTGACTCAGCCTCCCAGAGTGCTGGGGTTGCAGGCTTGTGTTACCATGTCCAGCATTATGTTTAAAATGTTTATGGCAGCTCTGGGGCAAAAATACCATGAGGAATCGCACGCCGGGTACACAGGCTTCTGAAACCCACCCCTAGTCCTGTTATCTCTCGCTCCTTCCCTTTGTCCTCGTGGGCCTTTACTTCCAGGGTGACTGACGGGCAGATCTTCTCAAGTTCTGTGTCTTCCTTTCCTGCAATAAGGGAAGTTTTGGCCATGTGGTAACAATACATAATACTAATATTAACAATGACAATAACCACTGCCTGCACCTAAATGTCAGACACTTCATCATCTCATTAAATCCTGCTTTAATCTCATGTGGTAGGTGGTATTACTCCCTTTGTGCTTGTAAAATAGGTTATTACTGCCAAAGCTGCACAATTATATATACACACACATATACATACATACACACATACATTCACACATACATAAAATTGAACTCCAAATGCACTCAGCATGCACTGTAAATGAAGCACCACATATTCATATCCCTCATCATCTCAACTGTTATTTCTCTGGATAAATTTTTTTTTTTTTTTTTTTTTTTTTTTTTGTACCAAGGATTGAACTCGGGTCCTTGCACTTGCAAGGCAGGCCACCAAACCACTGAGCTAAATCCCCAGCCCTAAATTCTATTTTTCAAAAAATAAAAATGCAGTTCTATGAAAACATATCCTCCTAAACGAAAAGAATCCTTTAAATGAGGACAAGGAAATAACTGGAGACTGCAAACGCTGGCCAACAGATGTGTTTGACTTACCTATTGCTATAGTCCCCCGACCCCTCCACTGGATTGAGCCCCAGGCCTTCCTCATGCTAGGCAAAGACATTTTCACTAAGCTATATTCTCAGTCCTTTTTATTTTGAAACTGGGTCTTGTTAAGTTGCCCAGGCTGACCTTGAGCTTGTGATCCTTCTGAGTAGTTGGGATTATAGGCTTAAGCCACTGTGCCTGACATTGCTACAGTATTTTCAATGAAGAAATAAAGGAGGAAGCAGAGGAAGAGAATTTGAATGCCTATACAACGTTTAGTTCACCCTATTTTCTTTCCCCTCTTCTATTCATTTTTTAAAATCTTCTGGCTTCTCAAGTCATTTCAGTTTGATATCCCTACATTTTAGAACATGGCACATTCTTGGCATTGGTAGATTTGACACTTGTAGTTGTAATTCTTCTCAAGTAACTCAGTAGGTCTGCAGCTCACAGAAACTTCTAACCTTGCTGTGGAATGAATAAGAATTGCCCTACCCTGTAAAACTACTATTTGGTATGAAGAGCTTTAGCCAATGAGTTCATCTAGATAACCACCTAGCTTCCACATTTAATGTGGCCTTTCTGTTCTCTGCTTGTCTTCACATTTTTGTTTTAGTGCAGGCAATTATATGCTCTAGGGTCATTTATGTTGTGATTTAAACTTCAAGAGTTTCAATTTTTTGTTATTTACACAGATGACTGATGATTTTTATGATGCCTAGCTATTACATTTTTTTTTTCCAAGAGATACTGGGCCACTCTTTTTACCTCTAATTTAAAGGCACATGGAAATCTCCACAGGCAAATGGTTGATCATTCTGCAGACAGGTTATTTTTTGTCTTTATGGTCATCACAGATACACAGTACCCCTGCATGAGACAGGATGTCACCCACAATATTCCCAACGCCTTTATATAGAAGCACAAGTGTACTGTGCTGTGTGTTGTTCAAGGTGATGTGTAACTAGACATGAACCTTGTGCTTGAGTGCTAGATCCAGCTAGCCAACATAAAAATACTATCCTCATTTCATATGGTGAATATGAAGGAGATTTTGTTAGGCTTCTTAAGGTCATATCTTCAAGAAAGATTTTTTAGTAGTCATAAGTATGCCAAAATGGAATGGATCAATTTGTTAAGCAGTGAATTCTCTGTCACTGAACATGTTTAACCATAGTTTGGATATCCATCAACTAATGCACTCATTGGCACATTAGGTTCCTTCCAGCCCTGAAATCCTATGTTTCTGTACAAAGTCACTAATTTTGAGCAATAATTTTATTTACTCTAAACTAAATTAGCTGGATGATCAGTTGAGGTTTTATTGATCTGGTTTTCACAGAGAAACAGAAATCAGACTTTCTGCCTAATAAATCAGATGTCCTGCTTGCTAAATGCTAGTCACATATATATGCATATAAGAAACTCCAGCACAAATAACTATATTTAGTAGGGGGGCTGGAAGCTATAACATATAACTAAGGTGAATTAATCCCAAACTGGATAACCCATACTCAAACAATCTGGTTTTCTCTCATTTTTTGGTAGTTTCACAACACAACAGTGTGTTTAAAATGTGAATGGCATTCTGAAGCAACACTGGTAGGTTAATGTTCAAGGGGAAAATTAACATTAAACAGATTTTTGATTATAGGAGATACAATAGGAAATGAAGCCAGTGATTTGGCTTAGCTAGGAATAGCAGAATAATTGATGGTTGTCTATGTCAGGAAAGTTTTTGTTGTTGTTGTTTTTTTCCAGAGGTATGAACTGTCAGGAAAGAGGATGGATGAGAAAGATCTTTAACAGCTGATGTGGTTGTAAGAAAGACTGAACAGGGAGGGAGCAAGTCCTGCTGGAGAGCTTCCAGCAAATAATGGGACTCAATATTCCTGTGTAGGTTTTACATGGTAGCTCAGTCTGAGCCCAATACTGTGAGTTAAATACTCTTTTTTATTTTCTTCAGATGGCAGGAGAGGCCAAGTTTTCTGCACTGTTAGGGGTGATCTGTTCACTGGGGATGAATCCCCACTTCGCGGAGCCCCCATCCCAAATACTGTATAAATGAGAGTACAAGACACAGGTAATGGGACAGCAAAACAAGAAAAGTGTAGATTTAATGTTTTTGACAACCACAGGTAAAAGGTTGTATATTCATTGAGGAACGACTACAAAAATAAAATTTTCCAGTATTTCCTTAGTACTCCCAGTGAACACCAGGCTCTTTTAAAATTAATGAATTCTTCAAATTAAATGCTTACACTTAGCACTGCCCTATGTTCTCAGCAATAATTATGCAACTTTGTTTGAATATGTATTTAAATCCAAAGTAGTTGAGTGTTGTGTACCAGGCAGGGTATTATAGAATTGCTTCAGTGCCACAATAATAAAGTTCTCACTAAACAAATAGGAGTGTTCCTTTGCCTCACACTTGGGGCCATTTACAGTCCATTGGATTTGCAATGTCTGATTAGTGTGCCCTTACCAAATCTGTCACTTTTTACTACTGCCCATCTTACTGATTCAAATCTTACTGATTCTTCATAGCCTGATTCCATTTCTGCCTCTTCTCTGAAGTTTCCCTGACTTCTTCAGAGCAGAATGTCTCCTTCCTTTGAGCAGGAAACCCTTGTCATCTGAATACTTGGGCACTTACCCAATGTCTAGGGCCATCTCGAGTGCCCTGTCTCACTATGTCCAGATATTGCTATCTGGCTTTCATGTGAGCACAACCTGCTCCACAAATTGATTTTGGTTTCATTTCGTAGAACAAGTACAACAATTTTGTGTCATGCAACTCATAGTGGAAAGGCATCAAAACTTCTGGCTGTCCTCCTGCATCCAAGTGATGATTTCCTATAGGGTGAACTCAAATGTACGTGGGAAAACTAAGATGTGGGTGTGAACAGAAACGAAGCTTAGCTTTGCTGGTATTTTCCAGTTGTCCTGGAAGAGAGGGTATGTTCTCATATGGCACTTCACAGTCAGGGCCCGAAGCATCTCTCCTAATATCCAGTGTAAGTGGTGGCACTTACACTCCTCTCACTGCCAATTTGTTTTGCATCTTTTTCCTCTTCTCGTCTCTTCTACTTATCAACTAATAATTCATTTCCTCACTAAACAATGCATTTGTGTGATACATAGATTGTATTTAGGTTTCCTGGGGCAACAGCTAGAAGCCTTCTGCACAGGTATAAAGTGGCTTCCTTGGAAGGCATGCTGTGTGCAGTGTCATTCCTGCGATGGATCTTCCCTAGGGCCTGAGCTGGGGTCAGCAGAATATTGGAGCCACGGACCCTTGAGTAATGTCTGGGAGAGTGGGAATCGTTTGCATTAAAATAACAGCAACCCGACCCAAAAGGGGGACTGAAAATTAAAATGTGCTGGTGTGTGGAGCCTAAACATGGGAAGACAGTCAGCTACCAGGCACTGTGTGGATCCTGGAGCTCAAATGCCAAGAGGACTTTGTGTCTGACTTGCACTTAACTCTACAGGTCCATTTTATTCTCTTCTTGGGCCAGATCAGCTTCTGCTTTTTCCAGCTGTACCACAAAGTAGAGGGGCAAACATTTGAAATGTTTGAAATTTGAGTCCAAGTGTCCATAGAAAGATGGCCTGATCTGATCAATACACCCCAAGAAGGACTTTAATTGTGACATTAGGCCAATCCCTGGCTCAATAGACTGGTCAGATAAGGAAAGAGAGTTCACTCGGTTGGGTTTCCAGGGTAACCATTTGGATGGAAGATGGTGGGCTGGGAGCCTTGCCTGATGGAGGCCCGCTAAACTGATAAAGACTAGATGTCTGTTACATGATACCTGGGCACAATAGTTTACAAGCCTTTCCTCATGTCTTATCTCCTGTGGTGGTGATGAGTTTCATGATGAGTGCCAGAGGCAAGAGAGATAGTACTGTTAGATATCTTACATAGGAAGGCATTAATATGCTCTTAGAAACTAAGTGACCTGTGCAAGAATACCCGGATAAACACCTCTACCTACTTCCATGGCCCAGTGAAATCCATCTTTCAAAAGGTTCCTGAAATCCCACCACTGCCGTAGAAGTGGGTAAGTGGCAGAGCAGCAGCACTGTGTTCTGCTTTCTTATTACTTGGTTTCTCTAGAAAAAAAGTTTCAGGGAAGTGCAGTTTCAAGGAAAAGGGAATAAGAGGCTAGGAGGGTGAGATAGCAAAAGAGGGAGAGGAAACACAGGGGCATGACTCACCGAGTCATCACAACCTTGAAATCAACCCCCGATACCACTGCGTGGTTTTGGAGAGGTCTCTGTGTTCCAAGAACGACAGGAGAGAAGGGGGTAAAACTGTGTCCTTGGACTTACACTGTCATCAAAGTTCAGGCTCTTGGGCATCAACTCGCCACCACTTAATGTGGTACCTACTTGAGGACACAGAAGCAGCTCCTAGACAGCACAGAAGCCCTGAGGTAGGAGGCAAGGTCGTACAGGATGAAGTGCGGTGAGAGAAGAGGGACAGTCCTGAGCCCCGCAGGGCTGTGCTTGGCCCAGAAGGCTAGGCAGCACCATGACACAGCCTTGCTGCCACAAAAGGTAACAGGCCTTAACAAATCTCTTCTGTGTGCAGTCCAAGTGAACCGAAGGCCTCTCCCACAGGACCACCAGTAACAGTGAGGAGCTGACCACATGGTCTGGAGTGAGGACACTGGTGACCCTTTGACCTCAGAGATGACCAACTTCAATGACACCCCCAGCCCCACCCCAGAACGGGCTCATTCCCTATGCCCACGTTATTCTTAATATGAGTCTAACATGGACACACATTTATTCAGGAGCTTTCTCTCCCACAGAAGTTCTTTGCGGTTGGAATAAAGTTTATTCATTCATTAATCAATAGTTAATTGGGGACCGACTATGAGCCAGGCACCTTTTAAGTACTAAAGATAGAAGAGTGGATAAAACAATTTTAACTTTTGCAAGCTTACATTTGTGTGCGTGTGTGTGTGTGTGTGTGTGTGTGCGCGTGCGCGCGTGCGCAGGGGGAAGCAATAAGTACAATATATGTTGTGTTGATGGCGAATGCTTTGAAGAGTGAAGGTCGTTGATTATCTAGGGTAACAAAGGAAGGGCTCACTGTGACACTGAAGAAAAAATAAGCGCGAACATCTGTGGAAAAGGAATTCCAGGGTGGGGGAGGGAGAGGGAGAGAGGAGCAAGTGCAAAAGCTTTAAGGCATGGCTAGCGTGTTCCAGAAAGGGTAAAGAGGCCAGCAACCAAAGCAGGGGGAGCAGAGAGGGTGAATGAGGTCAGAAAGAATATGAAGCCGAATATCTTAGGACACTGTAATGACTTTGGCTTCCACTTGGGGAAGGGTGGAGAAGCAGGTCTTTAAGTTCTGAAGTGGTCTAACTCACATTTCAACAGGATCACTCTGGATGAGAAGAGACTGCAGAGGGTCAAGCATGGAAACTAGGAGGTAGAAGGTTACTGGGGTAACACAGGTGAGAAATGCTGGTTGTGTGCATCTGAGAGTAGAAGAGGTGGTGAGAGTTGTTTTTTAAATGATGTTGATAGGATCTGTGATGATTAGAAAAGGGATTAGTGAGAAAAAGAAGGGGAAGGATGACTACGTTTTTGATCTGAACGAGGACTATATAGAAGAGACAGGTTTTTAGAGATTAGTAGTCTGGCCATGAGATGGTGGAGTTGTGAGCCACAAAGCATTTAGGAGGCTGAAGTGCAGGGGAAAGTTCATGGGGATAGATTCAAATACAGGGGCTATTAGTGTGTCATTGAAAGCTGTGCAGATGCTATCAAAGTCTTGGATTGGATAAGATCACCAAGCAGCTGAGTGCAGATGGAAACGTGATGAGGACAAAAGACCTTTAGGAGTCAGAAGGTGAGGAGTAACCAAAAAAGATTGAGCACAAGTGGCCAAGAAGGAGGAGGAAAAACAGAAGAATGAGGTTTCTGGAAGCCATGACCATAATGTTTTATGAGGAACTGGCCAGGTGGACCAAAAGCTTCTGATGGGCGGGGGGTTGAGAACGGCATTGGACAGAATGTTTATATCCTCCTCAAAGTCATATGTTGAAAGTCTAGTCCTTAAAGGGAAGGTATTTGGGGAGATAATTAGCTTATGAGGGTAGGGCCCTCAAGATTAGTGCTGTGGTAAGAAGATACAACACTTGCTTTCTCTCTTTCTGCTCTCTGTCATGGGAAGACAGACATGCACACATCAGGAAGAGAGCCTACACCATACACAGAAACTGCCAACACCTTGATTTTAGACTTTCCAGGCTCCAAAAGTGTGGGCAATAGATGTCAGTTGTTTAAGCCACCCAGTTAAAGCAGTTTGAACTAAAATCAGACCTGACTTTTGTGTTTAGCAGCATGGAGATGTATAGGGACCTTGAAGTTTCAGTAGTGTAGCAGAGGAGGCAAATGCCCAAAGAAAGTTCAAAAGAGAACTGGAAGAGAGAAATTAGAGGCAACAGATAGGGAATTCTTTAGAGCTTTGGGGTAAAGGGAAGGATGAAAAGCAAGTGGTAAGTGGAGGGAGAGGACGGTAAACAAAGGCTGTGTGTGTGTGTGTGTGTGTATGATATGCTCATTGTAAAGGTCTGGTAGAAGTTACCGGCAGAACCAAGCAGAAAATGAATGATAGTGAGAAAAAACCCCTGGAACTAGGTCCTCAAAAGCAAGGGCATTAATCTACAAATAGTTCCTGTATCAATGGAGAAATGTAAGGTGTGGGGAATGCCGGAATTACATCTCAAAGACCTGATGCATTAAAAGGTTTTATACAGATTTAGATTGCAGAAATAATGACCTTGGGTGCTATACAGTACATGGTCCCTAGCTTGTCCTCTTCAGGCACTGGTCCCGTGCTCTGCGTATTCTGGAAGCCACGCGCTTTTACGTTCCTCCTTGTCCTTCTGCCTCCATATTCCTGCCTTGGCGCCAGCTGACTATAGACCGAATTCCCCCAAAACATGAGGTAAATGAAAGCGTCTTCTCCTGTAAGTTGTGTCTGGTATTGTTTCCAGTAATCGGAAAGCTGACTAATACAATCTGCCAAAATGTGGTCCAGCAGCACTTAAGAGTTTAGTGGGAAGAAGCAGGTTTAAGAATGCTGCAGTTGCTATCGTTATCATCACATCAAATAGTAATAAAGAGCAATTAAGTGCCTAATTTCTTGTAGCACCTCATAAGTTAAAATAAAGGGCCTTGTTCTCCGGTGGAGCTGCTTTAATGGGCAGCAGTGGTATAAAAAGGTCCGAAGGTCAAAGATGGGAAAAGACAGAGTTGCAACAGTGGCAGAGGTCTCTTGCCGAACCACCGTATCCCAGTTCCCTATTTTCACCCCTCTCTCCTAACGTTTGGACGATCTTTTCCCTCCTACTTCTGGCTCCTTCACCTCTGAGCCCCCTACTTCTCCCTTTGCCGTGGGCTCTCGGTGCAGGGATGTCTCTGAAACTCAGCGGTGGCCCGGATCCCCACTGCCTCAGGGCGCAGGGGAAGCGGATGAGAGCGCCTAAACTCCAGTGGGGCAGGAGCCAGCGTTCTGAGCATGTGCGAGCAAACTTGGGGGCTGGGGCGGGGTTCGGGAGCACACTGCAGGTCTCGGCCGTGAGCGCTCGGCGGGAGCGCGGGGAACCGAGGACCGGGTAGCACTCTCGGGAGCCGGGCCCTGCGCC
>NW_022900938.1:26423643-26438317 GCF_012274545.1 Fukomys damarensis | reverse complement strand
CCGGGCGCCCTGCGCAAGGAGAGCTCGGCGGGTCTCGAGAGCCACAGGACAGGAGTGGACAAAGCAAGATGGCAGGGATCTTAGCCTGGTTCTGGAACGAGAGGTTCTGGCTCCCGCACAATGTCACCTGGGCAGACCTGAAGAACACGGAGGAAGCCACCTTCCCGCAGGCTGAGGACCTCTATCTCGCCTTCCCCCTGGCCTTCTGCATCTTCATGGTGCGGCTTATCTTTGAGAGGTAAGAGGGGCTGGAGCACCTCCCCTCCCCCTGCGCGCACACACACGCACGCACACACACACACTCCCGCGCACACGCACACGCGTGCTCTGTGGCGCACGCCCCCGCGCCTCCCGCGCTCGCGCTCACAACTCCCAACCTTTGTGTTGGGGGAGGGGCTGGTGAGCGCCCTCCCCAAGCCGGAGTAAGGAGCAGCCACGCGCGCTTCTGGCCTGCACACCCCGGCGTACGGATCGTTGGGACTGTCTGCAGAAGAATTCACCGGGGACTCGGGGCTTTTGGTCGCTATTTGGTTTCTCGTCGTCACTCTGAGTGTCAGGCCCGCAGTCTTGGGAAATAGTTGACAGTAGCACTCCACGTCCGTAGCCCTTAGCGGTTTTTTAAAAATGAGGTTAGGATAGGGTGGCTGCACATCCTGTGAAATAGGTAGTTGTGCCCTGTGAATATTCAAACTTATTTTGGGTGTGAGAACACACTTAAAGATTTGTCATAATTTTTGATGCGATTCCTCAGTTTGGTTAGGTATCTCCGTTGTATCCGGAACAAACTTGTGTCACTTTCATTGAGCCAGCGTTAATCTAAACTAGATTTTGCCTACCCTGCGTCCTCCGGATGCTTCAGTATTGAAACAAAACCGAGACATCGGTATAGACTTCTGTCTTTTTCTTAACTGAAAACATCACCTTCCCCTTTTTTTTTCCTCCTCCCTCCACGTTCATCAGGAAAGGCTGAATTTCTTAAATCACAAATTCACACCCCCAGGTTTGGGGATGTTGCCGAGTAGGGGAGCTCTTGCCTAGCACTTGTGATACTGAGTTCGATCCCCAGAGCCGCAAAATAAAACCCACGAATGAGCACTTCCCCTCCACCCTGCTTCTTACCCCCCACTCGCCTTTGTTTTGTTTCTTAAGCGTTCACTCTTACTATCTTGTTTGCTGTTTCTATAGCTTACTATTACTATTGGAGATGGCAGAATATATCTTTTGTATCATTTGTTGCCGGAACAGCCACAAGCTCAGGGGAACAAAAAGTACCCTTTGTTTAAGGAAGGTGTGTTTTTCTGCAGACAGTATTGTTGCTGAAGATCTGAGTCAACTGAATACTGAAATTGACATGCATAAAGGCATAGACTAAAAGACATTTTAAAATGATTGAGATCCAATACAAATATGTCATTTATCGTACCCATCGCTGACAGTGAGAAAGTGGGTGTGTTTGCAGGTTTGGAGATGCTCTAGAACAAATGTTTACTTAAAGAAAATAAAGAAGTCTTGTCTCGTCTTGCAGTCTCTCCAAAGACAAGAGCTCTCTCAGGAACAGCAGGTTGCTTTGCGTTAACATGTAGCACAGATCACATGCGGAATGGTAGTATCTGATAAGTCTGCCTGATAAATTCTGGCTCTTTGCGCTTCAGATAGCTAATGCATTTGAAGGCAGTCCTCAGTCTTTTGAAGAACAAAAGCATAGCAGCTGGAGAACTCTCTAGAGAGTATTCTATGGAGGATTCTATGCAGAATGTCATTTTTCTGACATTCCTCTCCATGCTGATGCCAGGCTGTTCATTGGGCTGGAAAAAAAAATTGTAAGAACCCGTATAGACTTGCTCTGTCTTAACAAAAACAAACACAAAACACAACACTGATGTAATGGTTGAGAACTGCAAGTTCGTTTTTCTTCCTTTGCATGATCCTGCGACTTGACTTGTTCTTGACTCTTAGGCATAGCAGACGTCCTCCCGCTGATATGCAGAGAATCGGTTTCTTTCAGGCTCTTGAGCCAAATAGAAGAGATTTAATGTCTTGTATGGGAAATGAAAGTTGATGATTAATGCTCAAAGTAGTAATCTAATAGGGCACCTATGCAGCCTAGTGCTCCTGACTTTTGGAAGAGTGTCTACATTGTTTCTTCCCATAGTCGTGATAGCTCTACTTTAACTATTAAGACCCTCCATCCTCTGAAAATCTCAGGGTACAGTTGTATCCAGAGTTAGAAATTCTGTATTTCCTTTCTCAAACCGCAGTGACACGTTCTAGGCTCCAGCCTGTGGCCTCATCTCAGTAGTGGTCATCATGGGCCTGAGTCGGTGTAGCTGTACCAACCAATATTATTAGAGGTACAGCTCACTTTAAGCACTTTGAACACAGGCACAAATCATTTTCTTTTGCAGTGTTCTGTAATGGTCAACATTATTTAAGCCTGCCTGCTGTGAATCCCTTTATAAAATGAAATGCTTTTGCAATAGGAATAATTCCCTAAAGATTTTATTTGTTTTACGCTTCTATTGTTATTTATTTAGAAGCTGAGAACGTATTAGGGAATAATATGATTACCCAGGATCTTTATTTTCCATTAAGTGATGCCAGTAGTGCCTTTGTTGAGGCTAAAATTATAGATTTGAATGCCTTCTCAGTCTCGTGTGTTTTTCTCTATACAGAAAAATACTAGTGAGTTGACTGAGTTGGGCTTTGCCCAGTTGAACAGCCCTGTCTTTTCATTTTCACTCCTGCTGTTGGGGTGTTGACAGCAGAGGCACTAGTGGCCAGAACATGCCGCTTACAGCAGCATATGGATAGCAGTATGGGAGCCCAGCATGGCTGGCTAAAAATGGAGCGGCCTAGGGTCAATGGCTTTTACGGCTCAGTCTGTGAATAGCCCAGATCTTGGTGGTTTTTATTTGCTTTTATTAATTTTTTATCAGTACGTGTTTGTAGTACAAATGATTATATTCATTACAGGCAGTTAGTACATGTACATAACACATCTTAATTCTTGGTGGTTTTTTAGCATAGCCTTTACGTTACACTTACTTCTGGGTAGGGACTGCTATAGATACTACTTGACTGACAGTAAGATCGCTATTTTAAAAAAACTGGAATTTAGCTCATGGCACTGTGCCTGCCTCACAAAAGAGCAAGGGCCCTGAGTTTGATCCCCAGTACTGCAAAAAACAAAACAAAACAAACCCCCCCCCAAACTAGATGGTTTCTCTTAGAATGAAAATTGTAGGTATGCCATTAAATTTTTGTTGCCTGGATGACAAAAGTATCAAATATTATTTAATAATGGACATTATCATCTAATTAATTTTTTGACTTAATGCTTATTTGACTTAATTTTTGACTTAATGCTCAGTATTCCACACTTAGGAATTATATAAAGAGGGATTCCTCCAACTTCACTTTTACAAAAAGATGATTTAGGGTCATGGATTTAGCTCAGTGGTTCTGCTGCCTGCCTTGCAAGTGCAAGGACCCAAGTTTGATCCTCAGTATCCTCCTCCAAAAAAGGATGATTGACTGTGATATTTACATATGTGGAGTTAAGATTCTGCTGAATCCCTGTTTGAGAAGAAAAATTCTTTATGTTATTGTTATCAAAGGTAACTTTTAATGTACTTTTTTGTGGTCTTAGAAGAGAGTGATGTTAAGAAGTATTGATTGGGAATCAGAGCACCCAGTTTCCGGTCAAAACTTACTTCATGGCGAGGCAGCCTCCTTCTTTATTCTGCTTATTTTCTCATTTATACGGTGAAGCAAATGGCCATCATAATCTAAGGTTGTTTTCCTTCGCAATTTCCTGATCCCCACGGGTCCTAGGTATACTAATTACTATCTCATGAGACTTTGAAGCAGCTTAAATATGTTTGGCTGGAAGAAATAAACCTTGTCAGAAAAAAGAGGGTTTTTTTTCATAGAAACATTCTAGTCAATAGTTTTGCTTTTAGTATTTTTAAATGTGTTTTGAGTAAAAATAATCATTTGGGCTGTTATCATATGTGCTCCAAAAAGTTACAATAGTTCAGAATAATCAACCATACTGATCCTTCAAAGAAAACAATTATTTCTTTTCCTCCAACTTTTTTTTTTCTCATGGAACCGGGTAGGCCTGACGCCTGACTGGGCTAGGAGCGAGTAGTTCATTCCTGACAGGGTGAGTCTTAAAATGCCAAGCTATGTGAGGAGCGTGGCGTATGCCAAGGGGCTGACACCAGTCTAACATGGGGCATTCAACTCCAGAACGATCTGCTGTCCCCAAACCTTGAAGGAACAGCACTGTCTCAGTTGTGTCAGAGGGAATGTCTGGCCAGTGGGCTATTTATGATTTACCTCCTATCTTTGAGGGGAAGGGGAAGGGAGACAGGGAAGGAGGAAGAGAGAAGGAGAGAAGAACGGGGTGGGAGGGGATTGTCATGTGACATTCATTATGGAAGGGTGTTCTTACAATAAAGAGACCATTATTCTTGGATATATTTCAAAAGTGTTCGGCACAATTTGCAACCAGACATGACTTACTCATGCAATCACTATAGTATGTTAATCTGTAAATGTACCTCAGATTATTAAGTGATGGTGAGAGTCAGATTAAAACCGCAGATACCTGCTTTGCTAGAGACTGGTTTAAGAGGCAATAGTTGGGTACACAATGGAATTGGTTGCCTCCTACAGTTTTGGGCTGGGCTAAAAAAAAATGGATTACAACAGATGTCTTGTTGGAAAACAACCTAAAATGAAAGTGGTGTGGTGGTATTCTTTGTGGAACTTGAGTACAATATTTTCATGTAGCAAAATAAAAGTTTGTATTTGCAGGCATGGTCATGTAGAAGTTCCTAAGAGGTTGGTTTGTGGGTAAAGAGGCATAACTTTACTTTTAATGAACAGTGCCTTAATGTGGTGGAGGAGGTGGACAAGACAACTTCATGACAGTTTAATGGCATCGCACAATAGGAAATTAACATCCTGAGTTTGCTTAGGACTTTTCCTTGAGGATAGCTGAGCTCTGTGGTCCAGGTGGGATAGTTTTCTCCTAGATTGCCAGTTGTAAGGCCTTTCAGAAGTGGTTCTTCTGTGATGGAGTGGGGTGGGTGACAATGGAAAAGCAAGGAGTTTCAGGTCTCTTTCTTTCCATCAGCATGTCAGATGCCTTACTTTTTACTCACTGATTAAACCTTATTGGCCAGTGCTGGAATCTAAGTCCATGATGTACTGTGAGAATTTAAATGTTTATTAAATGCACTTAAATTTCTTTTTCCATCATTACGCAAATCCAGATTGTCTAACATTTTATTATTACTTTTGTTTTTTTTTTTGTGCTGGGGATCGAACTTGGGTTCTTGTGCTTGAGAGTCAGGCGCTGGAACCACTAAATCCCTGGCCTTATTGTTACTTTCTTATAAAGCAAGATTATATTTTTTTTCCATACTATCTTCTTTTGACCATTTCTTAAAATGCTTTTGAGTCAGGAGACTGGAGTTCCAGATTTTATTTGATAGGGATAATGTGTCACTTAATGTTTCTAGGACTTGTTTTTCTTTCTTTTTTTAAAAAGTCTTAGAAAAGATTGCCTCTTATACTACCGCCATCATTCTGTATTTGAGATATCCTGAGAAGTTCTATTGCTAAAATTTTATTTGTTGATTTATTTCTCTCCACTGTTCAAATGGATTTTATAAGCTTTTCTGGGGCGGTCATTCTTTCCTGACACCATAATCTTTATTATCTGCTGTAAATAATTATGCTATGGCACAATTGAACCCAATATGGTGATTCTTACGGTGTATTTTGGGGGTTTCTTGTTAGAATGCTATGAATGCTTCACCAATCACTGTGACTTGGTGTTCATGTTTGACTACTACAATAATTGACATTTTAAGTGAGTAACCTTCTAAATTTTGGAAATAATGGGAGCTAATATTTATTCTTTAATGAGTTTACTACTTTACTTGGTTTACGTAATTTTATCCTTTCTCATCCCCTAGGAGACAGATACTAATTTTTACCTAATTTTACAGATGAAACTAAGGATCGAGAATTTAGGAAATACACATAACTTTTTATAGCTTAAAATAGAAATGCTGACTCTTTGAGCTATGTTTCTTGATCTAATAATTTTGGTGATCTCCTAGCTCAAAGCAAATTATCTATGAGCCATATATTCCATTTATAATATATAATATATATATTTTATATGCAGCCTTTTCCACTTAATGATGTAGTCTGAACATTTTCCATGTAATTAAATTGACTCAAAAATATTTTCACTGATTACATTATTCTATACCAGTGATGGTGAACCTTTTACAGCTTTCAGTGATATAAGCAGATGGCTGCATCATATTTGCCACAGGTTCACCACCACAGTTCTACACTGTGCATATACCACATTTCATTTACTCATTTCCCATACTTTTGTTGGGCTTTTGGGCTGTTTATATAAATCTCTCGATTTCTGTTGATTTCCGAAGGAACATGTAATGGTTAGTCTTGGTTGTCAACTTAATTGGATTAAGAAACACCTAGGAAATTAGTAAAGTACACTTGTGGGTGTGTCTGGGAAGATGTTTCCAAGAAAGACTGGCAAGTGACACAGCACCTGGGGTGCCAGGTGGGACAAAAAAGGAAGAAGTCAGACAGCACAGGCTTCTTTCCCTCATCTTCCGGGCTGCTGAGGTGGGCACCTCTCCTTGCCACGCCCTTCTACCGTGTTTTCTGACTCACCTGAGGCCTATAGCAGTGGGGTCAGCCTACCGTGGACCGAGACACAAAGGATAAATATTTTAATATTCTGCATAGATACAAGTTGCCAAATAGTGCTCTAGAAATCCTATACCCATTTGTAGATTCTTGTCAGAATGAAGATGATCATTGAGATTTTTCTGAGAGTTGACAAAAATATTATTGTTATAGTATGATTGTGTTTTTACGTTACTCACGATTGAACTTACTTAAAATACTTATTGATCACTCGTATTTCACTTTCTCTGGATTCACTTCTATTTTTCTATTCCGATGAAATGAGGAAGAATAACAATAGTTGTTACCCTGTATCATTATCTTCAAACTAGTTACTCAGGGTAAAAGACATAAATCAAAAAAATGCTTACAAAAAAGAGACAGTAACACAAATCTTTTTCTCAAAGCGGAGACTTTGCCTTTACAGTATTTTTTTAAGTGAAGTGGCTGCCTTCTCACCTTTCTCCTTCTTCCTTCTGCTTTACTTTATCATTACAGAATGGTTGCACTTTTGTCTGTTTCTCTCTTCACATATTTACACTCTTACTTCTTTCTGCCTCCTGGCTTTCCCCATGAGCTAGTCTCTATCATTAGGAAGAAAGCTTTTCCGAGTCCCCCTAGTGGGAGGGATGCATTCAAGAAGATAAACAGAATGATGTGCTGACTTTTATTATGCAAAGTGTACAGAAGCTGGTGCGGTACATGCGTGATTCTAACAGTGGGAGGCTGAGGTAGGAGGGTCACAAGTTTGATACCAGCTTGGGCAAATTAGTGATTCAGTGTGACCCTGTCTCAAAAATAAAACAAACAAACAAAAAAATGGGCTGAGCATGTAGCACAAGGGCTGAGAAGAAGACTGACCCATAAAGAATGAACGTTTTTGAGGCTAAGGGTGTAGTTCAGTGGTAGAGCTCTTACCTAGCATGCACAATAGCCTGCGTTTTCATCCAAAGTGCCACAGGAAAAAGAAATTTTTTATGAAGGGAAATTCAGGGTTAGAACCTAATCTGGTTTATATTGTCTTTCCAAACTTTTGGTTAGAAATAACTTAACAGGCTTATCTGGAGGAAAACAAAAATCAAAACCAGTAAGCACCACTTTTCATACCCATTAGTATGGTTGCTATCAGAGTGAACAAACCAAACAACCAAAGAGAAAATAAGAAGTGTTGACTAGGATGAAGACAGATTGGATTCTTTGTGAGCTGCAGGTGGCAAGGTAGAATGGTATAGCTGCTGTGGAAAAGATCATGGATGATCCTCACAAAATTAAAAGTAGAATTGCCATATAGTAATACAGTATGGTAATTCCACCTCTGATTATATGTCTTAAAGAACTGAAATCAGGGTCTCAAAGAGCTATTCGTACATCCAAATTTTTAGCAGCATTATTCACAATAGTCAAGAGTTTACCATCAACAAAAAGTTACTAGAAATAACTATCTTCATTTGCTAGGCTTGGGATTTTTCTTGTGGGTACAAACCCTAGTCCTCTTAATCTTAGTTTCCTCAAGCACTATTTTTAAAAATGTGTAACTCTCTTCAGATCTAGGAGAGACCCTCTTTCAAGCGTCATCTGGCAAAGGTGGCTCGGAAGAGAGTGGGGAGGGCAGAAGGTTTACTATCCAGGGAGTGCACAAATGTCTTGGGTCTTTTTGTGGAAAGCACTTGAACCAAACAACTTACCTGAAATCCAATTCAGTAATTGTAAAGGGGAAATACAAAAAAGGAGAACCAAGTGTCTTTAAGAATGCACTGTATGGTTTCAGAGGATTCCCTAGAATTACAGTAAGTACACAATCCACTTAAAGCAAACCAGGGTAATAGGATCAAATTCTCTCAAGCCAAGTGACCCATACCACAGATGGGCCCTGTGGAAGCTTTGGCTAAGTGAAGGTCAGATTTGACTTCTCTCCCTCTCTTTCATTTTAATTTTACATACATTTTGTAACCAAATGATTTAAACATTGAATACTTGAAGATAAATTGTCTCAAAAGCTGCATATTATAAAGGCAATCAGATTGGAAGCATTGGTAGGCACACATTGCAGAACAGTAGTTTTTGAAGTTTATCCTAATATTTAGCTGTTGTACAAAACTCTCCATAACTTATCTATGAAAATATTTTTGGCATTTTTTGGAAAGAATTTTCTTTTCCTTTGTAACTGTCCTTGGTAGTGAACTTCCCTTGGCTGGTTGCTCGGTCCTATTCCGACTTTTGCTTTTATGACCTCAGAATTGCCTGTGGGTTTTTGCTTATTTATTTATTTATTTGAGGGAGAGGGGTAGTCGTGAAAATACACAAAGGGTTTTTTAATTACAGGAGAGGTACATTTCTGTACTAGGTAATCTCTTTTACTAGGTGACCTAGGACTAACTTTTGTTTGTGACTTACCTTTGTGTAAATGCTACATCTTATTTTTGAAAGTTTTCAGATTATGAAGCTATTGTTGCTGACCTGGTGCTTTGATTGAGTGTATTTTCTTCTTTTCTTCACCCCCACGTGTCCCTCCATCTCTTTCTTTTGCACCTCTCTTCCAGTTGTCATGGTACAGACCCCTTAAAATCATGGGAAATCTGCAAGGAAGAGGAAGAGCAAAGAGTTTAGAGTTGGGAGGAGCTACAGAAAACAATCTAAAATCTCGTCCAGGGACATAGCTGGGTCGGTATCAGAGTAAAAGCTGCCAGCTAGTCTGAGTGGCTCTGTACATCTTGTAATAGATCACCATTTCAAAACAGAATAATGTGACTTGGTCATTTAAGCAGAGTGGCAGTTTGGGTACAATAGCTGGAGTGAAGGAAAAATTAGAAAGAAGCAGTCAGTCATTCAGGCACCATGGAAATCAGGAGAATGTAGGGGCTTTTGTGTTTCAGAGGGTGTGTGGATATCTTGGAGCACTTGGGCAGGCCTGATGGTGCCAGAGCGTTTAAATTACATTTGTGTTTTGTGTGTCCGTTGTAATTCATTAGAAATGTATATTTCTGACTAGAATTAAAGGGAACGTGGATGGCATATCAGGAAGATTATAGAACTTGGGTTTAAATCCAAACACTGCCTGCCCCCCTCATTGGCTTTCTGACATTTGGTGCCCTCACTTGGAAAATGGGGATTATGTTTGCATAATACTGGAGGACTGCATGAGAAGCTGTTGAAACGGGACTCAGTAAAAACTGGGTCTTAAAAGTGCATGCTGTATAGGACATAATTGATACCGTAGTGTGGTATTTAGCACCTACTTGAGAAAGAAAGTTCTGTAATGTGATTTAGTGTGGGGGGTCCCCTGCAGGCCATGTAGCTTGTGGAGCCTGTAGGGCTTGTTTGTATATTTGATCTTGGAACTGGAGGATTTACTTGTTCCATAGAAGAATAAATATTTAGAGTGTTAGCTTTGAAACACCATGATCTCTTCAGCACTGTGCCTATTTAGGGAGGAAAATGTGTTGAAGCCTTTTTTCTCAGCGTTCCTAATGTGTATTTTATACCAGGAACCCATTTCTATTTGTTTTCAGAAAACTGTTTCTAATAGTGAAGGTTTTCTTTGGGTAGGGGCTGGGGATTGAACCCATGCTAGCTGAGTGCACTACTACTAAGCTACTTTCCCAGCCCTTTTCCAAGTTTGTTTTGAGATAAGGTTTCATTAAATTGCCCAGACTGACTTCAAATTTGTGATCCACTGTGCCTGGCAATAGTGAAGTTTTAAACAAGTGACAGGCAGTTATGTGCCAGGTTGGGCCTGCTGTCCCAGGTTCTGCACCATTGGTGGGGAGAGCTCCTGGAAGAATAGTCTTGCACTGGTCAAGTTTCTTAAGAAAGTTGCCTTTCAGCGGGGGGGGCCTTATGCAGATATTCCAATCTATTTCCCACCCTCAGTCTCACCCTAAAGTTCCTTTTTTATTCAGTGTAGTTTTAATGGAAAATGGATTGATTATTCAACCACTGGTAATGACTAATATCAAATGTGACATTTATATTGATTTAAGACCTGGGCTGCAATATGGCCCTGCCACTTATTAGCTACAGGTTTAGGAACAAATTAACCTCTCCAAGCTTAGCTTCGATTTGAAACTCTGTTGTGCTGAGGATTAAATAAGATAACATGTGTATTGTGTGGAGAGCAATGCCTCAGTCACTGGAATAGTGACTACCTATTGGGTTTTATTTAAATCCACATACACATTGATATACAATCACTTTTTGAGTGTTTGTTGGAACTCTGATTTGCATAAATGAGAAGTTACTGGCCTCAATTTTATGTGATGGCATGCATGACATATTCCATTACTGTATGATAGACCCCTTTTCACTTTTTTGATACGGTCATTTGAGTCTCTATTTTCTTTCCTTTTCTGAGGAAGATTCTGGTCCTCAGTGGTAACTGATGGAAAACAGCTCTACCACCTTACTGTTGAACTGGGCCTACCTCCTAGTTATGTACTACATTTTGCTTAGACCGTACATTAACATTTAGATAGCACAAAAATATTTTTTCTAGTCAAAGCCTCCTAGTAAGGCCTTGAGACTGACATTTATTGATTACTTTCAGAAAATTAAGCCTAGTGGATTATCTTTAGTGGCATTTGGATGATCATAGTTACAAAGATGGAAGCATTCAAAATTGGCTAAAACAATACACATGTATATTTTTTCCTCAAGAGAAACAAATCTGCACTTTCAAGTTTGTACTTACATTTGTATGAAATGTGGCTAACCTTGCCTGACCAAATTAGTTCAAAAGGATTTGTACCTGCTTTCACCTACAGGCATTTTCCCAACTCTGCATAATTTAAGTATAATTTGTAAATAGCTGGCCATATAAATAATTTTTAAAGTCTGCCATTTTAGAGGTATTAATAAAGGACATCTTAAGGTAATTAAATATGACATTTGTGGTGGATTGTCTTTTAAATGAGGACGTAAGGTAAAGATGAATCTAGACTAGAAAGAGAAATTACTACCATGAGAATGGTGTATCTTTTAATTTAGTCATAGTTTCGTAGGATCGTAATGTGTTCACCCAAAGAGTAGGGTCTGTCATGGACCAGACAACAGTAGTAATGGAGGGTGGGCCTGGGGACGTCCTGCCCTGGGTGTCTGTGACAATGGGTATGTTATTTGTAGAAGATTAAAATAACTGACTTAAAGTTGACCTGATTTTTATGAGCACCATGTGAAACCAGTTCTAGACATGTCAGTGATAGAAGTGATAAAGCACTCCTCCCCCAGGGACACTGCTCCTACCTTCGACCTCCCCACTCCCTGAAACCCCTGTCAGATACCTTGTAGGCATGGACGATCTGAAGGCCCACTTTTTGAGAGATACTGGCAGCAACAAAACGAAAGAAAACCTTCCACCTCTCATCTTATGTTGCTATCAAAATATCTAGGCCTGGAGCCGTGAAGTTGCCTCCCCACGCCTCACCTCAGAGCCTGGCAGAGCCTGGCTTCTGTAGAACCGCAGGCAGAGCCATTGCAGAGTAATCATCGGGCCAGGGAGCACTGAAACAGTTGTTGCCCTACCTGATCACTCACCCTGCTAAACCCATGCTAGTCACCAGCCAGAGGGGTTTCCACAACAAAACAGCCCTGCTGCCTCTCCTCAGGAGGCTTAGCACGCATGGTGGTGGCCTGCCACACTGTCCAGGTGCCATATTTCAAGGCTTTTTTTTTTTTTAAGGCAATCAAAGGGCTTCCCATTAATCATAGGTTGCAGCTATTCTGTGGAGGGCAGAGCTCATTCTGTGATAAGCCTGGGACAAGTTCTTGGTGCACTACTTCCTGCATGTGGAGCCTGTGTCACTGAGAAATGTAACTTTTTATTTTTCTCCACCTGGTGTGTGCTGCTTCTTCTGTTTTAAGCGCCCTACTTAACTTGCTGCCTGTGACACTGTAAAGGGTCAGGGGAGAGCACAAAAGTAGGCAACGCGGGTAGTGGGGGTTGTTAGTCAGATGCTATTTCTAAGAAGGGTGTAAGCTGTCAAGTCTTGCTGCCTGTGTGTTTCACACGTATGACTTTGTTGAGTTTTACAGTGTGTGATGCTTACTTTTGCTAGACTTGGGGACCTGTGGTTTACTTGGAAGAATGAGGATCCTGAAATAAACACGCCAGGGAACTAAGGGTATCTTAGAGTGTAAGGAGAGAGGTGCTGGAAATTCCGGCTGCTCTGAGGCCACCTGCCTGAGAGGCAGCCTTTAGCAGTGGGTGTCCTAGCAGGAGCAGGGCTTGCTGAGGCAGCACCTGTCCCCACTGCCCCAGCTGTCCACACTTGGCGCAGTGTCAAGCCATGGAAGATTGGGTGGAGGACAACTAGTCACCACTTCGGGACTGTAGCTGATTGTTTGTTCCATTTGACAGCTGGTTCCTGTTTGCCGGGTGTTTCTGCATCCTCCCCTGTTGCTTAGGACCTCCTCAGTCCACACCTCAAGGGTCTGGGGTAAATGGACTCTCTGAATTGGGAAGGGGATCTCCAGTACTCACATTTGCTGGGCAGTAGTGAGTCTGGGAAAATCCAGTTAGAAAGGTAGTTTCTAAGAGCTTGTATCTCAGTTTTTGCTAACTTTCATTTAAAAATGTTTAATATTTAGCAAACATGTAATAAATAACATGGAACAAATGCTCTTTCTGTTTTCAAAGATAACTTCATGGATTTAGATTATTTTTTCTGATTAAAAAAAGGAAATATATTTGAGTTATTGTATTTCCCACAACTTTGAAATGACAGATTCTTCTGTTTGGTAAGCAGTTTTCCCCTTGCTCAGAGTTGAAGATGAGACCAAAAAAAAGTCATATTAAAAGCAGAATCAAACTGGCCTTTCTCCCCATAAGTCCCATTCCATTTTCTAACCAGTATCTAATCCTTTACTCAGGGGTCAAATCTAAGGAATGTTGTTTGGCTGTCTAGAACCTTTTTGTATTAGATGCGCTTAGCTGCTAGAAACTTCTTATTGCCCCTTTCAAAAGCCCAACTAAGAATCAAAATGCTACTCTGAATGAGAACTGCTAAAGTAAATAGTATATGATGACATCTTTCAGATGTTGACAAAAGGTTATATTTGTCTTTTCAGGTGGAGCTAAACACAATCTTTGGTCGGAGACCCAATGTTCAGATTTGTGGAGAGGTAGCTTTGGGGAAGGGGTAAAGGTGGGGAAGGGAGAGGTACAGGGGAGTGGGGAGAACAACTGAGAGTGCAGACACTGACTGCTGTGTGTGTGTGTGTGTGTGTGTGTGTGTGTGTGCGCGCGTGCAACTAAACAGGTCACAGAGCTGTGTGATTTCAGTTTCAGATTCCGTCTTGGTGGAATCTTGGTTACTACCGTAACCTAGTGGATATTAGATATAAACCTAAGAGCTCCTCAAATGTGTAATCACCACTTTCATAACAAATGTTCACATGGTTTTATTTTATTCTATGTGAATAGTATACATACAGAAACATGTGGAAAAGTACACCTGAGTGGCTAGATCATTGAATTATCACAGCAAAGTGAAGATACCATGCCTTCGCTACTTAGAATCCAGGTAAAGAAAGAGAACAACCCTAGCATGCTTCCTACTAACCTTCGTCTACACTAGTGTTTACTTATCTTTGTAAATTAAAGAAAAATGATTTGCAGCATGAAAATGCAAGACCTGATCTTTCCAACAAAATTCACTGTTCTATTCATGACCTTTGATTCCTGTGGAGAAGAATGCAGACACTGGTGCTCGCCGCTACAAACCCATCCTGTTCTCTTCTCGTTGGGTTAAGTTCATGCACATGCTTGTGAGTGCACATGTGTGTGTGCTTAAAAAAACTGGTTAGTATTTGACTATCATATTTAATACATTAAAGAAATTACTTAGAAATGAGTGGGAAGAGGATGTGAGAACGTGAGCAAGTGAGAACCCAGTCAGAATCCCCACTTTCACATCTTATTATTATTGTTGTT
>NW_022900938.1:26345776-26423349 GCF_012274545.1 Fukomys damarensis | reverse complement strand
CTTTCACATCATTATTATTGTTGTTATTTTTTTTACAAATAATATTTTAGAAAGACAAGCATTAGTAAAAGGACAAAAACATTGTGTCCTTACACTTTTTTAAAGAAAGAAAAGTATAGCTGTTAAGCAGGGGGTAGATGTGTAAGTTTGTTGACATGCTTTTGGTTCCTGTTCCTTGAATGTGGATGGTATTGCATAATTCTTAGTTTGGAATAAGGAAATCAAAGCTGTCATCTACTTTGGGTTGCAAAAGCCGGGTACTGAATGTTATTGGTTTGTGACATTAAGATACTATATTTGTTTTTGAAATAGCGTCCTTTATACTTGTAGAGTTTTGCATTTTTAAAATTATACATCTTTTGAAAACATGTATCTTTCTAGTTTTTTCTTAAGAAAACTTTTCTATTTTGTCTTTGGGTATATCTTCAATTCCATGTATTGTCTTCTTCAGGAATATCAATTATACATGTGTTAGATTTCATTTGCCTCCCATGTCCATCACCTTTTCTATAATTGTTTTAATATCACTGTTTTGTTTTTATTCATTTTCTTGTTGCCTACCATCATCTTTTTCAGGAATGGTTTTCTGTTTCTCTGCATGTTTCTGTAATCTTTTTGAATCTTTCCCTTCTGCTGCAGTGCTGTTTATATTTTTTTGTACTTTTGTAACTACTTTTTGAATTCCAGTGTCTTATCTTTGACCTTTTTCTGTTAGTTATTTGTTTTTGAGGAACAATCATTTAGGCTGCAACTTCTTTAAAAAGTTTTGAAGTTTTACATTTTTTTATAGGTATTTCTTTTCCAGTCGGTTTCTTTTTTTCCCCTTAAATTCTTTTATTGGTACATTTTAGATATATAATACATTTACATTTATCTTTTGGAACTTGTACCTTTACATGATGTATCTTGATTTTTATTTTGTCCCCATTCCCCTGCCCCCCTTTAACTCTTCTACCCCTCCCTGTTTACAAAGACTTTGTTTTCATTTTTTCTTTTTCTCATATTTTTTCCTTTTCCTTTCTCCATTTGGTTTTTATTTGACATTTTATAATTTTTTTGTAAAGGTCCCTACTCATATTTTTTAATCTAAAATCAACAGAAAATGTTGGATCTTTCTACAAAGAGGATGATTTTAAATCAGCCTGTTAGAATCTCCTGTTGTTTTTGGAGTCTTATCATGGTAGGCAGAATGCTGTTCTTTCAAAAAAATGTTGTATCATTGATAAACTCTTCCTTATCTATGTCTTCCTTTTCATTTGAGTCTTGAAAAAGCAAAATAAAAGGTAGATAATAGGAAATAGTGAGATAAATCTTTCTCAAATGGGAAGGGGATCAAGAGATAGAGGCAGTGAGAGGGGGTGGAAAGAAAGAGGACAAAAAAGGAATTAAGATCCTTTATGTACATGTAACAACTCCACACAAGGGATGTAAATGTTACGTACTGCAAGCATGTACTAAAAAAAAGTTCAGATGGTATAACATAGCAATGTTAAGGCACGAATTTCTTGACAATGTTTTGATAGCTATGGGGGTTGTATTATATAACAAACAGCATTCTTTCAAATGATGCATGTTAGAGAAGGTCTTTTAGAGGACTTTGTTAGAGGACTTTTCATGCTAACTATAAATGGAAACTGAATTTTTTTCCAGTTTTCTTAGAAATGTAATAATATACAATTAATCTCTTGGTGCAGTTATTTCAACATCAAACATTTGTTAATTTCTAGTTTTTTAATTTTAATTTGTGAATTTTAAAATGTCTCAGGTCTATCATGATTAGTAATGCTACAAAAATCAGTATTTGAAACATTTTTTTTTCAGCTTTAATTGAGTTTATTGGTACATTTTAGGGATACAGTACAGTTAAATTCATTGTTGGGATCTTGTACCTCTACATGACAGGTCTTGGTTCTCATTTTTTCCCCTTGTCCCTGCCCTCCCTTCACCCCCTCCTCCCCTCCCCATCTACAAACACTTTATTTCCATCTTTTCATTTTATCACATTTTTTCTTTTCCCTTATTACCCTTCCCCTACCCGTCCCACCTTGCCTACACCTTTAGCTCCTTTCTTCCCATTTCTCAATGTCAGTAATCTTATTAGGATCTTCTGTATTGTTGCAGATTATTTACACTAGAGAAACTATTCGGTATTTACATATGTGTGCCTTATTTATTTCACTTAGGAGTATATCTTCAATATGTATCCATTTTCCTATGAATGAATCTATTTTCTCGTTCTTTATGGCTGAGTAATATTCCATTTTATAGAAAAACCATCCCTCTGCTGGGAATCTTTCCAAAAGAACTAAAAGAATCATATCACAGAGAAGTATGCGCAACCATGTTTATAGCGGCACAGTTTGTAATAGTTAAAACTTGGAAACAGCCCATTTGCCCCTCAGTTGGAGACTGGATAAAGAAGATGTGATTTTTCTATGAAACATTTTAAACGTATAAAATTATAAAGCCTCTTCTTCCATCTAAAAACATCATTTATAAAAATCACTGGATACTTGTTTAGTATCTTGAGAAACTGTTGTGTGTGTGTGTGCAAAGGGGTCATAAAAATGTGGCTTTGGCTTAAAATTCCATCTTGGAAGTTTCAATTACATTTCAATGACAGAACTTTTCAACGTGTCTGTCTACATATATATCTCCATGTAACTATTAAGTAAAATTTGTTTTAAAAACAAAAAATAATTATTTAAAACATGAGTACTACATTCAAATCCTGTTTTGAAACTTTTTTCCTCCACTTAACATTATCAAAGCCTCGAACATTTCCAATGCTGTGTGTGTAATCCTACCTTTATTCTTTCTAGTATGATGGCGCAGCGTCTGACTGTTTGGGTGTTTCATAATTCACTTAACTACTTCTTTATAAATGCTATTGAAAACCATGCTATAACTTTGTTCCACTAAAGACTTCTTTGGAAGTCTTTAGTCTTTGTGTTTCTCTGGTATATAGAAGTGGAAATTCTTGGTCAGAGGATGTGCAAATTTAACATTTTAAATGCTTCCAGTGCCTTTCAAGAAAAATTATATCAATTTACTCTCCTCACCGATGTTGCAAGAGAAAACTCTTTGCTCATGTGATTTCTCCCCTGCTGCAGATTTGATGCAATTTTGGCAAACAGTCCTAGTCTATAAAGAAAACAGCTGTTTTAACATGATGGTCTATCCAAAGAACAGCAGGTTGGGGCTCTGGCGCCCCTACTACTAATTATATTATGTTGTCATACTTTTCTGCTTAGGGAAAAGTTACGTTCTTATACCTATTTAATGGGATATATTAAAATTTTTGACCGTGATGAAGACATTCAGATATAGAGATGATTTAGAAAGTGTTTGCCATGAACACTGGTATTCATACCACCTGAAATTAATGACTGGTAACATTCGATCACTGTAGCTTTCATGACCCATCCCCTCTGAGTACTTAAGCATACTCTGTCCTCTAAGAATAAACACATTGAAGGGTGGCTTAATGAAAGTAACTTTTTGAAAATGGATTTTTGTGTTGTGGAATTTTTCTTCTTTTAAAAAATTTTGTGTCGTGGAATTTTTGTTTTCCTGAGACAGCATCTTTCTGTGCAGCCCAGGCCAGTCTTGAACTCGCTGCGTAGTTTAGGCTGGCCTTGAACTAGCAATCCTCATGCCTCAGATACTCAAGGGCTGGGATTACAGGTACTCATCACCATGCCTGGCTTTTTTTCTTCCTTTTGAAATGAATAGCTTCAAAAATACAGAAATCTTACTTAATTGCTTATGGACTTGGGAATGTTGTAAGGTAAAGAAAGATCATAGTTTAGACTCAGTGACTAAATTTAATGGGTATATTGAAAATGAGGCTAGAAGTGATAGTTTAATGAAAAATGATTGATTTTATGCAGTGTTTTGCTTGGTGTTTCATAGAAGGTCTATCCACGGGTACTTGTAGTTGTTTTTTACACTATTTCTTGGCTTTAGGAAATCAACATAAAGCACATTGGATCATAAATTAGGCTGTTAGGTTCATGTACATTAGACAAACCTTTCCCAAGATTACCGGCTCCTGCTTCTGGTGCGGTTGTCTTTATGCTTCTGTGGGTCGTGGTTGGTCTTGCAACATTGCCACCTCAGAGTTCTAAATCAGACTTTCTTTTTTATTGTGGAGTAAAATTAATCTCTTCAGTTACAAGTCTGGGCCTACTAGGTTCCTGTTAGCTAAGTAAGCAGAAAGCAATTGGAAAGGATTTAAGTATGTAATATATCATTTGTTAAATAAATGGTCACACTGGGAGTTGCAGGGTTCAAATTGCAAACTAAAATAAACATTATTATTATTATTATTATTGTTATTCCTGTTTCTCAGTTGCAGAAACAATGAGTAGTGGAGAGGGTAACTCATTTCTCCTAACCGTTTCTATGGCAGGAAAAGGAATCAAAGCTCCTAGCTCTGCATTCCTTGTGCTGCTTCCTGGACCCCTGACCAGTAGTTACCACTTGGCCCTCTGTAATTCTTGGGAAGGTGGTTGATAAAGACAGAAGTAATAGATTCACCCTGTGAAAAGTGTCCAACAATAAAATCAGGCAGATAGACAATGAGAAATAAAACTCCTGTCTTAGAGACAACCATCTGCAGGTGGTTTGTATTTTTTTCTCTGCATGTCTGACTACGTGTCTCTTAGCTTGGGCTGTCAAAACAAAATGCTACAAACTGGGTGGATTTTATTTTTTCATAACTTTGGAAACTGCTCAAAGAGCAAGGCACTGGCAGATCTGCTGGCTGCTAGGGGCCCTTTTCTTGGTTTACAGACGGCCATCTGCTTGCTGTCCACCAACACGATAGGCTGGGCTGGGGTGGGGGCGAGATCATTTCTCATCTGTCTTTGCTTAGCAGCGGCATTAGTCCATTTGTTCATGATCGCTCACCCTTCCTCTTCCATTTTCCTCAAAGTCTCACTTCCTAAATCCGTCACATTGAGGATTCAGTCTTTAACATGAAATTTGAGGGCTACGACCGTCCAGTCCTTAGCAGTATGTATCTGTTTACATTTCACTTAACACAAATTGTATATGCTCTTCTGCACTTCGGTTTCACGTACTATATCTTCAAGGTATTTTAAAGAAAATACACGGAAGTCAACATTTTTCCTTGTAAATGGTTATGTAGAATTTCAACATACTACATTCAATACGTAGCAGATTTGATACATCCCCTCCCCCTTCCCATGCTGGGGATTGAACTCAGGGCCTCATGTGTGCTAGGCGGATGCTCTATCACACCGAGCCCCCAATATTTGTACCATATTTATCACAATTTATTTAACCACCTTCTTGTCCGTGAAGCTTTAGGTCATTTCCAGCTGTATGCTATTAAAAGCAGTAGCACATTGGCTAATTTAAAAAACCTGTATCTGTATGTGAACTACATTAGGATAAATTCCTGTTAATGTGAAGTTGCTGGGTCAGTTTGAATTTGGTAGGTACTGCCAAATTGTCACCTAAGTGGATTGTACCTGTGTGTATTCCCACTAACTCGAGGAAAGTTTCTAACAGTGTAATTGAACTTTCCAATGTTTGCCAATTGACTATGTGAAAAAATGGGATCATTTACATTTGCCTTTATATTTAAGTGAAGCTTAAGCTTGTTTGTATGTTTTAAAGTCATTTGTATTTAATTTTCTGTGAATTATTTGATATTTTGTTTTTTTGGTGATCTCTTGTTTAGTCAAGGCAAAAAAAAGAGAAACGACATTTTTCTGCATACTGTGAATATTTGTCTATTTTAAATTTATCTTTTGATTTGAATTATATATTTTTTCCTTGGGCTGAAGATTTTATTCTCTGTATAAGCACCACACCCTAAGCGATACACTACTGTAGCTCCCGAAGATTTTGTTTTCTGTGTGTGTGTTCCATCTGATCTCCCTGCTTTCAGAATGCTTTTGTCAAGAGGGCCCATGCTGCTGCTGTCCCTCTGAGACTGAGAGCTGCAGGGAGCTGAAGATTGCAGATTGTTATGTCGTCTCCTGTTTTGGTTTCTGCGTTCCCTGTCCCCAAAGCCAGGTCCCCTGATTCAGGCTTTGTAGGGGTAAACCAGTCCTCCTTGGGGCTCAGGTGAGCAGCCACCTGGCTTCAGGGACCAGTCTGGAGGTTTTTCTGTTCTTTGTGTAGACTTCCAGCCAAATCCTGACCTCTGTCTTCCCGAGGCAGCTGGTACCTGTTGTTCTCCAAAGATTCTAACACTCTCTACGTTAAAGCCTCCTATTCAGTCCTTCTCAGTGTGGACCACTGGCCGCAGCCTCTGTCCAGATCCCTAGGGAGCTTTTTAGAAATGCATCACTGCAGACCCCACCTCTACCCCCATCACTGGCCATTTCCAGGTGACCCTTCTCATGTAGGAGTGAGTGGCTGCAGGCGGGTGGGGACCCCAGCCCTTTGCTTGGCTTTGAAGCACTTATGACTCAGCTTTCTGCTTTCCATCTTCCAAAATATGGGATAACATCGCTTATCAGTTGTCATCTTTCATCCTTTTAGAGTTTAACCTTGTTTATTCTTTTTTGGGGGGCACTGGGTATTGAACTCATGAGCGGTGTCACTGAGCTAAATCCCCAGCCTTACCTTTGTAGTGATTTTCTTGGAGTTTCAGGAGTAAAACACACTTATTTGCTATGTTTAGTGAAAAATATGTCTTTCAGTTTTGATGTTATATATTTTAAGTCTTTGCCCCATCTTGAATGAATTTTGGTGCGGAAAAGAGAACTTCATTAATTTTGGTTTCAAAAATGGCAAATCTACATTTAGTTTTCTGCCTTCCTTTGCCTATGTGGTTGTCCTAACATGATTTGTTAAATAATCTGTATTTTCTTTTTTGTTTTGAAATTCTACCTCTATTATATCCCTTGTATTTTGACTATTTAATTACATTATCTCATGTGATAATGAAAACTATTTTTAAAAACTAAAGACAGTTTTCATATTTCCCATTTATTTTAATCTTCATTTTTATTCATTACATTTTGTGTCCTTATTCAAAATGATAGGATCATTGACATGTTTTTATTTCTTACTGGAGTTTTAGAATTACTAACCAGATGTGCTTGTGTGTGCATTGTGTAATTTAAAAAAGTTACAGGCTTTATTTTCTTTCTTCACATATGACAAAGTTGAAGCCATTTCTAGGAGAATCCATTCTGACCTTTGGGGAAGAGCTGTTGTTAAATTCAATATGAAGTTTTACTGCATGCACACACTGCTGTGATTACTGGTACCCAAACTGAGATATTAAATGCCCTCTTCGGGCCTTGTTAGTGGGCCAGCTCAAAGTGGGGCTGTTGCATTTGAACCCTGCTCACCACTTAGAGCTGCAATGATGGGCAGGTAAGAGCCTCTCTGATCCTGTGAAGTGGAGAGGATGCTACCTTTCAGAGAACAGGGACTGGAGGTAATGCAGTCAAGCACTTCTCTAAATCCCTGGCCATGGTAGGTACACAGCAAATGGGTTCTGCCTCTCTAAACTAGTGGGAAGTTGTTATAGTTAGTCTTTGAGAATGCCTTTGTCAAGAGGAACAGTGAATTGTTTATCAGATGTGCTGTTAAGAGTGGAAGTTTGTAGGGAAGCTTCCATAATGGCCTTGTCTTGCCCACGCTAATGGATGGGAGGAAGAGCCTTAGTAAATAATTGTAGATAATATCTTAAGCCTTTAAACACAACTGGGAATTAATTTGGCAATTACTGTTGCAGAATGCAGTAGCAGAATTTTGTAGCTGGAGAACTTTGAAATTACCAAATCCTTTAATTTTACAGGTGAGTAAACAGATCTAGAGGTTTAATGAATCACCCAGGATCATACAGTGGTATGACCTTACTGGCAAAGCTAAGACCAGAAAGAGATAAGCTTCTTTATCTTTTATGATTATATTTGCTTAGGTGCATGCTTGAAGCCACCTCTGTGCTTGAGAACTGATATTATTTGTGTAGGATAAGGGACACATGAACTTGGAGGAGGAGAAACACTTTGAGCTTTTGTTCTTTCTGAGTTTATTCAGAGCCAGATATTCTCCTCTGACTCATAAGCACAGCTTCCACTGTGTGATACTGGGCTGCGGGCCACTAAATTTAGGGTGAGGAGTGAGGCCTGGGGAGAGTCATGCTTGACAGAGCAGGCGTCCACCCAGATCAGGATAGAAGTGAAATGTGGACTCCTGGACAAGCCAGAGTCTGTTGGAGATGTAAGTCAGGAATAGAAGTGAAACATAGGTGCCAGAGAGACAGGCAAGGATAAGGACTGTACAGCTGTGGGCAGAAGCTGGTGGTTACAGCTCTGGGCCCCCTTGTGTTGTGTAGCAAAAGGCACGTGGGAAGGAAACATCACTGCAGCGCATCTGAGCACCAGTCTAGACTGGACTCTAGGAATGTACCCGCACTGGGAATCATTGAGGAGCATCTAGTTTGAAAGAGGGACAGTACCACGGTGTGAGTGGCAAATTGACTTTTCAAAGGAGTGACTTTTTTTTGCCTGTGAGAGTTTAGATATCCTGGTTGAGTTGCACCAGCTGTAGCTGATTGGCATCTGTAGGTGTAAACACTGAATGGAGTGAATGAAGTCTTTTCTGGATAATTCCTGATCCATCTCTGTTAGCACTTGGTTTGAAGCTGACCTTTGGAGTGTCACGAAGCTCAGTGGGCCCTGGTGACACATGCCTGTAATCTCAGTAATTTGGGAGGCTGAGGCAGGAGGATTGAAAGTGTGAGGCTCAACTGGGGAATTTAGCAAGACCCTATCTCAAAATAAAATAAAAATGCTGGAATATACCTTAGTGATACAGTAGTTGTTTGGCATGGATGAGACCCTGAATTCAATCCCCAGTATTGCAATAATGAAACAAAGCAAAGCAAAACAAATGAAATGAAAAAAAAAAAAAAAAGCTCTCCAACTCCTATAGTTCTGCTTCATAATTCTATAAATTAATTTTGGTCTTGACTTTAGTAAAGAAAAAAATGCTTAACTTGTTACATAAGTTAAGTTAGGAATAACACTGAAGTTATTGCTAAGCTGGAAGACCAGTTTTTCCCAAACATAGGTTTACTCACGGAGTAATAATCCATTCATATGTAAATATAAACATTATCTTTTAGTGTCTTGATGAATTTGAAATAGTGCCAACATGAATGTATTTGATTTAGGAGTAGTTTCTGTTTAGAAATTATTTCCCTTTAGAAAACAACAGTGTAAGTTTAGGTGAAATGTTTGAGTAAATGTGGTGGAATCTTTAAAAGCATTGCTCAGAATACCCTTAAAAATTCTGTAATGGAGGCTGCTCTCATAAATCCAAGGATTCAGATGTTGAAAGTTAATCTCCATTATGAGGCATTAAGAGGGTGGAAATATTATCTGAATATGGTGTTTAGAGACAGGACTTTGGGAGGTGATTAAGATAAGATAAGGCTGTCAGAGTGGAGTTCCTGTGATTGTGACAGCATGCTGGTGGCTTTGTACGAAGAGGGAGAGAGACCAGAAGAGACATGCGCATGTGTGTTCCATCTCTGCCTTGTGGTGTCCTGCCCTGCCTTGGCACCTTGAAAAGCTATCACCAAGCATGGGCCTTTGACTTTGGACCAGAATTATGACCTCAAATAAAACTTTTCGTTTCCTAAGTTACCCAACCTCGGCTGTTTCATGATAGCAGTACAAAATGAACTAGTGAGAAGCCTCAGCAGTCCCATCAACATGAATAATGTTGATTTGTAGAATTCACAGTCGGAATAGAAGTAGTGCAGTACATCATAGCATTCAGACTTTTAATCATAGTGTCACATGGAAAAAGTTAAATGAGGTTTTAAGTTTAGACTTAGAGAATATTGAGTGAGGGTGGTTGGTGGACCCTGATCCAAAATGAAAAGAGCTTCTGTTGGATTTATCTTGGTTTAAATGAAATGAATTAAGTGAATGTTAATTTCTCATTTGCTCAGCGGATTTAAATAATCAGTCTTGGTGGATTAGATCAATGGGCTTGGAACTCAGTGAGACAAGGGCCACCTACAAAGACAAGGGAAAGGAGCCTGTGCAGTTGTCAGAGTCATTAGCCCCTGTGGGTTTTGCTGCTGCCCTCAGAGAAGCTAAGCAACCCCCTCCAAGTACCTCTTGCGTAGTTCAGGAGTGTTGGCGTCCTAGGAGATGCATGGTACAGATTGTGCCTTTAGCTTTTTGCATACAGTGAGTCATATTCTGAGTGGTCTTCCTTCTGTTCTGCCATAGTACATAATTCATACAAAAATATGATTTCAGCTCTGTCAACTTCAAAGGGCTGCAGTCAGGCATGTATCTGACAGGATTTGCTCAGAGATGAGTTCTGTTTCTCATTTAGACAATTGGGAACTCAAGACTATCTTTGATCAATGTAGTGGCAAGAAGCTGAAGGCAGCTTTTCAACTTCCAGCTTTTCTTTTAAGCCTTTTGTTTTTCCTAAATTTCAAGAAGCTCTCCAAGTGAAGGCTGTACATTTAATGTAATTATCTGGCTCATCTTTGTAAGAGCTAATCCCTATAATCCCCCTGCCACCTCACTTTTGTAGTAGTAAGGACTAAACCCAGGGCCTTTGCACTGATCTGTGTATTCAGGTCTTTTCATTTCTTAGTTTGAGACAAGGTCTTGCTAAACCACTAAATTGCCTAGGCTGGTCTTGAACTCATTATCCTCTTACCTCACCCTCCCAGAGGGCTGGGATAACAGGCGTGGACCTCACCATGCCCAGTCATAAGAGCTAATCTTTAGACTAAAAATACAATGCTGGATGATTGGAATAGCTATAGTAAAATACCCATAGTTTGAGAAGTTTTATTTTTATGGTTTAATCTCTTGTGGATTCTGTCCTAGCCCTGTAGATGGTGGGATTATGTGTGTTGCATAAACATACAACATGTGATGTTCTGCTAGGTATAAAAAGTGTGAAGGCAGGAGTAAAAGGAAACAGATAAGCTAAAAAAACTGTTCATTGGATTCTTTCTAACAGTAGTGGTGGTGCAATAGGTGCACTGGTGATGAGGCTAGCAGCAGTGGAGTATGGCTAACATTTATTGCAGTTGTACACTGTGCCAGGTTCCATTCTTAGAGTCTTACGTCAGTTATCTTATTTAATTCTCGCATAAACTCTGTGAAATAGGTAGGTACTGCTACTTTTACGTCTTCTTTATAGATGTGGATATGCAGTAATTCATCCAAGATCACAAAGCTGATGTTTCTTTCACGAAGACCATGTGGATTACTGTGCTCTGAGGGAAGACTGGAAGGTCTGTGTGTCTGCTGCCTCACTCATCTGGATTCATACTAGATGCTGATTTCTCCTATAGAAAATAGGAGGATGAGGGAAGGACAGCTTTTTTGAGAGTGAGCCTTTGAGTTTTTTCTCCCCCATGAGAAAGCAGATTTGATTTGGAATTGGTACTGAACATGTATCTTTCCCCCAATTTATGGGGATATTTGAAGGTATTAATCTTGCATGGAGGGAGGCAGGATCAGAAATGAGATATTGAAGCAGCTATCCTAAGAATGAGGAGGCTGATTGGAGCTCTCTGGAACCTGAATTTACGTAAATTTGGGGTTGCCGCTGAGTTTGAGAAAGGTAAGACTCATTATCCTATTTATCATCATCTGGAACATTGGTTTTCTGACTTCGCTGGGATTAGAGTCATCTGGAAGGTTCATTAGAACAAAGGGCTGGCCCCATCCCCAGGATTTATTATTCTGTATGTCTGAAGAAAACTGCGTGTCTAACAAGCTTCCTGGCAACAATAATCTTGCTGGTGGTGGTGCAGGGACCACACTTTGATTGAAAAATCACTGATCTAGAACATCTCTGTGTAAGCCAGATGTGGTGACACATACCTATTACCCCAGCACTAGGGAGGTTGAAGCAGAAGAATTGCAAGTTCAAGGCCAGCCTAGATTATATAGTGAGGTTTTGTCTCGAAGAAGTGGGGGGGGGTAGAGAGAGAGAATATCTCTATGTATTCAAAGTAGTGTGCTACTATGTTCAAATCTAAAAGCTAGGCTTTCCTTATTAGAAGCATAATCAGGAGAAATGCCATTTAGCACAACAAAAGGGCTGTTGTTTCAGTACTAGGCCCTTTACAAATCTTGAGAAGCAGACAAAAAAGCAACTATCCACTGTATTAAAAGTAGTAAGGTGATAGGCACCTTTCTAGACCCATTATCTTACATCTTTCTGAATGGAGCACGCCTCCTGTTCTCTTTAACAGCTAGAAATTCTTAACTACTTCTTGGCGGTGTTTGGGTGGTGGTGGGCATTTATATTTACCTATTTTTCAAGGTAAGTATGTGTGGAACTTTTGAAAAAATCAGACAAGAACTAGGGCCTTAGTGCTTTTTCACACAAAATTTCTCTCATTAGGGGCATGTAATGCCAAAGCCCTGATATGTTGGTATTTTGGGCCACATGAAGAGTCATTTCAGGTTGCCTTGGATCTGTTTTTAAGGAGATAGGAAGAGGGCTATTTCCACAGATAAATCTATGGGGCTTAAATAATGCTTCACATTCATCTCATTTTCTATTAGAATGGACCTTCTTTATGAAAATAAATAAATGAATAAGTAGACATATTGGAAGTTAATGAAAGAAGAATGTGTACAGATGATAAGTTCGTAGTAGTTGGACTTCTGTTTCAGCGATTCCAGGTTTATAGGAAAATGAATAGGAAGTCCAGGCTTCTAATCAGCCTCCTCCATTTCCATCTTTTGTTAGTGTGGTGCTTTTGTTACAATTGATGAGCCAGCATTGCCAGCACTGAGAGTTGTTCCTTGGTTCATGAACTTAATTCTTTCCATGATTCTGGTTGCAAACAATAAAGCAATAAAGATAGGAAAGGAAGAAGTGAAACTGTCATTATTTGCTGACAGTATGATACTCTACATAGAAGACCCCAAAAGCTCTGCCAACAGACTTCTAGACTTAATTGACACTTTCAGCAGAGTAGCTGGATACAAGGTCAACACTAAAAAATTAATGGCCTTCTTGTACACAAATAACAGACTCACTGAGAGAGAAATTAGGGAAATAATCCTTTTCACAATAGCATCCCCCCCCCCAAAAAAAAATCTAGGAATAACTTTACAAAAGACCTGTACATTGAGAACTATAACACTCTGAAAAAAGGAGATTGAAGAGGATGTAAGAAAGTGGAAAGACATCCCTTGTTCCTGGATAGGAAGAATCAACATAGTGAAAATGGCCATACTTCCAAAACTGCTATACAGATTCAATACAATCCTTATTGAAACCCCAAAAGTATATTTCACAGAACTAGAGAATCCAAAACTTCATTCAGAACCAGAAGAGACCTAGAATAGCAAAAACAATTTTAGGCAACAGAGACATGGCAGGGAGTATCACAATCCCCAACTTGAAACTATACTACAAAGCCACTGTGATAAAAACAGCATGGTACTGGCAAAGAAACAGACTTGAGGATCAGTGGAACAGATTAGAGGATGCAGGAACAACTGACATACTCAGCTGCCTCATCTTTGACAAAGGAACCAACCATCCTCAGTGGTGGAAAGATAGCCCCTTTAATAAATGGTGTTGGAAAAACTGGCTTTCAGCTTGCCAAAGATTAAAACTAGATCCCTATCTTTCACCATGTACTAAATTAAAATCCAAGTGAATTAAAGATCTGAATATTAACATAGAAACACTAAACATGCTGGAAGATAAGTTACATAGAAATCTTGAAGATATTGGCATAGAAAAAGACTTTATGAACAAATCCTCAGTAGCATGGGAACTAGCACAAAAAATAAACAATTGGCATCTCATCTTTTTGAAAAGCTTCTGCACTACTGGAGAAATCACAATAAGAGCCAAGAGACAACCCACAATGTGGGAAAAATTTTTTACCAGCTGTTTCTCAGACAAAGGTCTACTATCTAGATTATATAAAGGACTAAAAAAAATCAGACCCCCCCCAAACATAAAATACCTGATTCAAAAATGGGCATCTGAAATGCACAGACATTTCTCAGACAAAGAAGTAAAAGCAGCAAATAAACATATGAAAAAATATTCAACATCACTGGCCATTCGAGAGATGCAGATGAAGACAACACATATTCCATCTCAACCCAGAAAGAATGGCTGCTATCGAGATATCAACCAATAACAAATGCTGGTGGGGTTGTGGGGAGAAAGGAACCCTTCTTCATCGTTGGTGGGAGTGCAAACTGGTGCAACCACTATGGAAATCAATATAGAGATACCTCAAATAACTGGGATTAGAAGTCCCATTTGACTCAGTTATCCCTCTGCTGGGTATCTTCCCAAAAGAATTAAAAGAATCATACCATAGCGATATAGGCTCACCCATGTTTATAGCAGCACAGTTTGTGGTAGCTAAAATTTGGAAACAGCCCAATTGCCCATCAACTGGAGACTGGATAAAGATCTTTAAAAAATAAAATGGAGTACTACTCAGCCATAAAGAACAAGAAGCTAGAGATATTTATAGCTTGGTGGATGTACATTGAGGCCATACTCTTAAGTGAAATTAGTAAGTCATACGTGTGTAAATACCGAATAGTTTCTCAGGTGTGAAAAAAATAAACGTGTAAATAAGGATCAAATTGTATAATTGTGTAATAGGAAGAAAAGGTCTAAAAAGGGTAGAAAAGTGGGAAGGATAGGGAAAAGGTAAAAAGGGAAAAGAAAAATATGTGAAAAGGAAAATATGGAAACAATGTCTTTGTAAACAGGGAAGGGTGCGGGGGTAAAAGGAGGGCTGGGGAATGGGGAAAAATAACCAAGATGAGTCATGTAAAGGTACAAGATCCCAATGATGAATATAACTGTATTGTATACCTAAAATGTACCAGTAAACAATAATGATTAAAAAAATAAAGATGTCATTTTTTAATGCTTTTTTTCTTTACTACAATATTGATGGATTTAGATTTGTAGGTAGGTAGTATTTTTTCCCTGTACATTAAAGATGGTTTTCTGCTATTTTCTGACCTCTTCTGGTTTATGAGGAGAATTCTGAAATAATTCAATTCATTCTTCCCTGTGTATAATGTGTAATTTTTCCCTAGCTGCCATGAATACTTTATCTTTTCTTTTAAACAATTGGTTGTGACGTGTCTAGGTGTGATTTTCTTTGAATTCATTCTCTTTGGTGTTTATAAGCTTTCACCTTGGGTTTTTTAATAATTGAGAATTTTTCAGCAATTATTTTTTCAAATAGCTTTGCCAAAACCATTTGTTCTCGTCAAAAATCAAAAACAAAAACAGCTCCAGTAACATAAATACTAGAGCCTTTGCTCTTCTGTGTGTCCCTGAGACTGCTCATTTGTTTTAGTTTTAGTTTCTCTTTGTTCTTCATGTTGGGTTAATTATATGGATTCTTCAAGTTCATTCTCTTTTTTCACTTCTATTTTTTTGAGCCATCCAAAGAATTTTAATTTCAATTCTCTTCTATGTCTATAATACCCTCACAGTTCTTTTCTAGTTTCTGTTTCTCTTTGGAGAACTTGTTTTTCCATTCATTCCTTTGTCAGGGCTGGAACCTGATTGTCTTTTTTTATTAGAACTGGTTGTGCATTACTAGTTCTTTGTATGTGGAATGAAATTAGACTGTATGTGTATGGTATGCCGTGTGAATTCTGGGTCCTGTTATCTTCCGAACAATGGATTATTTTGGTTTTAGCAGACAGTGAACCTAGTTAGATTCAGGTTGAATTTCTGTCTCATTTTTTGTGGGTGGAGGTCTAACCTAAATGCGGTTTTTAAAGTGTTAGCTGTTATGCTTCTTGGATCTGCCTCATGCTTGCACTCATGGTTTGGTCTGAGACTTGGGCAGTGCTTTCATGCTTAGTTCCATTCTCAGGCCTTTCTTGTGCTGTTTTGGGTCTGTGTCATGAATGCACAGTTCAGGATTAAGCCAGGAATTGTCCTGGTTTGTCTTTAGAATTAGGATATTCCCTCTCCATCTTGTTCCTCTCCATGATTTCCCCCACCTGCAGATTCTTTTTAGTCCTCAAGGGCTCTTTTCCCAGGTGTCTGTGTCTGGACAGATAGGGCATCATTTGGGGTGTGTCCACTCCTGTCTTCCTGTTCTTCTGCTGTGCTGTGTAACTCTGTGTCTTGCTCTAGGGCAAAACTGCCAAGTAAAAGAAAAACACCACCAAACTGTCTTAGTCATTTTCTCATCACTGGGATACACTACCTGACACCCACAATTTAAAGGAGGAAAGGTTTGTATGGCGCATAGCTTGCTGGCTCCACAACAGGAAGGCATGGCAGAGAGGTATGGCAGAGGAGAGCTGCTCGGGGCCTGGTGGACAGGAAGCAGAGCTTGAAGAAGGGAGCCGGAAAAGGAGATAAACCTTTCCAGGTCTCCTTGAATGAGACATAGAGGAAGTTAGGCAGATAGGACACAGGTTCTGGATAGATAACTTGAAGTCGAGGCTTAAGTTGGCAACGGGCCCAAATAATTAACTCAAATAAACCACCAGGGCCTAACAGAATGCCAGGGACAAAGAACAGGTCTTAAACAAGTGGGAGAGGCCCTGGAGGAAGTGAAATGCAAACGAAGACATTAAAGGCCTACCAACAACCAGGAGCATCCCTGTAGTCACGTTCACCTGTAACAAGAACTGTATGAGAAGCCAGTGGACTTAACCTTCTACCGTGTCTGTCTTACGGAACTGTTGGCAGTAAGCCGCAGTCTCAGTCTGTGAGTGCAGCGCCCAGACACCCAGGCTCTTCACTTCCGCGGGAGTATGTGCTACGGCCCTAGGTGAGGCAGCAAGCACACCAGCTGCTGCAGCAGATCCTTCCACATCCTAAGGCCAGGGGCGTAGCTGACCTTGTCCTTGGCTGGCTTGAAGGTTCCCAATCTATTTCGCCTGTCTAGCAGGTGGGGCCTGAAGAGTTGCTGGGCAGCGTGACTGAGAGGGGTTGGGGCATGAGGAACTGAAAGTCCTTGGCACCAGGTGTTCCTGGAGTCCAAGCCACAGACACTTCTTGTAACTGTGACAACTGCAACCTTGGTGTGAGGGGTAGAGGAAGAGGGCCTAGGGTCAACTGGAGTTTAAAATGGAGATGCTCCTGTTTATATTCTTTGTTAGAAAAGACAGAGCTGCGGTCTTTCACCGGACCCCTGCTCAACAAGCAGGGAGCTTTTCCTTTCATTTTTTCCAATAAACATATGTTTGATCATTCCCCACTGCTTGCTGTTTTGTGGACTTTAAACTTGCTTGCCCCAGAAGAAGGATCCGAGAGTTGGAGGGAGCTGGTTACACTCTGAGCAATGCCCAGGTCCTAACGGCAAGTCAGCTATAAGCCTCCACAACCCAGTCACCTTTCCAAAGGCTGGCCTGTGAGTGCATAAAGCCCGTGGGGACATCTAGCTATAAACCGTAACCCAGAGAAAACCCAGAAATTCACCTTTTCGAGATAACTTCTCTAAGTTTGACTCCTTGCCACATTTCACTTGGTTTGTTAGCATTTCAGTCTTCAGATAATTGCTTTTGTCTTGCTTGGGTCAACTATTGAGTATTCTGCAAGTGCTTCTACTAAATCTAAGGGGCAGGACTTTTCAGGCATAGGGCACAACCTATTGTTTCCTTTGTTGCTCATCTTTAGCCCCAGGAATGCAGTTTCTGCAGTGGCCAGAGCTTCTAATAAAACCCAAAGGAGAGAAAGAGGCTGCTTTGCATTTAGCTAACCATGGAGGGCATGAAGCTTCCTGCTTTTGCTTAGTTTCTGCTCTTAAAGGACTTCTGTGCCTCAAAGAAGAGACGGCACAATGACAGTGAAGATGATGCCAATATATATTTGAATGGAGCTTGGAAGATCCCTATTTTGCTAACAAATGACACTTTGGTGTCAGGTTAATTTTTTTTTTTCATCGAATTTATTGGTGCTTTTTCAGTATACAGTACAGTTACATTCATCACTGTTGTTGTCAATCCAGCCCACTCATGGAACAAGGTTTGGGAGCTTGGACTGGGAGGGTAAGGTACAGAATCACCAGGCAGACTCCGGGGAGGTTTCTGGAACGCTTCTGCTTTATTCAGGAAATGCACAGGCTTATATAGGACAACCGTGGGGGAGGAGCATGGGAGGAGCATTTAACATTTGGTGATATTGGAGGCACGGTGGCGTGATTTTTTGGGGGGGGCGGTGAGGCGAAGGAGTCATGGACTGACTGGGGTGGAGGTGTAGCCTCTGTTTCCAAGTTTTACCTATTACAATTTGTGCCGCTATAAATATGGATATGCATATATCACTATGGTGTGATTCTTTTAAATCTTTTGGAAAGATATCCAGTAGAGGGATGGCTGGGTCAAATGGGGCCTCTAATCCTAGTTCTTTGAGGTAACTCCATGTTGATTTCCATAGTGGTTGCACCAGTTTGCACTACCACCAACAATGGAGAAGCGTTCCTTTCTCCTCACAAGCTGCCAACGTCTGTTATTGGTTGATTTCTTGATAGCAGCCATTCTTTCTGGGGTGAGGTGAAATCTCAGTGTCATATTTCATTTGCATCTCTCGAATGACCAGTGATATAGAACATTTTTTCATTTATTTGCTGCATTTACTTGTTTGAGAAATGTCTGTTCATTTCAGATGCCCATTTTTGAATCAGGTCTTTATATTTTGGGGGTGGGGCTGATTTTTTTTTAGTTCTTTATAAATTCTAGATAATAGTCCTTTGTCTGAGGAGCATCTGGTAAAATTTTTTCTCCACATTGTAGGTTGACTCTTAGCTCTGTTGGTGGTTTCTTTTGCAGTGCAGAAGCTTTTTAATAATATGAGATCCCAGTTGTTGATTCTCTGCGCTATTTCCCGTGATACTGAGGTTTTGTTCATAAAGTCTTTTCCTATGTCAGTGTGTTAGAGGGTTCTGCCTCACTTATGTTCCAGCATGTTTAGTTTTTCTGTATTAATATTTAGATCTTTAATCCATTTGGATTTTAGTTTAGTGCATGGTGAAAGATAAGGGTCTAGTTTTAATCTTTGGCAAGCTGAAATCAGTTTTTTGAACATCATTTATTAAAGAGGCTATCTTCCAGAAAGGGTGTTTGGCCCCTTTGTCAAAGATGAGGTAGCTGAGTACATCTGGAGTTGTTTTTGTATCTTCCAATCTATTCCACTGATCTTCAAGTCTTTCTCTTGCCGGTACCATGCTGTTTTTATCACAATGGCTTCATAGTATAGTTTCAAGTTGGGGATTGTGATACCACCCTCCCATGTCTCTGTTGCCTAAAATTGTTTTTGCTATTCTAGGTCTCTTCTGGTTCTGAATGAAGTTTTGGATTGTTTTCTCTAGTTCTGTGAAATACACTGTTGGAATTTCAATAGGGATTGCATTGAATCTGTATAGCAGTTTTGATAGTATGGCCATTTTCACTATGTTGATTCTTCCTACCCATGAGCAGGGGACGTCTTTCCATTTTCTTATATCCTCTTCAGTCTCTTTTTTCAGAGTGCTGTAGTCCTCAGTGTAGAGGTATTTTGCTTTATTCATTAAATTAATTCCTAGATACTTCATGTAATTGTTTCCCTAATTGCTTTCTCAGTGAGTCTGTTGGGTACAAGAAGGCTGTTGATTTTTGAGTGTTGACCTTGTATCCAGCTACTCTACTGAAAGTTTTAATTAAGTCTTTGGGCAGAGTTTTTTGTGTCTTCTTTGTAAAGTATCATATTGTCAGCAAATAATGACAGTTTCAATTTTTCCTTTCCTATCTTTATTGCTTTAATTTCTTTCTCTTTTCTAATTGCTGTGGCTCATGTTTCTAGAATTATATTGAACAGGAGTGGAGATAGTGGACATCCTTGTCTTGTTCCTGATTTTAGCATGAAGGTTTTCAGTTTTCGGCCATTTAATATGATGTTGGCTATTGATTTTTCATAGGTGTCCATTATCAATTGAGATAAAGACCATGTATTCCAATTTTCTGCAGGGTTTTTATCATGAATGGGTGTGTTGAGTTTTGTCAAATGCTTTTTCTGCATCTATTGGGAGGATCATATGGTTTTTGTCCTTGACTGTTGATACAGTGTATTACATTTATGGATATAAATATGTTGAACCATCCTTGCATCACTGGGATAAATCTGACTTGGTCAGGGTGTATGATATTCTTGATGACCCTCTCTTCTGTTTGCCAGTATCTTATTGAGGATTTTTGTCTCTATGTTCATTAAAGACATTGGCCTGTAGTTCCCTTTTTTTGTTGGGTCTTTCCCTGATTTTGGAATCAAAGTAACACTTGCTTCCAGGAATGAATTTGGAAGTGTTGCTTCCCTTTCAATTTCATTGAAAAGTTTAAAGAGTAATGTGGCAGTAGTTCTAAATGTCTTGTAGAATTCAGCTGTGAAGCCATCAGGACCGGTGCTTTGCTTAGTTGGTAAACTTTTAATTATGTTTTCAATTTCACTGATTGTAATTAGAGTGTTTAGAGTTTTAAATCTTCTTCATTAAACTGTGGTAATTCACAAGTATGTAGAAATCCTTCCACTTCTGTGTTTTTATTTTGTTAGAGTACAGGTTTTCGAAGTAGGTATTGATGATCCTCTGAATTTCTGCTGGATCTGTTGTGACTTGACCTTTTTTATTCCTAATTCCTTGGATCTGAGCCTTTTCTTTCCTTTTTTTGACAAGGTTGGCTAAGGGTTTATAAGTTTTATTTATTCTTTCAAAAAACTAACTCTTCAATTCATTGATTTTTTTTGTATCATTCTCTTAGTTTCCATTGCATTGATTTCTGTTCTGATCTTTATAATTTCCTCCCTTGTATGAGCTTTGGGTTTTTCTTGGTCTTCTTTTTCTAGGAGCCTAAGATTCATCTTTAGGTTGTTTGAGCTTGCTCTGTTTTCCTAGTGTGGTAATTCCCTGCTATGAATTTTCCACATAGAACTGCTTTCATTGTGTCCCATAGATTCCTGTATGTTGCATTGGCAGTATCATTTATTTTTCAAAACTGACTAATTTCTTCTTTAATTTTCTCTGTGACCCATTGATTGTTCAGGAGAGTGTTGTTCGATTTCCATGTGTTTGTGAAGTTCTTGCAGTTTATTAGGTTATTGATCTCCAGCTTAATTGCACTATGGTCTGATAATATACATGGGATAACTTAGATTCCTTTGCATTCATTTAAACATGTTCTATGAGCTAGTATGTGGTCCATTTTGGAGAATGACCCATGTGCAGCCAAAAAAGAATGTATATTCTGATTTTGTGGGGTGGAACACTCTGTAGACGTCTATTAAGTCCATTTGTTTAAAATATTGGTTCAGTTCTAGTATTTTGTTGTTGAGTTTTTGTCTAGATGATATGTCTATTTGTGATAGTGGGGTATTTAGGTCCCCCACTACAACTGTACTAGTGTTTATTTGGTTTTTCATGTCCTTTAATATTTGTTTTATATAGTTGGGGCATTAATATTTGATGCATGTATATTTATCATTGTCATCTCTTGCTCTTAGCTTGTTCCCTTTACAAGGTTGTAGTGGCCTTCTTTGTCTCTCTTAATCAGTTTTGGTTTAAACTTTACTTTGTCTGTGAATAAGATGGTACCCCTGCTTTTTTCTGGGCTCCTGTAGCCTGGAGAACTGCTTTTTCACTTTCTTTGAACTGGATTTATTTCTTGTATACAACATATTGTTGGATTTTGCTTCTTAATTTATTCTGCCAGTCTATTTCTTTTGATTGATGAATCGAGCCCATTGACATTGATGGTTATAAATGATATGTATTGACTTATCCTTGTCATTTTATTGTCCTGTTGATCGCACTTTTTAATTTCCCCCCTCTCTCTTTAGTTTCTTTCCTTTTCTAATTGATGTTTTTATTGGGCCTCATGGTGTTGTGACCATCATTGTCTTTTTCTAGGATATTGTTTAGAATTGTTTGTAGTACAGGTTTGGTATTCATGAAGTTTCTCAGGTGTTCTTTGTCATGGAAGTATCTTATTTTCCCATTCATTTTAAAAGAGAGTTTTGCAGGATACATTACTGTAGGTTGGCGGTTGTTCTGTTTTAGGGCTTGAAATACCTCACTCCAGGCTTTCCTTGACCTGAGGGTTTGTGTTGAAAAATCTGCTGTGATTCTGATGGGTTTTCCTTAAATGTGATTTGTTTCTTTTCTTTTAACTGCTTTCAGTATTTTGTTCTGTTGTGTTTCTGGGATCTTGACTATTCTATTTCTAGGTGTAGATTTTTTTTGATCATGGCTAATTGGAGTATTATATGCCTCACTTATGTGTAAGTCAAATTCTTCCTCTCTGTTTGGGAAGTATTCTGTCATTAACTCTGTGAAGTTTTTTTTAAGTCATTTGTACTTTCTCCTGGTATTTCAAGGATTCCTATCAGTGTTATGTTATTTTTCTTTGTATCATCTAGGAGTTATTGGATTGATTTCTAAGGATCCCTTACTGTTTTTAAGAGATCTCTTTTTTCATGGTCACTGACTGCAATCCTTTCTTTTGTACATGAAATTCTATCTTTACATTCATCCATCCTGCTGTGAATGCTTTCAGTAGAGTTTTTAATCTGCTGGATGTCTTTTTGAATCTGTTTCATGGATTCCATTTCTTTCCTATGTTGGGCATTCATTGTTTCCATTTCTTTCGTATGCTGGGCATTCATGGCTTCTATTATGATCCTGAGCTCAACTATTTTTTTTATCTGTTTCTGTTCTAGAATCTCTAATCATGTCTTTCATTCTTCTCACCATTTCTGTAGTTACTGGGAAATTATTTCTGTTTTTAGATTTTCTAGAGACTGATTGATCTGTTTTGTTACTTCCTGTGCTATGAGTTCAGGATGTCCTGGTGGTTGATTGTGAGACTTTTCCACCTCGTTTCCCCTAGAATTCGCTGTTGGTGAACTGGAAGTCTATTTGTGCCTTGCTTAAGTGTTTTATGATTTTTATTTTCGTTGTTGGGCTGTCCTTGGTTTAATTCCTGGGTTACCACTTTGGTCTTCCTGATATAACTGCTTTTTATGTTTTGAGTCTCTAATGACTCAGAGACACTCTCATTTTCATAATATCAGAAAGGACAACTCATTAAATGAATCACAACACTTTAGCTCAGTTGATACAATCAGCAACACAGTAGCATCAAGTACAGCTTAGAAATTGACCATTTGTGGTAGTTATTAATCTATCACCTTTAATGGTGTGAATTAAATAAAAATCAAGGACCAGCCCAAAGTATGTTTATAGTGATAAACTCTTCGGTATAGCAACTTTACTCTTCAGGTAAATGGGGACTTAGAAGAACTTAGGAGGAGAGGAATAAATAGGTAAAAGAGTAGGAGAAGATTTGAAGTGAAGCAAGAGGATACAGGATGATCATGCAAACTCTAGAAAACTGTTGAAGAGGGAAAAACAGAGTACAAGAACAAAGACAAGAATAGAACTTAAGAGCAATAGGGAAGCTATAAATTGTACTCATGTTCCTTTAAAACTAATGATAATTGAATGGAAGAAAAAGAGAAGAAAAGAAAAAAGAAGAAATCCAAATTAGGGCAGAAACAGGAAGAAAAAGGGAGATGAATAACATGGGGGAGCAAGAGACTGAAAAAGAAGAAAGAAAAAAAGGAAGAATTTGCAGAATGGGAAAAAATAAAATTTTGAAAATAAAAATTAAAAATTAAAAATAAGAGAAAGAAAAAAATTGAAGAGCCTGTTTCAGGGCATATCTCTGCTGTCACAATCTACAATGTGGGTAGCAACGTGTAAAAGGAAGTCATTTAGTCTCAGCTAGCCAAGGCAGACCCTGAAATTCAGGCTGAATTCTGCCTGCAGGGCCTAAGTTGCACTCCCTGACCTCCTGTAGGGTTAACCTCTGCAAGGTTCTACTGCAGGTTCCAGGTGCCCTTCCCCTGATGATAGTCCTAATTCTGATGAAAGGTGGCGATCCCTCCAACTTACCAACTACAGAGGTCTGATTTGCCTTTATTGTAGTTGTTCACTTCCTTTCTACCTTCTGGAGCTCAGTAAAATGGCCTTTATGACCACCTGTGCCTCTGCAGTGTGGATTTAGGTATCAGCACAACCAGGAGGCCCAAGAGCACAGGAGTAGGGGTGGCAGGGGTGGTGGTGGGTGCTGCAGAGGCGCCCAGGGGGCTGAGTGGTCTTCACCTGTCTGATCTGATGAAGGCCTGGGGCTGGTCTCTGGCTAATTTAAATAAGTAATTTACTTCCTCTCACTATTTTGTATGATGTTTACTAGGAAAGGCCAAATGGCAGCTGTTAGAATACCTAGGAAATGGCAAATCAAAGAGTATTACATCCCTGGAGAGACTGCAGAGATTTGCAGGTATCAATGACTTGAAAGATGCTTGGGTGGTGGTTCCCACCGCATCCCAGTTTAACTCTCTTTGCCCCATGTAGGAGAATGACAGTGGATTACAGTAAGTTTAGTCAAGTGGCGAGTCCAGTTGCAGCTGCTGTACTGTATATGGTTTCCTTGCTTGAATAGATTAATACATCTCCTGGTGTCTGGTATACAGGTATTGATTTGGCAAAGGTCTGTTTCTCCATACATGTTCATAAGGCCCAGTAGAAGCAATTTTCTGTCAGCTGCAAGGCTATATCAGAGCTATATCAACTTTTCAGCCCTTGTCACAACTTAGTTTACCGGGATCTTTTTCATGTTTCTTTGCGTAAGGTTTCACTTTGGTCGTGGATGATTTTATGTTGATTAGACCTAGTGAGCAAGAGATAGCAGCCACTCTGGACTTGGTGTAAAGCATTTGTGTGTCAGGGGATAGAAAATAAATCCAGCAAAAATTCACAGTTCATCTATCTCAGAGAAATGTGTAGGAATCCAGTGATGTGGGACACATCAAGATAGCTCTTCTAGGGAGAAGTTTTTGCATCTGGCCCCTCCTACAAGAAGAAAGAGGCACAATGCCTGCTTGGCCTCTTTGGCCCATTCTTTTTTTTTTGGTACCAGGGATCGAACTTGGGTCCTTGCACTTACAAGGCAGGCCACCGAACTGCTGAGCTAAATCCCTGGCCCTGGCCCATTCTTCACTTGGTTGTGTTACTCTAGTCTATTTATAGAGTGACTCAAAAATCTGCTAGTTTCAGTGGGGCTCAGAACATAAGAAGGCTCTGCAACAGGTCTAGACAGCTGTTCAGTATGCTGTGCCACTGGGGCCATTGATCCAGCACATCCAGTGGTACTTGAGGTGTCAGTGGCAGATGTGGGCATGCTTGGAGCCTCTGGCAGGCATACAGGTGAACCACAGTGGAGGCTCTTAGGATTTTGGAGTAAACCTCTGTCATTATCTGTAGATCTGGTGTGCTCTTGGACCTTAGGGCAAAACAAGTTTTGTTTCCCATGGGAAACCAAGTTACCCCACGACCTGACCATGAACTGGGTGCGATCTGACTCACCAAGTCATAAAGTTGGATGTGCACAGCACTGCCCATTATCAAAAAAGTAGTGGTATATATGAGTTTGGGCCTGAGCAGGTCTTGAATATGCAGGTGTTACATATAAACGCTCATGTTGCCGGGGATTTAGCTCAGTGGTTCCGCTGCCTGCTTCACAAGTGCCAAGTCCCACATTCGATCCGTGGTACCAAAAACAGGTGAAACAAATGCCCATGTTCCCTGCTCTTCATATATTGTCTTCTGTTCCCCAGCATGCATCAGTGGCCTCATGTGTGTACCTTATGATCAGTTGACAGAGGAAGAGAGGACTAGGGCTGATTTCCAAATGATTTTGCACATTTATGCAAACACCACCTGAAAGTGGATGGCGGGCAGCACTACATACAGCCCCTTTCTAGGACATTTCTGAAAGATGGTGGTGAATAGAAATCTTCACTGTGGACAGAACTTTGGGTTGTGCACCTTTTCATACATTTTGCTTGAATGGAAAAAAAAATGGCCAGATATGTGATTATATACCAATTTATAGTCTGTGGCCATTGATCTGGTGGGATATTCCAGGTCTTGGAAGGAACATAGCCAGAAAGTTCTTGACAAAGACATTTGAGGAAGAGGTATGCAGGGTTGACCTGGCTGAGTGCCCAGTATGCCAGCAGCAGAGACCAACACTAAGTCCCTAAAGTGGGACCATTCCCTGGGGTGGTGATCAGCCTGTGACCTGGTGGCAGGTTGATTGTATTAGACCACTTTCATCATGGAAAGGGCAGCACCTTATCCTTATGGGAATAGATACTCATTTTGCTCCTGACCAAGGAACATACTTCATGGCTAAAGAAGTGAGGCACTGGGCTTATATTCAGGAATTTATTGCTCTTTCTATGTTTCCCACCCTCCAGAAATAGCTGGATAGATACAGTGGTAGAATGACCTTTTGAAGATACAATTGCAGTACCAGCTGTGTATCAATATCTTGCAAGACTGGGGCAACATTCTCCAGAAGGCTGTATATGCTGTGAACCAGCATCCAGTATATGGTATTGTTTCTCCTATAGCCTGGATTCATGAACCCAGTACTTAAGAAGTAGAAGGGGAATAGTACCTCTCACCATTACTCCTAGGAACCCAATAGCAAAAGTTTTTCTTCCTGTTCCAGTGATCTTAGGTACTGCTGGCCTTAAAAAAAAAAATTCTCCTGAGATAGGGTCTGAGTCTCAAGGTTTCCCAGATTGGACTTGAGCTTTCGACCCTCTCAATGTCAGCCTCCTAGGTGCTAGGGTTACTGGTGTGAACCACCATGCCTGGATTCTTAGTGGGCTTTTAAAATGAAGGGATAATTTGTTTTAAAGTCAGCCTTATCAGGGTTGGGGATTTAGCTGAGTAGTTCTGCCACCTGCCCCTCAAGTATAAGGTCCCAAGTTTGATCCCCAGCAGCCCCCCCCCAAAAAAATCAGCCTTATCGGTACATTTGATCTCTTTTGGCCTTTAAATAAGATAACCCGTGAAAACATCCAGGTTGGCCTTTGAAATCAAGTCATGAGATATATATTTGCTCATCTGCCTTCCATTTTCTCCACTCTTTAATACCTCAGCTACTAGGATAGAGAGGTGCAGATTAGCAATGATAGGTATCGATTTTAGATAGTGCCCCTTAACCAATAGTCATTACTGTGGGCAGACTCTTACTGTGGGCAGAGTTTTACTGTGGGCAGAGTTCTGGATGTTAGGTGATTATTGTTGAACTGATAAGATAAGGCTCTTGCAATGGACAAGACACCCACAATAAATACCTAATGTAGCATATAGAAGAGATAAAATTCATATAATGCAAAAAGACCACAACATGCGGAAGCAAGTAGTTTGTTGTTAACAGCCTGATTGGTGTCAAAATTGCTCAGACTAAGGATGAAAACTCCCTCTGTCCTTTGCCTCTCCTTTCTAAGTCTGTAATCTGGTCTCACGTTGCTCAACTCCCACATTTATTAGCACTTGGCAGGCGAGAATGCTACCACTGAACCACCAGTGGGTATTATTAGCTCTTGGACCTTGGATTGTTACTTAACATTTTCCTGCCTCAGTTTCCTTATCTGTAAAATCAGGGTCTGGAGTTGTGAGGATCAAATAAACATTTAAATTAGAACTTTGTCTAACGTGTTGCAAGTGCACGCAAATGCTTAACTAAAATAAATAAGAATTTCTCAGTTACATGGAAGAGTAAATGGTCTTTATCAGCCATCTTGAATGAGATGGATGGTGGACACGTCTGTAAACAGGTTTTTCTGGAATTCCGTCATCTTTTGCTTGGAATTGGCTGCTTCTGTGATGTGCAGCTTGGCTCATGGGATGTCTGAACTCACAAGAATAAAATTGTCTTCTGGAGCAAACTAATTGAGAACTATACCCTTGAATTTGTGACACTCTGACTTTCAGATTTCTGAATTATACTTTGTCAATGTCCATTCCAGTATTCTTTTTTCATATGGCAATAAATACAGTGCGAGGAGTAGGTTTAAAAGTTAACCATTTTTCTAAGTGGTTCTGCCTTTCTCTTGTGGAGCTGTTCAACATTTGACCAGAAGTGTTTTATTTAAAATCAAAACAATAGCAGATCACCTATTTTTTTACGTTATTAATGCAAAAAAAATGCAGTTTATTTTTAGTTTTCTGCTTTAAGACTGCACCCATACCTTGGGTACATTGTATATAGCCTTTGCTTCCAGGTCTACACAGAGAACCAAGAACACAGCTTTTAAGCAACAAAATTAGCAAAACAGACAAAACAAAACACTTCCCCAAGGGGCTAAAGGGCTCATCCTTGTATGTCTTGAACTCAGTTGGAGCTTTTTTCATGGTATTTTTGTACGTTAATCATATTGTTAAGAACATTGAAACTTGACATTGAGAAAATTGTAAAGTAGTCCTTTCCCTAGAGCAATTATGACTCATATATGTACCCTGTAGCTTACAGTTGGTTTTCATGTAAAGCTTGTTAATCTGTCTTATAGTCCTTTGAGGAGTGCAGTACAGTACTGTTTCTGTTTTGATTTTCTTTTTTTGGTATCGGGGATCAAACTCAGGACCTTGGGCTTGTGAGGCAGGCAGCAGCACCACTGAGCTAAATCCCCGGCCCTCCATTTTGCTTTTGCTTTTGCTTTTGTACCGTCATCTGGTCCATTGGTTATTTTATTTTAATCATTTATATTTATTCAAAGTTCAGTAGGTACAAAAAGGTTGTCAGTAGAATTTAAGTCTCCATTCCTGAACTGTCTCATAGTCACCCAGTTTATCTCCTTGGAGGCAAATACTTCTTTCTTTGCACTTAAAACACACACGTGCGCGCACACACACACACACACACACACACACACACACATGCACACACATACAAGGACACACATTCTTTTTCTGGTCCCCGCTGCTGCCACGTTAACTCCATTGATGGACACAGTGTAATCTTTTCTTGACAATTTGCAGCCATTATTCTCAGCATTGATTATAGTTTTTAAGAACAATTATGCCTTATTTACACTAAGTTGAATCTCTAAATGTGTATGTTCTATTTTGAACTTATGCTGTTATTGGTACTTTTTATGCTGTTTCTCTGAGAACCATTAATTCCTGCTATTAACCCACCTGTGTTCAAAAGTTGTCTGTCCAGCCTACCATTTCTTATCCAGTGTAGGCAGGGAAAGCTGACCTGTTTTATGATTGTGTCTCAGGTGAGGAAAAGTGCTGAGTCATAGTCCAACGTGCGCACAGGAAGTTGGGAAGTACTTGAATGGAGTCAGGTAGAATACTTCTTAGGAAACATGGCTGGCAGAGCAGAACCTTCTAGTTACAGAGTATGACTGAATTGTGTTCAGATAGTTTTGTTGAGTCATATCAGGAGGAATTAACTGAGATTTAAAAATTCTACAAGTATTGATGGAGCGTGATCACAGTATCATCAGACAGTACTGTAAATCGTGAACAAATCACACTTGTTAGGTGCTGATAAGTACCACAGAAGCAAATAAATAAGACAGGAGTTAAAGAAAGAAGTAAAGGAAAAAAGGCAGAACCCGCATGCATGTGTTGCAGGTGGACCTAAGCTAGGGAGATGGTCCCAAGGCAATGCCTGTCTCACTTATTCCGGAAGAGGGGTGTCCGGGTGAGCAGGATGGGGAACGGGAACAGGCTGGTCGGTGAGGGGTGTGAGTGGTTCCTTGTAGGGGCCTTGGAGACCCTGGGAGGCCTCGATGTAGAAGGTCATCACGAGGTTGTGAGCGGTGGAGTGGTATCAGTTCAGGTGAAATCTAGATGAATTACGGCTGATGTGAGTGGAGACGTTGGGGAGGCCTTCGTCAGTATCGATGGAAGAAGCTGGACACGGTGCACACACCTGCACTCCCACCTAGTTGGGAGGCAGAGGCAGAGGATTGCTTGAGTCCAGGAGTTCAGGGCCAGTCTGGGTTATATAAGGAAACCCTGTCTCAAAAAACAACAGTAATGATGGAAGATGGCGACTGACCTTCCACGGCAGCTCCTGGTACCGGGCCTCCTGTATGCCCACCTCCGGCCTGTCTTGAACCTTCCCCGGGAGCTGTCTTCTGGTCATTGCCTTTCTTTCTCCATTTCTCTCCTGGCAGAAGACATCTTAACACCAGAACTGTAATGTGGGCTTTTTATAAGCATCACAGTTTTGAAAACATTTATAGTGCTAACTGTATGCCAGCCTTTAAGACCCCTTTCTAAAGTGATTAGGACCCTCCTTGTGAAGTACAGTGGCATTTGTTTCTCGTAATCCCCTCCACCTCCTAAACATATTATGTCACCCTAATGTTTCACTCTTTCTCTGTTCGCTTACCATCAACCTTCTGGGGTTCCCACCAGCATCATGCCCTCTGCCCTTCTTTATAAATACCCTCGGGTGAATTTGTTGCTGCTTTGACTTAAGCCATCGTTTGGCAGGGTCACAGATCCCCACTGCCAGCTCTGATGTGTGAACACTGTTGGTTTCTGTTTCCTCAAACTAGTTCCCTGTCCCCTTTTCTTTTATTTGTGCATCCATTCTTGTCTCAAAATAGAGCCCATCTTGACACGTTTTTCTTTTTTTATTTCTCCTCCAAATCTTGCAAATCCTATACTTGGAGTGTCTTTCGGGTTCACATTTTTTTCTCTTTCATATTAGTTACTCCACATCCCCACCCTCTCCATCTTCTTCTCAGATTTCAGCCATAGCGTCTGAGTAGCTAATTCCCCCCCAACCCGCAACCTCCGTCCACTCCAGGCTCCCTGTCATAACAGTAAGAGTTCATTCAGCTACTGTTTATTATGTACCAGGTACTGTGGGAGGAGATGAAAACAGGCAGGAGCCCTGCTCTCAGCAGCTCCGGAGCTTGTGAGTCGGGTTAGCTAAATAAGCAGAGGACTGTCTGTGTTTAGTGCCACGGACCGGAAGGATGAGGGGGGCAGCAGGGAAGAGGAATGGGGAGGGAGTTTACAGTTTAAAATGAAATAGGAAGGGCTATGAAGGGGACTTTCAACTTTTCATTGAGGTAAAATACATATAAAAGTTACCACTTTAATCATTTTTGAGTGCATGATGTTGTGTTGCGAAGCACATTAACACTGTTGTGAAACCACCACCCCTCCCTCTCTCCCACCGTATCATCATCCCCAGCTGGAACTCCACCTGTAAGAAGGACTCCTCATTCCTCCCTTCCTCGGCCCTTGGCAGTTGCCATTCTGGTCTCTTTGTCTATGAATCTGGTTATTTTAGGTATCTCATGTAAATGGAATCATACACTACTTGCCCTTTTGTGACTGGACTTTTTCATTTAGCGTAGTGTCCTTCAGGTTCGTCCACATTGTAGTATATGTCAGTATCCCATTCCCGTAGAAGGCTGAATAATATTCCATTGTATGGATGTTCCATGGTATGTTTGTCCATTCATTTGTTGATGGGCATTTGAATTGCTTCTCCTTTGGGGCTATTGTGAATGGTGTTATGATCATGGGTGTATAGATATTTGAGTCTCTGCTTTCAATTCTTTGCGTTATAAACCTACAAGTAGAACTCCTGGATCACATCGTGATTCTGTGATTGAATTTTTGAGGAGTTGCCGTAGTGTCTTCCACAGTGGCCGCATCATCTGCATTCCCAAGAATGCAGACCTAAAAGGTTGTGGGGGGCAAACCATGAGGATATCTGAGGAAGGGATCTTAGGAGAGGGAGCTTCATGTGAAGGCTGCCAGAGTGGCCACTGGGAGTGAGTCTTGGGGGAAGCCGGTGCAGCTGAAAGGGGGCAAGGTGAAAAAGTAGGAAATGGGATTAGAGGGGGAACAGGCATTCAGATTATGTAGGGCAATATAACTCACTATGAAGCCTTTGATTTTACACTCAGTGGTGTGTGGAGAGTCCTTAGAAAGTTACATCAATGCCACTTTCATATTTTCTTAAAACATAGTTATCATCAGGTTAAATCCCATCTTAGGTCAAATCTCATCTTAAAAATCAATAAGTCTTCCCAAATGCTTAATATTCTGTCCACACTACTGTAATTCCACCTGTCCAGTTCTGTTTCCTGTAGCTTCCCATGAACGTGCTCGTGTGTATTGAGAGCTGTCTTGTCTTGCACCAGTTAAATTCATTTCCATCTCTGTGAATGGCTCTACCTGGAGTCTCCTCACCCATTTTCATACCATATTCACTATGAGCTTTTCCTCACCTGATTCCTAGTTGCCTATGTAATCATTTTTATTACTTAACACAAACTCATTTTAGTTATGCTTTTAATCTCCCCAATTAGATAATAAGATCCTAATTTAGGACCATTTCTTCTAGAGCTTTTTGTCTCCCTGTAGTAATGGTATAGTGATGGGCAGTTACTGTTTGGCTGTATAAACCTAGCTCCTCTAAAAACAGGGTAAAGGGGCACATCGCATTTTTACAATAAATGCTTGTCAGTAGGTTCATTTGTACTTCTTGGTAAACATGTTATGGTAGTTTATATGGGTAAAAGAGCTCAGTAGGTGCCAATTATACTTTTTTATTAGCATGTCTAGATTAGCATTTTAAAAGGTGAAACATAAAGGGTATCTTTATACTTGGTATACATTTTTTAAAAATTGACTTATGGAAACCAAATCATGGCAATTAAACAAGTATCTAATGCATATCTTTTTATATCAGAGAAAAGCAGTGGAATAGGAATTCTTCATTTTAAATTTACTGTGGAGAAAATTAGCAGTGTTTTGCAGGGCTGGGGATTTAGCTCAGCAGCAGTACCCCTGCCTTGCAAGTGCAAGGTCCTGAGTTCAATCCCTGGTACCAAAAAACAAAAATCAAAAACAAAACAGAAAAAACCCTTCAAACTTTAATGGGCTGGGAATTTAGCTCAGTGGTTCCGCTGCCTGCTTTGCAAATGCAAGGCCCCGAGTTCAATCCCCAGTACATCCCCACCCGCCAAAAAAAAACCCCAAAAAACAAAACAAAAAGCCCCAATGGTTTGGAAAGTGTTAAAACATTCAGTGCAAGTACATTCATGTAAAAATCTCAGATCAGATATCTGGGAATCAGAATCTCTTCAGTGTGAGCAGTGGGCTCACTTACCTCTGTGTATCTTCTGACTCTACAATCAGTACTAACTTCAGACCCCAGTCATGTGCCAGTATTTTGTGTTAAATTATGTGGCCTGGAAATGATTCAGTATGTTGTTATTAAGTCCCTTGTACCAACAAAATTGTATAAAAAGCATTTTGTTCTATATCTACCATCCAGAATAGGGAACTACTAACACTTTGCCACCTGTAGTCATTTTTGTTTCATAAAGGGAATAAAACATTACAGATAAATTTACGTGGTCTGATGTCTGTCTCCCATCCTGGGGTGAACTGTTCATTATGGATCCAGGGTGTCTCCTTCTAGTCTGTTTCTAATAGTTTTGCACATTCTGGTATTGTGTTCATGAATTAAATACTGTATTGTTTTATCAGTTTTGAAAACTTACATGATGCTTAATAATTATTGTTATATGATCTGGTTTTCTGAGACATTCCTTGACGTGGACCTAAGTCATTTGTTTTAACTGCCATATTGTAATTCTGTTTTATGAAAAGGATATTTTGTCTACTTACTTATTGAAGAATGATGAATATTTTGTATGTCCCTGTGAATATATGTTAAGGACTCCCTCCCATAAGGAATGGCCTCCCTTTGGTATCTGGCTGTGGGTGACATGTTATTTGTTGGGTACCTCACAGCTGAGTGGGCCACACCTGGATAGAAAGTAATGCAATTGGAGCAACAGTCCCATCATTGAGGGACGCAGCTGAACGCCAGGCCCAGGAGTTGCCCTTGTAAAGTTCTTGAGTCCCATTGATGAATCAGATTCATAGGACTCCATGATAAGCTTTTCCCACTTTGGCTGATTCTTTGATGTTAGTGACCAGGTGACTCTTTCTGTTTTTTTTTTTCAAACTCCTCATGAAGGAGGATCAGTAACTTAACTTTCACAAGGAATTGTAAAACATTGTATTGCCCATAGCAGACTTGAGCCAATTAAGATTGTGAAGGTTTTAGTGGCTGAAAAGATAGGCTTGTTTTTAGGTGAACATCCTTGTCAATTAAATATATTGTGTGGGTTATAATATATATGTCTTCAATGGATTAATTATCAATAATTTTGAAATAATTCCAAACTTGCAGAAAAGCTGGCAAATGGAAGAAATAACTCCTATATTTTTGGGTTCCTTGTTTGTTAACATTTACTGTCTTTGATCTGCTTTGTGTGCTTACTCTGTATGAATATGTATGCATGCGTGTGTCCATCTGAGTGTGTGTGTGAGCTCTTTAGTCTATATTTTTTAAGTAAGAGTAAGCTGCAAGCAAGATGTCCCATTACCTCTAAAGTACTTCAGTGGGTGTTTTCTCCAAACAATGTTGTTCTGTATAACCAGTATACAACACTCCAAATCAGAACACAAACATTACAGACATTGGTACAGTGCTACCTTTCAGTTTGTAATATCAACCTTGTGAACTCAACAATAAGTGTTTCTCCTTCTGGTCCAAGAGGCTGTCCAAAATGTGTGTGTGTGTGTGTGTGTGTGTGTGTAATTTAATTTTCATGTCTCTTAGATTCTTTTAGTTGGAAAAATTCCTCAGTTTTCCTGTCTTTTGTACCCATGACAGTTTTGAAGTGTGCAATCCTTTAATTCTGTAGGATAATGGATCATTCTGATGTTTCTTCATGAATCAGCTCAGATTATGCGTTATCAGTGGAGGGCACAGACAGGAAGTCACATTAGAGCATCACATCAGAGCTACAGGATGCTGACCTGTCCACCATTGGCAACATTAACATTGGACCCTGTTATTCGGTATATGCCTGGTTTACCCATATTAAGTTTAGTATTTTTCTTCTTGTAGCTGGATAATATTTTGTGGGGAGATTTTGGATGATTTTGCCAACATCCTGTTTCTTAATCAAACTCGACCCACCAATATTGAGTGATAACTCCCACTCGAATCAGCTACCTCTGTGATGATAGCAAGATAATGCTTCCTATTTCTAACATTCTTTCTACATTCATTAATAAGGAGAGAATGAGAAAGATCTGTTGTAGATCCTTTAGGAAAGCTCTTTCAGAATTATAACCATTAAGTATTTCAATTTTCATGTTCTTGATACTGTGCCTTAAGTTCACTGGAGAATAGGTTAATAGATGCCTTAAACATTTGCTTAAAAATGGGCTGCTTATGTTGTCTGTCCTTAGTTACCAATGAAAGTATCACTAAGTGTGAAGGCACTTTAGTTCTTGATTTGCTCTCATCTGTCTATTATTGACACTGATTTAATGTGTTCCAGTCATAGTATAAGAAAGGAAGATGGGCTAGGCGTGGTGGCACACGCCTGTAATCCCAGCACTCAGGAGGCTGAGGCAGGAGGATCGCTCTGAGTTTGAGACCAGCCTGGGCTACATAGTGAGTTCCAGGTCAGTCTCAACTACATAGTGAGAATAAAAAAAAAAAAAAAAAAAAAAGAAAAGATGACTTCACACCTGAGAAAACACAACCGGTTGTAGTTTCTTTCTCCATGAGTGGTGGTCATAGTTTGGAAAACACTGATCCAAACATAGTTTGGAAAACAGTGATTAGAAAACATAGGATTGTCTCAATGTCACAAGAAATTCATAACTTCAAGGTGCACAGCGTTGCATTTGTAGCAACATCTGGGTGAAATAGCAAAGTGTTCCAGTTTGAAACAATTGGGCTAGGTTAAAATTGAAAAATGATAAGGGTTTCTTGGATCTTCAGGCTAGCACATTTTTTAAGTCAAGTTTCATTTTCTTCTCAGACAAGGTGTCAGTGTACACTTTCAACTCCAGCTCTGATTGGAGCTTCTGTCTTCCCATAAGCAGCATCAGTGTACCCTTTCTTAAGAGACCTAGTATCTCTAATCAGATCACCATCAAGTGTGTTTCAATTTGGAGGCCATTTTCTTTCTTTATATGTCACATATCTATTTTGGGTTGCATTTGAATTTGACTTTTCAGATAGCAATTTGAGTGCTAATTCCATTTCCCGTATTGCTATTGTTTCTGTCAACTCAGACTGGTTATAATGGCCTCAGACCACCTCCCTCTGGCTTAATTAATAGTCATGCTTTTTTAAGGATTGAATAATTCTGCACCCTCAGTTGGCTTCTGAAATGCCCCTGATGATTTGATCAAATGCCCCTTTTAATGGACACAATTCAAACAGTTTTGAAACAGTTTTGCCACAAGTAATATTTTTAAATCACTTTTCATGAAACAGCAAAACCTGAGGGAGCAACAATTCTCTTCTCCCTTTTTATTGTAAAATCACCTACGCTAATCTCCTTTCATTGCAATCCATTAGACATCCAATTTAATTCTGAACACATTAGGAATATTTGCAGCGGTTTCCTTCCCACTCATTATTTCCATACATTTATTTGAGTCTCTGCATCGTGGAAAACACTTGGAAGCGGATGACCTGTTGGGAGAACAGGGGAGGCCAGGCCTGCGTTCTGCGTGTTCACTGCGGAATAGTTCCAGCACTGGGAGAGACTCACGCTCCGGGCAGCAGGGTCTTCATCTCCCGTGTGAATGTTGCATTAGGTAATCTTGAGGGTCTTGCTTTTGTGGTCTAAATATATTCTTGCTGGTGACTCAGGTGATATTAACAGATGTTGCATCTCAGTGTCTATAGACTACTTCACTCTACTTGTCTCGTTTCCTGCAAAGACTTCTTGGGAGCCTGGACCAGAAGATTTCTCCCCAAAGACAGCTGTATTTAGATCTGCATTGTTTTAGTTCGAATAGTGTTTATTTCTTTATTTCCTTATATATAAAAGAGGGCAATTATAACAACATAGCCCAAAAATATACAAGAAAAATGGTGAAAAAATAAGTTATATTTAATATATAATTTTATTAATGAGATGCAGTTCTTTTTATTTTGCAATAATTACTTTAAGGAACAGCAGTTATCTCTGTAAGCAAACAGATTTACAACATGATTTATGTCCTGTGGATATTGGTGGATAAAAAAAGATAGACATTTGTTTTACCAGAGAACTAGCTTATCCTCCAAAAGATTCAGGTCATTATATAACCATTTCCTTTTATCCTAATGTTTTTCAAATGCAGATAAAAATTTTTTTTCTACTCAAAATGTAGGAGATTCTTGTGGACACACAGAGGAAAAACCCTTGAATATGATGCTGTTTATTCAAAGAAGCATTCTTTCACTCCTATTTATAGGATCGTTAAGTGGTTTAGACTGTGGTTTTAGCATTTTACATTTTAGTTAACAGAACTTATAGGCTCTGTATATGATAATTGGCTAATAAAACAACATGAAGAAGTTGTGAAGTAGAAGCTCAAGCTCTTATGTGATTTTTTTTAAAAAAAATAGAAGTTGTGGACAACTGTATTTTACCTAGCTTGGATATTTCAGGGAAATAGTAGTAAGATTTTTTTTTCCTTTAAAAAATTTGTTTTTGAAAGTAATTCATGTGCATGGTTAAAAAATGCAGAAAAGAGTTTACTTATAATAAAAACCAACCTTTTCTAATTATTTATTAAAATTCTAAACAGAAATTGAAAGAACAGTGTAATAAACACTTCACATATATTCAACAATTAATATATAATTAACATTTTGTTACATTATTTCTCTGTGTGTGTTTTATCTGTGTGTATATTTGTGTAAATTTAGAACTTGTATGTGCACAGACATATATGTAGTATCTAAGTTTTTCCTCATTGAAAATTAGTCTCAGATAGCATATTTTACCCTTAAGTATTTCAGGAAAAAATATTTCCTAAGAAAAAAGACATTCTCCTCTCAAACAATCACAGTGCCAGATCACGTACAAAGATCTGTGACACTAACTCTGTTAAAATGTTCTCATTTGTACCACACAAGCCTTTAAACTTCTTTTCCAATTTATTTGTTTGTGTGTTTAGATAGCATCTCACTAGTACTTCAGGCTGGCCTTGAACTCACTATGAAGCCCAGGCTTGCCTTGAACATGTGGAAGTCCTCCTGCCTCAGCCTCCTGAGTGCTGGGATTACAGGCATGTGCCACACTATGCCTTTTTAAAAGTGTGGATCCCATCATATTTTCCATAATGCTTTTGGTTGTGATAGAGGTAACCACTTTAAATTTTTTCAGGTAGTTATCTCCAGATCACTAAGTAATGTGTTTTGATAGTTATTTCTTAAATAATCAGTTAATACATAATATATTTGCATTCTGGTCTGATAGCTGAGGATTTAACTTTTTTATGATTTCCCAACATTCCCTTTATCTGTGCTACCATTGTGTTGTCACTTTCTGTAGTTAAATCAATAACCAGTGTTTATATTATTAGCATATAACTTGTTTTTATAAAACTGAGACCTTCCATTCCATTTCTGGTTCAGCTTCTTTCCCTTTTCTTCTGGAGTTTTTGAATATGAAAATTTAGATTGCTTGCTTTGTCCACCATCATCATTACTGTCTTCATTGCCACCCTTTATTAAGGGCTTAATGTGCCTTCAGATGTCCCGAGTGTTTTATATATATCAGCTAATTCAGTCCTTATCACCACCTATGATGTAGGAATTGTTACAGAGAAGGAGGTTGAAAAATAGAGATAAACTAAGCAAATCGTCTAAGGCCACTCAAGCACTAAGTTTTAGATCTGGGATTTGAACGGAGACCCTCTGGCTTTAGGGGCCATGCTGTTTATCCTGTTGCTGTAGTATCTTTCCACAGATTTGAGTGGAGTGCTAAATCTCTCAAATCTTTTATTTTTTCTGCTTTCCTCTGTCTTCTTGTCCCGATTTAGACTTAATTGGTCTTCTGAGTACACAGCTGTCTTCTTCAGAAATCTGTTTTAGCTTAGATCCACTGTTTTCTCTATGCCATGCCTTTTTCTTTTATGATCGGTTCTTCATTTTGTAGAGCACCCCTGTAATAACTTCCTACAAAGGATGTTGGGGTGTGTAGAAAGTAAGTGTTGTAGGTCCTTGCATTTCTTCTTCTAGTTGTTTACATTATCTGTCTGTCCTCTTCCGTTACTCAGATAATTTGGCTGATGGGATGATTCTGGGATCACAGTCATTTCACCTGCAGTGTTGCAGTCATTGCCAGCTTGTCATTTTGCTTTCTTCTTGACTGAAAAGTCTTCTTGAGATTATGATTCTCTTTCCTTCGTATATCTTGTTATTCTGGAAATTTGCAATTGTGGGGCAAAGTTGGATTTGTTTTCCATCGTGCTGAACATTTGTGGGCCATTTGAGTCTGAGGACTTCAGTTTGACAAGGTTCTGGTGTTACTTCAAAGGTCTTTTTTTAAAAATTGGGGTATGATTTACATATAGTAAGACTCACTCATTTTAATGTACATTTCTATTAAGTTTTGACAGATACATTTAGTTGTGTAACCATCATGATCAAGGTAAAAGATTCACAGTAAGGGGGGGAGAGAGGCAGAGAGAGAGAGGAAGAGAGGGAGAGAGAGGGAGAAAAATACTATATTATTCAGCCTTAGGAAATTCTGGTACCTGCTATAACATGGGTGGACCTTGGGACATTATGCTCAATGAAATAAGTCAGTCACAAAATAACAGCTATTGTAGGAGTCCATTCTCGTGAAGTATCTAGAGTAGTTAAGTTTATGGAGACAGAAAGTAACCTGTGGAAGAGTGGGGGTGGACAGTGGGTGGGGCGCATTGCCTTTGATAGGTGCTGAGTCTTCACTCACCCCTTAGTGTGGGTGTGCGGTGGAGCTGGGCCAGCGCGCGGGGCAAGAAGGGCAGTGATTTAGGTGGAGCCTCCCACCCAGGCCAGTTTTATTTGAGAGCGATATTTACCCTCCCCCTGTTCTCCCCCAGAGAAACACCTGTTCTCCCCCAGAGAAACATTGCCACTTAAATGCTACTGAAAAGACAGGTCTGCTCCTGTGTCTGCCCCTTCCTTGGGGTGTCCTTTTCTTTTTTCCTTTGCCATTAGCTCTATCTCTGATATGGCTGTTATTCTTAGATTTAATTGGATCAACTCATTTATAGTAATAGTTCTCCCCTTTTACATTTTCAAGTGATTTTGGATTGGGCAAAGAAGAAGGGATAGGTAAGACCTATACCCCTGGTCTGACTACAAACACACAGGTACATGTGCACAAGGAGACAGAGGGGACACAGGTGCTCACATATACATGCACTCACTCTCATATTACCGAACCTTGTTTGTTTAAAACCTGACAGTATGGAGTACACTTACAAATTCAAGTGGCCATGGGATCAGGTGTGGTGATGCATGCCTCTATTCCCAGCTGTGCAGGAGGATCACCAATTTGAAGGTAGCCTGGGTTATTTAGCAAGACTTTGTCTCAAAATGAAAAAAGGGCTAGGGATGTAGCTCGGTGAGAATGTCCTGGATTCAGTCTCCAATACCTGCCCCCACCGAAGTGGTGTGGGGAAGATTTACTGGGCAAGAATTGGTTGCTTGCCAAATGTACTCATCAAAACAGATGTCATAGGACAGAAGAGAAGAGTTCGCCTCTCTTGGGTTAGTCATCATTCTTGGGTTAGTCTTTTTCTTTGGGAAAAAGAGCTCCCTGTCGCGAGCCGCAAGGTCAGAATCCTGCCAGCAGGTCCCAAACCCAAGGGAAGAACAACAGGAGAGCAAACAGTCTCACAGACTTAGTTCCAGGCTCATGCTCTCTTCATAGCAAGGCCCCGTTTTATTTTTCAGGGTGGAGTGTATATAGGCTAAAACCGAAACCAAAAGTGTAAACAGGGTGTAGCCGACTACAAAGGTCACAAGGTTCTACAAAACAAGTATTATGGATTACATTTGCTAGGCAACAGGTCAGACCACCAGTTGAACTAGCCCGTTACTAGGGGCGACAGCACATCCGTGCGGTCGAGGTGACTCAAAGTTCAATCATGGCTGTGCTTATGTCAAGGCCTGATCTCATGAGGCTCTCCATAGCTCCCCAGATAAAAACAATAGGTAATAAGAAATGAAAATGAATTAGTTTATAGTATATAGAAATTAATTTCCTGAGAAGAAGCAAAGAGAATCTTTAGAATGGTTTTAGAATCTGAAGGACCTACGTGGTCATCCAGTACCTTGTTTTCACATTTGAGTCACTGTGAGGCAAGAGGCTTGGCCAAAATCAAGACTGACTCGGAGACAGTCTGCATACAGTGAAGATACAGCATTTAGGCTTTCTCTGTGTACAAGCCCAGCATGTAAATTAATAAAGTAACTTGGGATCTTCTTCTTTAATAATTTTAGTAATTTTTAATAATTTAAACCTTTGGTCACGGTGGGGAAAGACTTTATGATTTGAAAATTTTTTAAAGTTTAAAGATGGTTCTGGTCTACCATCTTGCAAAGCACTATCATTCTGATCACCAGAAAGGAGGGCGTTTGATGTGGAAAGTAAGTTCATTGCTAAACATGCCGGCAAAACGTGATTCTTTCATTTTCCAGGTCTTCAAGTTCTCAGACTCTTGTCTGGGGAGAAAAGTAATTGGCCGTTTTAGAAGGATAGCTTGACAAGTAAGTTTAAGAGACATCCTTTGAGCATTACTAAGAACAGAAGGAATGCAGTATTTTATAAGTCAGCATCACTAAGTTCCAACTTGCTTGTGAAATTGGGCTACTATTTTTAAAAGTACAGATTGTGCCAAGAGAATCTGGAATGAGGCAGTTTTGTTGGAGAAATTGTCTGTACTGTAGTTACACTACTCTCTGACTTTCTGGGATCCTATGCCTGGTGACTTTTTTTAGGGAAACACTGGTCATAGAGATGCCTTTAAGTACAAAAGAATTGAAGAGAAATAAAGACATTGCATTGGACAGTCTCCAGATGAAACATCAGAATTTAGCAAATGTTTGTATTGACTGATTAAGCTGCTCTGGACATTTTTAACAATGGGCCAAGCTGCCATTTTCAGTTGTTTCATCTCAATCTTGTAGGGAGAATTTCCGGAATATTCAAAACCACCCTCTTACTAGAAGGTGGCTAGAGGTTTGCCAGATGGTGAAGGATTTGGTGAGGCCTAATCCTAAGAAGAATGTAGGGTGAACAGATGATAACATTTTCCTCTGTAGTTCAAGAACCAGAGTAACCCACCATGGAATAAAATCATAGATGGGAGAAGAACTATAAAGGCCACTCAGGGACGTTGTTACTAGCTTTCTACTTGAACTTACTCGGCATTAATTGTATAATTATATATACTATAAATCACACTAGCAGTTATAATGTGCTGAGTAAATTATTTCACTTAATCCCCCCTTATGGCCGCATGGTACAGAAACAGGGAGGTGGTAGAGGGCACTTGTGTGACAAAGCTGTCTAATGAACTTCAGCTCCGTGTTTGCTGCTTCTGTCACTGCTGTCAAGTTATTTAACCTCTCTGTGTCTCCGTTATTGCCTGTCTTTGAGGGTTATTTTGAGGGTTGCATTTGTATGTATAAGTCACTTAGAAAGGGCCTCGCTTCGAGCTGTCGTGGTAACTTCCCATATTAGATATAAGGAAAGACAGACTTAACTTGTTGATATGTAACTTTAGGACTGAAAGAAGCTGGGATTCAGCCAAATCTGCCCGCCTGTGATCTCAGTCTTTAAATTTACTGCTTCCCCTGTGGCATAGTGACCTGTTTCGTTACTGTTTGCACTCTGGAAATCTTGAAATTTGGGCAAAGAAGAAAAAAAAATCTGGAAGGCTCTTACATAAGCCCAAATGAACCAGATCCGAGTCTTTGGTTAACATTTTCTTTCTCCCATTGAGAGTCATTCTCAGGAAGAATGATTGTTAGGGTCAGGAGGAAAATTGTTAATGCCAGTGCATGGGAGTGGTGGCCATGGATGCAAAGTTGTCTGCTGTGTTAAGGGGATAGCGAGGGCTTCACTACCTCTTGATTTTAGCTTTAACTTTCGTGGATTGGAAGAGACACAGCCATCTTTAAAAAAAATTGTTAAAGATCTTACAAAATGTGTTCTGGGAACTGGAATTAAATTAAAACCCCATGCTAATAAGCTGAATAGGAATTGTGTATACAAGATTACCCTCTTTTATTGATTATCTGTTGAAGGAGAACTTGTAAAATTTAGGGGAGGGGAAGGATTTCTTCTGTTGTTTTGCTTGGCAGATATGTACCAAGTAGTCAGCCTAGCCTTGTGGAACCACACCTTCCTTTTTATTTTTTATTTTGTTGGTACTGGGGATTGAACTTGGGCCTTTGTGCTTATGAGGCAGGTGGTAGAATCACTGAGCCGAATATCCAGCCCCTCCTCCCTATTAAACTAAAGAAAAGACGAAGATGCATTCCCTCAGTTGAAGTGCATCGAGGGGGCACCATCGTGTATGGCAGCAGTGTAGCGGAGAGATTATTTTATGAATAATTCTGCTTTGAAAACACATTACCACTTTAAAGGGTGTGTTGTATCTCAGTTGTTGTTTATGTTGTTACCCTTCACTTACCCTTTAGGGTCCAAATGTGAAAATTCAGCTTTTTTTCCTTTTTTGTGCTGCAGAGCAGAGCCAGCTCTACCATGCCATCTAACTTTGGATTATAGATGGTCTCATTTTTGTTTGTGTGGACCTGAAGCGCAGTGAATTTCTGGAGAGTGGGGAATACTTCCTTTGTTTCCCCTCTTAACAATAGCATAGCGTGCGGTGTTAGCATGGTGTGCGGTGTCCTCTGAAATTGTGTTTGAACTAATTATACAGTAAGATCATCATTAAAACACTTCTCTCAAGAATATGATAACAGCTTTGCCTATATGTGAGAAATGAGTCTTGAAATCTGTGGAATTTCTGAGTATTTCTGATGTGTAAATGCTGTATTAAGTACTTCTCTGGAAATTTATGTTTCTGTTAAGTCCATAGCTTGTTGATTAGGCTGTTCAAACTTGGACGTATTGTCTTTTTCTTCCTGCCTCCTGCTTCCTTGTTCTTTCACTTCTTTCCTCTCTCTTTTATGCTGCCATCTCCTTCAGCTCAATCCTGGGTTCTCTTAGAAGCTCTCTAAGCTGTGTGTTGGGATCTCTTGATTTCAACCAATAGTCCTCTGCCTGATGCTCCTCCAGCCACACCTCTAAGGCCTTTGACCACGTAGTCTCTTGGCAGCCCCCAGAGTTACGGCTGTCACTCAGCATTGACAGATGAAAATGGATCATCTCTCTCCCTGCCGAATGGATGCCTGAGCTTTTCTGTCCGCCGGCGGGAGCACCTCTGAGACTGACCGATGATATTTTCTTCCTCTTTATGCTTCTCTTTCAGACACTGTCGCTGTTCATCCGTACCCTTTTCCTCCGTGCCCCACACCTTGGTGTCTTGCACACAGTCAACCATTCTCACCCTGACTGCGCGTTAGAATTCCCCAGGGAACTCTGGATGTTGTTGTTGCCCTGGTCCCACGCCATGAAGTCGTCACATGTTTTGAAATCTCCAGGGGATTATATTAGGAGCAATGTTGAGGATCGTGACAGTAGATTTCAGAAAATACTTGTAACTGATTAACCATCAATTCTATACACATCATAAATATGAGGTGATCCTTTGGTGCTGGTTAATACTCACTAGAATGGTGGCCTTGGTGGCACTTTTTTCAAACGGTCTTAGTGACCATGCCTCATAAAATCATACAGCCTTGGTAATATTCTGCCATATAGAGGAAAATGTACTGGGGAGTGGCGAGATTGCTTGTTAAAGGGATAGGGTCTTAACATTTCTAAAATAAGCAGCAGACATTTATGATATTTTTCAGTTTAATATTATAAATACACTTTAGAAAGATTTCCAAACTTTTTCCCCCTGATGTGTGAACATAATTTGTTTTCCCATGTCCATGAAGGTAAGAAGATACTCTCTCTCTCTTAATTTTTTTATATTTACATTTAGGCATAACTCTTCAGAGAAAGAATCTAATCTAATAGACAAACTTTGAGACTAACAAGGCTATGCAGTAGTAATATTGGGAAGTACCAGAGGAGACTGCAGTGGTTTCCAGAGCTGGGGCATAAGCAAAATGATCAGAGTGGGGAAACCAGGGCTGTTAAGTTTGGGGCATGTTTTTCTCTTCTCTAACAGTAAAGAGTGTGTGTGTGTGTGTGTGTGTGTGTGTGTGTGTGTGTGTGTATAGTAACATTGGGAAGTACCAGAGGAGACTGCAGTGGTTTCCAGAGCTGGGGCATAAACAAAATGATCAGAGTGGGGCAGTGGGGAAACCAGGGCTGTTAAGTTTGGGGCATGTTTTTCTCTTCTCTAACAGTAAGGAGTGTGTGTGTGTGTGTGTGTGTGTGTGTGTGTGTGTTTGGAAATGTAAGTTTGTAGTTTGTTAGAAGCAATTTTTAAGAAGTAAAAAAGAAGTTTTACTGCCTTCCCAGCTCTTTCAACGGAAGCCTATTTTGGTAAATGTGTTGTCTTTAAGGTTTCTGTGCTGGAAAGTGATTGACTTGAGAACACAGTTGGAAGGTTTATATTGTCAGAATGATTTTTTTGTGTGACTTTCTCTCATTTAGATCCTTATAAAATCGTACTGTTTTCTGTATACTGACGCAATTTTGAATACTGAAAAGGAGTCTCAAATCTTTGAGATCTGTGTAATGGACACAGGTAGCAGAGAAAAGAATGGCTCAGCAAGTTTTTTGTGGCATTTGCCATTTAACCCAGCTACCTCATTTAGGGTAAACTATTGGCTGTATTATAGTGGTCAGGATCTTTTAAACTACATTAAAATTTTTTTCCTCTGTGTTACTGTGAGACTCACTTCTCCCGAACAAATAGTTCCCTGATATTTTTAAACAAAATTTATTTTATTGCCAGGCCTGGTGATGCCTGCCTATAATTGCAGCTACTTGAGGTATAGAGGCAGAAGGATTGCAAGTTCAAGGCCAGCCTAGGCAAATCAGTGAGACACTGTCTTAAAAAAATAAAGAAGTTTGGGGATGTGGCTCAGTGCTTCCTGGGCTCCTTAGTTACACACACACACACACACTTGCTTAGTATATTGACAGTGTTAGTATTCACTGGCTGTACATTCACTTTAATGTAGGTAAAGTTTTGAATAAAGAGGAGTAAATGGCAGCAGGGAGATACCAAGCACTTTTATGTATTTTTAAGCTACTTGAATAGGTTTAAGTCAACTAGATGAACCTTAATAAATGTTCAGTTATTTATGACATGCCAGGAATAATAATGGCTGTGTTAGTAATGCATTTGGCTGCATGTAACAAGACCTGATCATCTTTGGCTAAACAAAAAATTATTATCTGACTTAACAAGCAACTCAGGTCAGGGTTCCAGTTCTGGTGCAGTAGCTCCATAGTGACAGAGATTGAGGCTCATTCTGCCTTTCTGCTCCACTGGTCTCAGGGTGCTGGCTTTTGTCCCGAAGCTGTTACTTTTCATCCTGATATGGATCCCATCATATTACTGCTCCAATCAGCACTACCTTTGCTAACAAGAAATGTAGACTAGGTGAATGGGTGAGTGGGAAAACCCACCACACAACTCTTACCAAGGGGAACATTTTCTCAGTTCCATTTACATTCCTGGTCCACTTGTATATGGCTGAGGGAAAGCAAGCAATTGAAGAATAAGAATCATGGTCATCTGAGGCCAATTGTAATTCATAATTAACATTCCAGTTAAAGGAGATGTTCATTTGTAAGAAAGCAGGAGGACAGTAGTTAGGTTGGAGACCAACACTGGATGCATGGTGGCATGTACAAGGTCAGGGAAAGAGACAGTGAGCCTGGCACCTGTGATCCCATTATCTGATGGTGAAGAGAAGACAGGCCCAAATGACTGTAGTGATGCATGGGATAAGATCACAGTGTCAGGAAAGTAAAAATACAACACTGTTAGTGGCAGATCTGGAGAGAGTACAGAGGTCCCAGAAAGTCTTGGAGAAGATAGCACTTAAGTTTCGACAAATGCAGTGATAGGTGTGGCACTCGGATATCTGCAGAATCAAAGTATTGGGTTTGTATAGCAAATGTCCAGGAGAGTAATCAATAACCATTTTTACAAGCCAGACATCTCCTTTTGTTGGAAAGTTATGAACTACAGCTGATAATCAGATTCTCAGTAGAACTATTAGAAAGCTTTCTCATGATGTGCCATTAGACAGCAGCAGGTGAATGAGAATATGATCTACTGTGCTCAGAAGGCCAGCTTGCTGCCTGCCAGGTGTGGGGCTGGGTGCACCTGCTAACAGGCTAATGGACCTTGGCAGGCCTCGGATGTTTTTCCTCTGTATTCTGCTCTTTCAAGGGCCACCCTTGATGCATTGAGTTGAATTTTGAGTTCATGTGTGTTTCCAAGGTCTGTTGTTTACCATCTGTCGATGCACATAGTATTTTTAAAGTGAAAGGAAATCTCCAAGGACCTGAAGTCGCAGTTCCCACTTCCTTAATGTGATGATAGTATGTTTCATGAACTATGTTCGGCAAAGAATTCTGGTGACTTGCGTTAGGTTCATTTGGAATGATGCTTAACACACCACACCAAGAGCAGTGATGGAGCCAAGTTTTTAGTATAAAAACCAATTAACGAAAAGAAATGGTAATTGTGGAGCTAAGTCTCAGCCTTCTCTACGTTTCTCTCTAGATAGCCCCATGCTACTCCCTACCATGGTCTCACCAAAGCAGCATGGGAGACACGGGTGGAGAAGAATTGAGAGCTCCAAGCAGCCTTTCAAAGAATGGCATATACAGAAGGGAAAATATCAAAATACTGAAAAGATAAGGAACAATATTATTGTTGATAATGCGCTGGGGATTGAGCCCAGAGAGTGATGGGGCCCTTAAAAATTTAGTGTTAATGTAGCTCCTGATGACATTTGGCTTTGAGAGTGACAGAGATGATAGTTTTATTCTTCTTCGAGCTAATATGAGATTGTATGTATAACCTATATGTATATATGTATTATACACACACACCTCAAAACAGCACTTATTGTAACATATTTTGCTGTGATCACATCGCAACATTTATATTTATAATATACCATGTAATTTGTATGCATGCTATATATCTAAACTACAGTACAGTATATGTCTGTATGTCTTTGTCTCTATGTAAACATTTTAGGAGAAGGAAAGAAGTTTCAGAATATGGATAGCTGTTTTGAATGCTATAGGATTGTCATGTGGAAGAATGAGATCTGTTACTGGTTAGTAGGAGAGACATTTAGGCTCAATTCTAAGGATGAATTTTCTTAGGTGAAATGGATTGCTTTAGAGAGTTCCTTCATTCCATACAACCTGTCTGCTCAAATGTAGTTCAATCCAGTGTTCCCAAGCACCAGAGCTCCCAGATTACCCAGGGCCCTGTGAGAGCCACTGGTGTTAGGCTCCACTCTCAGAATTGTTGTCCACTCTCAGAATTGTTGTCTCTGTAGGGTTGGAGCAGGCCCAGAACTTGCATCCTGACAACTACTTAAGTGAGGATGAGACTGAGGCTGCTGGTCTGGAGATCACACTTTTATTTTTTATTTGTTTGGTACCGGGAATCGAACTGGGGACCTTGCAAGCAGCAGCACCACTGAGCTAAGTCCCTGGACCTTGAGATCACACTTTTTTTTTTGAGAGGCACTGGGTTAAATAAAGTGTGTTTCTCAACATATACTGTGCTTAGGAATCATTTGGAATCTTAGTTAAACACACAACCTGATATATTCTGCCTGGACTTGGGCCTGAGATTCTGCATTTCTGATATCTCCCTGATGATGCCAATGCACTTGGTCCCCTGATCACACTTAGGAGAATCCTTATCAGGGATGATGAAGTCAAAGGAAATTTAAACATCCAGAGGGTGGCTAAACCCTGTGAAATAATTTTATTTTGCTAATTTTCTTAAAGGGAGAAAAGAATAAGGTAACCTTTCCCCCAGAAAAATATTTTCAGGGTAAAATAGCCTTTTATTAAAAGTATCACATCATCATTTTTAACACTTTGTGATCCTTCTCTGCAGGTCTTTAAATAAGAACTCATTTAACTCACTTCCTAAGCCTTTGCCCTTCAAAAAAATGCCTCATTGATTGAATCTACTACTGAGCTTTAAATGGAAATGACCTTCATGTTCTTTTATTTAATTGAGCGCTGTTGTTTACCTGCAGATTTGGTTAGTTCTCATAAATGTTCCTATCAAAGAATTTTGAGGGTGTAATACCATTATGTCCAGTCAAAGTACTTTCAAAAGACACCGCTGGAGTGTGGCCATGGAAGAATTACAATAAATCAGGAGAATACTGATCTTTTAAACAGTAACATCGCTTGGGTAATACAAGGTTGCATTAAGAAAATGAAATATTCTTGTGAAGAAATGGAATGTTGTGCCAGTTTCGCCAAGTGAATATTTTACTCTGCTTTCCCATTACAAGTAAGCTGAGTTTTGCCATTAGAGTTTGCTCTCCAAGACCTCTTATTTGAGCTGCTCTTTGATTCCCATCTTATGAGCTCTCATTGTCCCTTAGATTTAGGTTTTCTAGCACAAAGGGGATTTTCTCAGAGGCTCACAAGTGGTTCTTAGACCAGCTGGAAGTATTAAGAGGAAGATGTCAAACAAGCAAAGTTAATCATTAATTGCTCTTTGACTTTTTGGTATGTTATTTTTCTCATAGAAATGAAAGGAAACCAGCATTTGCCTGCCTGTGAAGCAGTCATTTTAGGTCACGGTCTCATTTAATTCTTTCAGAAGCCATATGGTCCAGGTGATCCTAGTTGGATCCCTGGGAAATGGACTCAGGGGGACAAAACAGCTCACCCAGTACCTCACAGCTTCCAAATCATCAAATCAGAATTTGAACCTGGGACCCCTGTCTCCAAAGCATTTAGCTTCTTTTTATTTGTAGAGGATTCTTAATACAAAGGACTGCTTCTTTGGAATGCAGATGCTGTCAGATCTCGGACCAGAGAATGAGGACAGAAGGTTTTGAGAGGAGAGGGAAAACATAAGTGCCCGATCAGCACCTCTTTAGTTTCTTATCCAGCAGCCCCTCAGAAGCTGTATTAGTCTGTGTTTCAGAAATCAAATGAAATGTATGCAGTTGATGGGAGCGCCTTCAGCCAAAGATTTTGAATATGTGAAGAACATCCTGTAGGAATTCCTAAGCTATGAGCTCTCTGCTCCAGACCCGCCTTTCAAATTTTGTTTAAGGTCTGGCGCTGAAGCTACACAACCACATTTCTCCTTTGCCAGCTTCCTCCCTGCTCTTTCTGTGCATAGGGGGAGCTGCAGAGGGGCAGCTTGGCAAGGAGGGGACAGGAATGGGCAGGCCTCTCCTGCTTGTTTCTTTCCCTGAAAGTGTTACATTAGCAGTGATGCATTTTCCTTCTTTCCCTTTAAAAAAAAAAAATAGAACAAAAAGGGAAAAGAAAAAAATGTGAGAGAATGAAAAGATGAAAATAAAGTGATTGTAGATGGGGAGGGGAGGAGGGGGTGAAGGAAGGGCAGAGGTAAAGGGGAAAAAATGAGAATCAAGACTTGCCATGTAGAGGTACATGATCCCAACAATGAATGTAACTGTACTGTATCCCTAAAATGTACCAATAAACTCAATAAAATTTAAAAAAAAAATAGACTTTATTTTTTTGGAGCAGTTTTTGGTTTCTAGCAAAATTGAGTGAAAGGTGCAGAAGTTTCCCTTCTTCCTACCCGTAATGTGCATGGCCTCCTCCTTTATCCACATCCCCATCCAGAGTGGTACACGTGTTACAGTGAGTGAACCAGTATTGACACATCGTTGTCACCCAGAATCTGTAGTTTGTATTGGAGTTTGCTCTTGGCATCAAACGTTCCACAGGTTCGGACACATTTATGATGCTATGTGGCTGAGTAGATTCTGTGGTGTTGTGATAAAATACCTGACACTGGGCAATTTATAAAGAGCAGAAATTTATTTCTCACAGTTCTGGGGGCCAGAAAGTCTAAGATCAGGGATCCGGCAGTTTTGTTGTCTAGTTTCTACTTCTAAGGGGATGCCTTAGATATTGCATCCTTTGGAGGAGAAATAATGTCTTTCCTCTCATAGCCGAAGAAAAGAAAGAAAAATGAGAAGAATGGACCCATTTATTTGAGCCCTCTTTATTGATGTTACAATCACATCAGTCCTGAACACGTCCCATAGCCCCCACTTCCCAGCACTATTGCATTGGTGATTAACTTTCCAATACATAGATTTTTGGGAACACATTTGTAATATACAATGGTTTTTCACTGCCTTAAAAATTCTCTGCATAACAGCTGTTCCTCACTGAGCAGCAGTGGCTTGTTTTCAGCAGTGGACTGTGGTTTCTGACTTTTGCCTGCTGTTCCCAGAAGCAGTCTGGGTGCTCACTGAGAGATGTCTCTTTTAGGGGATGGCTTCTGGTTAGGGATCTAGGTCGAACTGTGGGTTCCTCCCCAGCCTCTCATCTCTGTGCTCCCAGCCCCAGGGCTGCTCTTGCTTCCTCTGGCATCTTCAGGGGGTTCCTTGATGGCTTTTAGAACTTGGGAACCAATTTAACTAGTTTCTTATATTAAATTCTGTCTGTTAAAATAACTCATGGTTTCTGTTTTCCTGACTAGATCCTGACTGGTACCTGGTCTTCTAGAGAATAACTTCTAAGCTATTTTAAAGTGTGTGCTATGAATAGACTCCATTACTGACGTGAGGGAGTTGGGCAGAAGTTGAAGAGTCTGAGGGATTTGCAAGCAGATTATAGTGGGAGTCCATCCTGAGATAGCATGTCAAGTGTATTAGAGGGTTTTTGCACTACTGTAATAAGATAACTGAGGCTGGGTAACTTTATATAGAAAAGATATTTATTTAACTCTGGTTCTGGTGCATCAAGGGTGTGCATCTGGTTGCAGCTTCTTCCCTCAGCAGAGTCCCAAAGTGTGGAGCAGAGCACACAGCAGGAGAAAGGGAGCACAAATGTGTTAATCTCTTCTGGACTCTCTCTTTTTTTGGTATCAGGGATTGAACTCAGGACCTTTGGCTTGCAAGGCAGGTGACAGAACCACTGAGCTAAATCCCCAGCTGGACTCTCTTCTTAGAAGCCACTGTATTCAGTCATGGGGACTCCACCTTGATCTAATCCTAATCACTTTTAAAGGCTTCATCTCTAAATACCATAGTCAGATTAACACCCCACAAAAGGGGTTACATTTCCTCACATGAACCCTTGGGAGATACACTAAACCATATCAAAATCATGGCATCCTGTATGAGAAAAGAATAGGGAGAAACAGCAGCCAAATAAGAGAAGGTGTGGGTTCCAGCTTCAGCTTGGCCTGTAGCTTTGGGATCCAGACTTTCTCTGGATCTGTTCCTTATGTTTAGATCTTAGGTCACACTAATTAGGAGGTCAGATGAAGTTAAGAGAATTAAGTGCACTTGGAGAACGTATAAGGCCTTGAATTAAAATAAACTATTATGATGATCAAATAATATCATAATGCCGTCATTAGACTTGGTGTCTGTCTCATTAGCATGACCATTTTATAGCAGACAAAGCTGATTTTGCTAATGCTCAGGGTCCCCTTTCTTAGTTATTTTCCATTCCTGTCACATAGTGAAGGAAGCCACTTTTATTCCCTCTCATTTCCATCTGTTCATCATCATCTTCACTGTAAGATAGCACATAGTAGGATAGCAGTGTAGGCTGTCAGATGCTTCTGGGGGGAATTTAAGTTTCATGAGTTTTAATGCAAACCTTTATGAAACTCTCAGGAGTAGCTACGTTTTGCAAAATTCCGTAGTGTTTTTGTATTATTAGCAACTCAGCATAAAGCATAACAGGCACTTTACTCATTAAATTCTACACACAACCCAGGCATCAGTAATGGTACATTAAGAGTATAACAGGCACGGTTCACTGATAAACCAAGTTTGTGGTTTGGAGGTACCAGCTGATGGTCCTTGTGGTGCTGATACCTAGGCCGAAGAAATATTCCCAGACCCAGGAACTTGTGTCGCCACCTGGAAAATCAGGAATGGCGGGAGGGCTCAGTCTGTAGAAGGAGAATGACAGTCTGTTGGTGGGCATCTCTACCTCTTAGTCTTTAGTTCAAGTCGCTGAAATTTTGGACTCTCCATCATGTGTAAGTTAGTGATAATAATATCCGTTGCCTTTCGGGGCATTTTGAGGCTTGACTGAGATAAAGCCATAAAGCACTGGGAATTGTGAGGTACCAGGCAAATGTAGTGGAATTAAAGGATTAATGCGTTACAGAAAGGCTTGGAGCACCCAGATCGTAACATTCAATTTTTGGGCTGGTTTTGAAATTTTGAGACAAGTTTACCAGTAACAAGGTTCTGGAGGACAGTGTGCCCGTGACCCTTGACGGTCTGTTAAGTGTGACTCTGCCATCCTTGGCCGGGCATCTGAGAAAGATGCATGATAAGGGACACCTAGACCCCTGACACAGATGGGGTGGCTAGAGAGCGGTGACAGGGACAGTGTCTGTGAGGGTGCTGAGAGATACAGGGAAAGGGAATTCTGAGACATTCTGGCAGAGCTCTTGATTTCTGTGACTTGTCAAAAGCTGACAGACTGCTGGAAGAAGCAATGAGAGACGGAGTTGCCGAAATTGCAGTCAGTGAGGTAGGGAGACATAGTTGACAGCGACAGATTCTGTGTGGGTGTAGTTACATCCCTTGATGAGAGGTCCAGATAGTCTCCTCCTCGGTGCTCAAAGAGCAGTTTAGAAATGAAGGCTTTCTCATACATGTGTGCTATTCCCACAAGAGTGATCACCAGTTACAGCAATTGTATAAGCACCATAATGCTACAAAAATATCAGCTATCTTATGGTGGTGCTGTTTTGTACTTTCCTGACTAATAAGGGGCATTTTGTGTATAAACGTACAGTATTCAATTTTTCTTCTTTAAAATCTTTTTATTGTGTATATTTAAGGTATGTAACGTGATGTTATGAAATACATATGGTTAGTATAAAGGTTGCTGTTGTAAATTAATGAATTGGTCATAGTCACCTTTTTCATTTTGTTTTTGTGGCAAGTGCAGCTAAAACCTCATGTAGCACAAATCCCATATGCAGTAGTTTTGTGACCTGTGGTCCTCGCGATGTGTGCCAGGTCTCTAAATTCGCTCATATCTGCTACTTTGTTCAGTTTTTCTCAAAAATATCAAAATATCCTTTGTATCTGAGGTTACGCAAAATATGTGAGCATATTTTTCATTGTTTAAGACAAATACTTTCTTTGAACTTGAACTTCACCCTTTAATACCTACATCCTGTGTTTCTTTTTTGGGGGGGTCTCATTATGTAGTTTATGCTGGCTTTGAACTTACTGTACAACTCTGCTTTGTTCAATTTTTCTCATAAATGTTAAAATGACTTTCTATATCTGGTATTATGCAAAATATGTGAGCATACTTTTCATTGTTTAAGACAAAAGCATAATTTCTTTGAACTTGATAAATTTCACCCTTTAATAGATACATCCTGGCTTTCTTTCTTTTTTTTGGGGGGGTCTCATTATGTAGTTCATACTGGTCTTGAACTTACTTTGTAGCCCAGGCTGGCCTTGAACTTGCAGTGATCCTCCTGCCTTAGCCTCCTAAGTACTGGGATTACAGGCGTACACCACCATACCTTTGGTCCTGTGTTTCTTGAATAGCTGAAATAAACTCATGATGAAATATTCAGAGTCTAAGGGACATTTTTTTTCCAGAATCCTGTAAATGGGCTGCTAGTAGAGGCACTTTTGATATTTCTGAGGTCAACCTGGACTTAACAAGAATCCTAGTTCTTAGCACATGGCATTTGGTGGACTTTCTTTCACTGATCTACTGCGTAAGAGAGGTTACTGTGGGCTGCACTGACAGGTCCCTTTATTACTGATATTGAACACTTGTGTATACATTTTAGAAAGGTTATTGTGAACTTTTTAAAACCACCACTACCACAAGTCTTTGCCAATGCTTATTTATTCATTAAACCAGTCATTGCCTAAATGTTTCTTCCACTTCCTTGAAGAATGGAATAAAACTCTATTTTGGAAAAAAAAATCCTTAAACTAACAAAATGATTTAAAATTAGAAAAGAAAAAGATGGATGAGGAAAGGTTTATAGAATTCAGGCTGTTTATTCTGGAAAAGAGAAGAATGCACTAGTTTCAAATATTTGAGGAGTTTGTGGACTGTACCATCTCTCTAGAGGGCTGACAAAACAGGAACTGAGTTTATACTTCAGCAAAAAGAATGAAACAGGAAAAATATTTTAAGTTAGCCATACTGAAAAACTAAAATAGGACAGCCATGGAAGATTTCTTTTTTACTTTTCATTTTGAAATCGTTTTGGAGTCACAGGAAGTTTGCGAAGAAATAGGGAAGTTTCCTGGTCTTTGGAGGACAGATTTTGAACGGTCACTTTAGAGAAGAACTGATGTGGAGAGAAGAGGCTGGGCCCAGTAGTGAGCAGTTAAGTGTTGCGTCTGTTAATGAACCTGTGCCTTTGAGTCGTTACTGAGTAGTGCAGCCTTCATGATGTGTGAATGCATGCTTCCTGTCATCAGGATTCAAGAAAAGCCAGTGCTTATTGAATACTTGCCTAATCCTGGGCTCTGTGGTGTGAGGCTTATGTACATTCTGTCAGTGTGCACACAGAATTTGCCAAGTAGACTTTATTGTCTTGATTTTATAAAGGTAGTAACTAGGGCTCAAAAATACTAAACAGCTTTCCTGCATGCCACCCTCGTTCCATACCTGGAATACTAAAGGACGTGTCCTTTCTTTCTTTTTTTTTTTTTTTTTGGTACCAGGGATTGAACTCGGGTCCTTGTGCTTTCAAGGCAGGCCACTGAACTGCTGAGCTAAATCCCCGGCTAAGGACATGTCCTTTCTACCTCATGGTGCTACCCATAAAAAATTTGATTTTCCCTGAGGGGAATATTGCCTCCTGCCTGCTCTGTCTTCCCTGTCTTTGGCTCTTTCCAGGTGCTTTTATGATGCTAGTGATTTAGAATATTTCCAAACATGTGATGGAGTGTAATTATGATTTGCATTATTACATGAGCAAATAGGGAAATTCTTTTGTGTTTGTAGGTGCAGGCAGGAGCAATTTCTTCTCCAGTGGCACTTCAAATTATCTTGGTCTGTTTATTAAATATTGGTCACATTTTTCCCGGTTCCCAGAATACATTCACCCAGTTACATAACACCATGTCTTTTGGTGCTCCCATTGACCTGAATGTCATCTTTTTTGCCCACCTGAAGAGACACTGAGATGGTCTTTTATTTTCTGCTTACATTGTTCTGCTGTCTCAGTCACAGTGGAGTTCTTTGCAGGAAGAGCTCCAAGGAATTAGCTGAACTGCAGTTGTCTCAGGGCTTTCTGTGTTAGATTTTTGTATCTTGGAGTCTTCCCTGGTATTATGGTTTCGGATCTAAAATGTTCTCCTAAAGTCTTCAGAAGTGGAGCCTGGTGGAAGAGGCTGGTCACTGAGAGTGACCTGGAAGGGTGTAACTTGTCTCTGGCTCCTTCCTTCTCTCTCTGCTTCCTGGCTGCCATGCAGTGAGCAGCTTTTCTCCCCTGTGAGTTTCTGCCATGTTATACGTACTTTGGAGCCAACTGACCGTGAACTGGATCCTCTGAAAACTGCAGGTTTTTTGCCCTAGTGATGGGAAGGTAACTAATAGGGCTGGTGTATTAGTCAGCTTTTGTCATTATAACAAAATATCTGAAGCAGCTAACTTTATTTTTTTAAAAGATTCATTTAGCTCATAGTTTTAAAGGTCCGTGGCATGGTGCCTGTTAACTTCCTGTTGGCGAGGGCTGCCGCACATAATGGCAGGTAGCAATGCTGGGAGCGTGATCACATCTTGAAAAGGAACAGAGAGAAAGAAGACAAGTGGGCTAGGCTTTTTCCTTTCTACAGTCCTCTCTCAGGAAGTTAAGGCGTCAAACTGCATCACACTCACATAACTCTCACCTGGCTACAATTCTCAGAGGCTCCACCATCTCCCAACAGTCATCTTGTGAACTGAGGCTTGAATCACAGTGAACCCTGGGAGAATACGTACCATACTCAGAATGTAACACTTGGGCTGGAGACCATCTGCTGGATTCATTTTTCCGTTATACTTATTTTTTGGTCTTAAACATATGAACACTCATTTTAAGATGTTGAAAAAATATAGAAAAGGATAAAGAGAATATTTTAAAGCAAGTATAATCCCCTCATATAGCAATACTCAGTTAACGTCTTAGTATATCTACAATTTCTCTTATATGTCAAAAACTTGTATGTATATATAAGTAGCTGTCATATAAATATATCTGTAATTACCTCTTCCTCCTGCGTACTTTTCCGTGTTACTAAGTATTCACTGAAAGTATTTAATGTTATTTACCTTTATAATAAATGTAAAACATGTATTTACAACTTAAAACAATGAAAGGTATAAAATGCAAAATGAATTTTTTAACTCCTAATATCACTATAAAATCACTATTATTTCTGATAAACATTTTTAAATACATAAAGTATTATAGTAGTAATTTTGGAGTCTTACACTTTCCATTTACTTTTGTGTCATGAAACCCAGCAGAATGGCCTCATTTTACCAGCCTCACAATTCTTTTGCACATTGGAAGTATAGAAGGATTCACACATAGAGAGATGGAACACCGAGGGTTTTTGTTTCCAGGAGGTAGCTTTCTATGTGCTGGCACTCTTAGCAGATTTACATGCGAAAGCCTAGCCCCAAATATAACGTGGTTTTACCTTTTACATAATTTTTGTCTTTCTTATATGGTAACGTATACCCTGATTAGGTACAGTTTCTGATACAGAGCCGTGCCAGAACTGCCCATGCGCACATAGGAACTGATGGTGCCATGTTGCTTTCCTTTCTTCTGAAAAGCTCCTCACCACCTTCCTTTGGATGGAGTCCTATAACCTAACCCTCTTTGATGCTCAGACTCCCTATTTTTGGGTCAAAGAGAATTATCTTGGCTTAAAGGTTTATATTTTTATAACATCATCATGTGCCTGACCATTTTTTTTGACCATTGTCTCAGTGAGGGTGGAGACAGACTGCATAATCTGGGGAGCTAGGCAGGGTAGGATTACACAAGTATTCAAAATTCAGAGCATAATTTGCCTATGAGGGTTTTGAATCTCTTAAAGGTTGAAGACCATTTCTCTAACCGTTCTCCAGGATCTTAACCCTTTTAGGTCTGGTCTGGAACACGAGTGACTTTTAATTCGATCTGTAATCTTTTTTTGTGACTCTTTTTAAAAAATCATTTAACTGTAGGCAGCAGATGTTTAGCTTAAATTTTCTACAAACCCATCTCTTAAAAGCAAGTGAGTAATCTAAATCCAAGTGGTTTTGATAGATAGCATTACACATTTTGGGTTGTTAGGCTAACAAGAGCTTTGGCCGTTTTATTAGTTATAATTTTGTAACTGCTTGCAGTTTTGTGTGGTTTAGCATGTAAATGGGAGTGCGGTAGCTACAAGACCCATCTCCTGCCCATATGGCAGGGCCATAATATTGGGTTATATGTTCAGGAGGCCATTTACAATCTTTTAAATTTGTAGAACATGTCATTTTTCTGATTTTTTTTCCATATGCTTGGACTCTCAGATGTACCCCTTCGGTGAGTGGGAGTAGAAAGAAAGATGGACAAGTTGTTTTTAACGCACAGGACCCTGACCAGTTTGGGGGTTGTGCAGTATGGGCTGTTCTTCCACATGTCTAACGCAGCCCACCTGGGGTCCGCCATTTTATATCTGTGTTGACATTGTCCCAGGTTCCCAGAGATGAACAAAGTTGGATGGGGTGTGAGGATTTGGTTTAAAGTAGTCTGGGACCCCCACCATTGAGTCTCTTGGTGGTTGAAGACCTCTGACCCAGACATGCTAGGCTTTTTATGGAGATGTTGAATTGTTCTCTCCACTGAGCAGGACAGTTTTTTTTTCCAGCTACTGGGGTCTTGAGAAGCCAAATCCCAGTGTTAGAGTAGGGCTGTCCTGTTTTATTGTAAAGTTTGTGGGGATCTAGGCTCTTGGGACCATTGATCCTCCATGTTGATTCTTTCAGCAAGAAGAGGTCTTGACAATCTGGGCTGAGACAAGTTTTTTGTTGTGGTGGAGATGGGATGAGGGCTACTCTTTATTTTTTATAGAAGGAATGAGAGACCCGATGAGATGTGGCTGTATGGGTGGTGGTGACTATTTTAAAGTACAACTATAATGGTACCTAAGATTCTAATGATATAATTGACAATGTGAAATAGGAAGAAAAGGTGTAGGGGAAATGGGAAGGGTAGGGGAAAGGTAATAAGGGAAAAGGAGAAAAAAGAGAAAATGAGAAAATGGAAAGATGGAAATAAAGTATTTTCAAATAGGGAAGGGAGGAGGGGGTGAAGGGAGGGCAGGGATAAGGGGGAAAAATGAGAACCAAGACCTGTTATGTAAAGATACAAGATCCCAATGATGATTGTAACTGTACTGTATACCTAAAATGTACCAATAAAGTCAATGAGAAAAAAAAAGTACAATGGGGTGACCTAGGGGTCTGCTTTCTGGCAGCCCCTTTTTAAAAAGATTTAGGGTGTTCTGGGTAAAGGGTGGTGAAATTAACAGGACTACAAACTTTCAGGTGGTGGTCTGGGGTAGCTGCTCCCTTTTAAAGGAGGGCTGTGCTTTCTTATTATGTGAGCAGTCTCTTTGGACTTTTCTTTGTCCTGAGAAGTGAATGTAGTAAAGTCTAACTTTAAAAACTTAAAAACAAAACCAAAAGAAAAAAAAAAACTTTAAAAACCTGGCCTGACCTCGTTATGTGAATACATGGGTCACATGATGGTGGAGCTCAAGTCTACCAGTGGAGCCCTTAGGAAAAACAGCCAATACCAGCAAAACACCCTACCCACAAGAGAAAGGTAAGGGCTAGCAGGCACCTTCTGCCACATTCAGTTGGCCATGGTGGTCTCAGCAAGGGCTATGGCAAAAATCAGGACTAGAGACCTGCATATAGTTAAGAACAAGGAAGGTCAAGGCATAACAGATTAGCCAACAGGGAAAGGGGGTGTAGTCTGTTTGTGCTGCCAGTTGGTGGCATCTTTAGGCTTCTGCCATCAGACTACTCAGCCTCCAGAGTGACAAGAACAGGGCTATGGTCCCCTGATGGTGTCTCTGAGGTCATGACCAGCTTTTTTTGTATTGTCAGCTTATGTAGCAAGCACTCTCAGTCTTGAGAAACTGGCTTTACTCTGCTGTGGTGAAGCTAGGGGACTGTCTCAGCCACTTTTACTGTAGTGGGGTGGATAGTATAACAGCGAATGGGCCCCTCCAGGGAGGTTTTAGAAGCTGGACATTTTATTTCTCTATCCACATAGCATCTCTTGGCTTAAAAGGCTGAGCACTTGTGGTCAGACTCAGGCAATCGGTTGTTTCTTAACCTATTTATATACAGTGGCTAAGGTTGAGTCTGACACCTGCATTCATTGTCTCAGTGTGAGATTTCTAAGCTCTTTTATGTCCCCTCTTATGTCCTTAGTAGGAGGGGGGGTCCCTCATAGAGAATTTCACAGGGGAAAACCCTCTGTTTAGTGGGACCAGTAGACCTAATCTTTAGCAGGGCTAATTGCCAAGAGTTGCTGTCAGTGTGGGTGAGTTTCTTGACACAGTTTGCTCAGCTGTAGCTTTCGAGTCTGGTTCACTTGTTCTGTTTCTTTTGAGCTCTGAGAACAGTATGCCACATGTAGTTTCCTGGTAATCTTTAGTCTTTTGCCACCAGCTGTACCACCTCCATGTTGAATGATGGCTTGTGTCTGATTTTATGGAAATGGGGATTCCAAAGTGGGGAATGATTTTCTTCAAAAGGAATAAGGGCCACCTCAGATGCCTTTTTCTTGTGGGAAGAAGGCTTCTTCCTATCCTCAGAAGGTGCACACAAAGATTAACAAGTACTTGTAGCTGCCAGTCCAGGGGTGTTCAGTGACATCTAAACCACATTTTCAAATGGGGCTCCCCCGACTCTCTGCATCCCAGGAGTGGCCTTGGGTCTTTGATGTGGGTTATTGTGGACACGTGTCTTACATTGCTCACACAACACTCGAGCTATGCTGGAGAACCGTGGGAAGTAGAAATGTTGACCTGTGGCAGTCTCAAGAGCTATCTGGCTCATACAGAGTTCGTGGTGAAACTTTTTGATAAAAGCTGGAGCCAAGGCTTCGGGGATTGCTCTTCAACTTTTAAAAAAAATTTACCATTTACGTAGGAGGTAGCTTTTATTTTCAGTCTTGAACCAGGTACTCTCATGTTGTGAGTAATTGGGGTCCCATTTTGCCACTGGACTACAGAATGGTGTGGTGGCCATTGCTGTTGATTCTATTATTTTCCTGAAAGCCATGAGCTTTGCTTTAGGGTCTGCCTTACGGTTTCCTGAAGCAGTCAGGGATCTGTCCTTTGATGTCTTGGACAATGCTTGACTGTCACTCTTTTAGGGGCCCACACAGTGTCTCAGAGTTAAAGGATTTTTTTAAAAACCATATTTGTCTTTTTTTTCTTGAGTATGTTAGGTCCTTTAAAAATATGAGGCCCCATGTACATAGAGTGCAGTGTGAAGGCACACTTAGAGCCTGCATATATAATAACAGGTATTCTTGCCCCCAGTTGGAGGGTTCAGGTTAGCACTATGAGCTCTGCCTTTTATGCTGAGGTCCCCTTTGGCAGGGGTTTAGCCAAGTGACAGAATTCAGGGTCACCATGGAATACCCTGCCAGGCATTCCCTCTTTTACAGAACTGCTACTGTCAGTGAAATACTTAGCACCCAGGGGCTGGTCTCTTAGGTCTGGCTAGAGAGCATCTCATCCATGACTTAAATGTGGTCATAATGTGGCTGGCCTGGCCTGACAGGAGAAGCAGGGGTGCTGGGTTCAGGGTCCACACTGTTTTTAGGTGAATGCGTGGGTTCTCACATAACATCTATCTGATCATCCCGGCATTAGTTAGCCAACATTATCCTTTGTACTCAGAACTGAATGTGGCACTGACTGTTTTTTATGTTTTTCCACTAAGTCTATTGGTACATTTTAGGTATATAATACAGTTATATTCATCATTACGATCTTGTACCTTTACTTGATATATCTTGGTTCTTACCTTTTCCCCATTTCTTTGCCCTCCCTGCACCACCCTCCAGTCTTCCCTATTTACAAAGACTTTGTTTCCATGTTTTTCCATTTCTCATATTTTTTCTTTTCCCTTCTTTCCTTTCCCCTCCCCCTCCCAGTTCCCTACTCCTTTAGACATTTTCTTCCTGTTTCACAATACCAGGAAGATCCTTATTTACATGTTTAGTTTTTCACACCAGAGAAACTATTTGGTATTTGCACACGTGTATAATTTTTATTTCACTTAAGAATATGGCCTTAATGTGTGTCTACTTAGCTATAAATGTCTCTAGTTTCTCATTTGTTGTGGCTGAGTAGTACTCCATACGACTTAATTTTTGTCCCATAGTCAGTTTGTCAGCCTCTGCCACCAAGAAGGCTGTGGCTACTGGTGCTCACAAAGAGGGCATCCAGCCCTGCACAGCGGAGTTGAGTTCCTTGGAGAGGTATGCCACTGGTTGATGCCATGACCCTAACTTCTGAGTTAAAATTCACACCATTGTGCCAGTATACTTGTAGACATACAAGAGTAAGGACTTAGTCATGTCTGGAAGTCCTGGGCCCAGTGTGTTAGTGAGGGCCTGTTTGATCTCTTTCAAGGCTTTTTGCTATACTTGCTCTCATAGCCATTGTACTTGTTCCCCTCTATTGTAGCATTATAAAGGGGTTTTGCCAGACTGAGAAGTGAAGTGTCCAGATTCTACAGAAATCTGGGACATTGAAGAAGTGCCAGAGCTGGCACTGGGTTGCTGGGACTGAGATTGAGCAAATTGCTTGCTTTCTCTTAAATCTAGGTGAGTTAGGACCTCTCTCATGAGGAGATTGAATAACATTTTTTGGGGGGGGGCATCTAGAAGAAACCATTTTTTGAGCATCAGTTTGTGCCCCTAACTGTTGTAAACTGTTTTTTTTTTTTTTTACTCTTTTGGTCTTAGATTGTTAAAATTTTAAACTTGAATGGCTGCCAGCAGACATTCAAAACTTGAATCAGCACTCTTATCAACAGAATGCAGACAGAAGAGCAAGTTAACCTTGTAATTGTAGTTTAAGAATTGCTAATCCATAAGAAATGTTTTAAGTATATTAATTAAACAAAAATAAAAATACCTACTTAAATTGGAAGCCAAAGGTAAATCTATCCATTAGCTAAGATTTGTAACCCAGTTCCTCACTTGCACAGGGGAACTTCTCTCAAGGGAAAGAGGGATTGGGCTTCTGCTTTAATTTTTGGGGAAACAAGATTTTCAACTTCTTCTTGGCTCTATAAAATTTTCTCTTGAACTAAGGATAAAGTCAGTTTTCCTCCCCTTGTGTGGCTGTGGCTGCTACACCCGTCCATGACTTACTTGGCCTCTGCTGCTGGCGTCAGCTCCTGTTGTGGCATAGCCACCGGTCCGGAGCCCTGGGGATTGCAGACTGAGGCAGGGACTCCAGAGGGTCCCATGTGGAGGAGAGACTAGAGATGAATCTTTTTGTTTCCCATTAAATACCAGAATTTTAGGAGAAAGAAGACAGTTTGGTCTTTGTCGCCAACAAAGGGCATAATCTGTCTCTTGTTAAGACCCTGGTCTTTATTATTAACAAATGTCATCAACAGTTGATGTATCTGTTCTTCATCTGATCTGAACTTTGGCCAGAAGATGGATGGGGTGAGAATGAGTGTTTGTGGCCAAGTGAAGCAGCAATACTTTGTCATCTAAGCTTTTTTGGTTTGGTTTTTTTGTCTGTGAGTTGTTGTCCTAAGTCTTTAACATCAATCCAAGGGGGCTCCCAGGGGATATTTTATTCCATAAGCTCCTTGATTTCCTAACCTGTCCTAATAAGGCATATTTATTTCCCATTCTGTTTGCCCCCAAACCCAAGGCTCAATCTCTGATGTACCCTGAGATATCTTGCCTTTGGTTACTTTGGATTTCACCAGAAATTATCTGTCTCAATCTCACCCAATTCACTGTTCTTACCTGGGACTGTTCTCACCTGAGACCTTCTTGATTTCACCCAAGATCATCCTGACCTCACCTGAGGTTGTCCTGGGACAGGGACAGAATAGCTTGACTACTAAAGCAATAATCAGTCACCCCTGCAACTTTTCTTACCTTGGTTCATGCACGAAGTTGTCTGATCACTGTCGTCCTCTTTGCTTCTCTTTAGATCCTTTGATCAGGTTGGAGATTTTCTGCTGTTTGTCTCATTCACACACAGTCACACAACGACTCCAACTCACTGCCCAGTGCCCAGTGCCTTGGAGTTGTGGTTTCATTCCTTTGGAACTACTTGTAAAACTCTGGGAGGTGATCAGGCTCCCTTTCTGCCTCTTAGGGGCAGGTCCGTCCAAACGAACCAGGCTCTTAGCAGTCTGATGGGTGGCACTCCTTGAACTGGTTCCATGGCCTCACTGGGTTCCCTTGTGCATCCCCAACTTCACCCTGGCGTGCCAGGAGGGACCAGCCAATCCACCGGCACCAGGTGAGATTGCTTCTCCCAGAACTCTGAGGTTTATACTCTTGCAACAAAGGGGAAGGAAACACACCGTCTCCAAATCCTGGATGAGTCCCCAGGAAACGTAGCAGCATTCTCACAAAGAGAGATGAGACATCGAGACTTTTTCTTTCCAGGAAGCAGCTTTATTTGTGCCAGCACTGACTGTGGATTCACATCTAAAGACCTAGCCTTGACATAGTGGGGTTTTACCTTTTAGATAATTGGTGTTTTGTTTATCTCTTTTATATGCTAATATATAGCCCGATTGAGGACAGTTGTTACAGAGCCATGCCAGAACTACTCATGCACACACAGGAGTTGACTGTGCCACTTGCCTTCTGAGAAGATCCTCACCACATTCCTTTGGGAAGGGCCCTACAACAGAGGAACCATGTTTCCTAGATAGCATTCAGATAAATACTTGTTTCCTATGCTTTTTGCTGTTTCACACAGAATTGCAATAAACTTTCTTTTTAAAATGGCAGTATCTGTAGGGTAAGTTTATATAGTAGGATATATACTTAGTAATGCCTACAATTTAAGCTTAGGCATTTTAACAATTTTCTAAATATCGACAAGTTGCATTTTAAATTTTGTATGAGTTTAGATGCTCACTAACAGTTTACCACAGTAACTAACTCTTCTCATTTTTACCAGTCATGAAACTTATTAAAATGTGATTCTTTTGTAGAGTGCAAGTGAAAATAATTTATTTTATAGCATTTTTAATTGAGGATAAACAGTTTTTTTTTTCCATACATGTATTGGCTCTTTGTACTTATTTCTGTGAATCACTCATTTATGTTCTATGGAAAATTCAAATTAAACTACATGAACAGTTTATTTTTGTGCCACTAAATCTTTCTTAGCTATATATCACATTGTTAGACCCAACCTGCTGGTGTGAAATGGTGCAATAACATTTTCCTTATGGGATTGAATATCTTGTATGTTTACTGCTTTTTGTTTTCTCTTCTGTGAATTGCCTATTTTAGCATCTTTTGCTCATTTTCCTATTGACTATCAAAAATGTTAAAAATGTAAAAGTTCAGGTTGTAGAAGAATCCAGAGATTTTTCTCTGCAAAACTTTGTGGCTGAGTTCTTTGACACTCTTAAAATGTTAATTAACAAGGGTATTCTTAAATTCAGGTGACAATAATAAAGCATGAGGAAGAACATTAGCAATCCTGTGATGACAAGAATTAGTTCAGTGGACAGAGCACTGAGTTTAATCCTTCCAGGTTGTCTTTGTTCACATTCTCTATATCATTATAATATGCTGAGAGTTTAACCAGAGCTGCTGTGGTCAGAGAGGGCCTGGTGACTTTCCAAGTCTTCATAATATCAAGAAATAAGAACAATAATGTAAACAGTGAAATCATAAAGTATGGTATTTTATAAGGATATGTCATTTCCTGAGGGATATATTTCCAACAGGAAAGTAAATCAGTTCAGTAAACATGCATGGTGTGATGTGATGCAGTTTTGTTTAATCAAAGTATGGCCAACAAAGTATAACAAAATCTGATCAAATATAGAGAAAGGCAGAAAATATTAAAATGTTAATAATGGTTATCTTTGGCATTCTTGGCAATATTTAATATTACAAGTTCTTTTTATTGCTTTTACTCTTTGTACAGTTTACACTCCTTTGAAATCTATCTAAAATGAAGCTTTGGTAGACTTTTCATGGCTAATAGACATCATTTTAGAACATACATTGACTTAAAATTAACATTGTGTATGTTAATGTTCTTACCTTTTTTTGGTACCAGGGATTGAACTTGGGTCTTTGCACTTGTGAGGCAGGGTAGTGTAACCACTGAGCTAAATCCCCAGCAATATTCTTTTTAATAGCTATATAATATTCTGTGTTTAGGAGTCACTCTAGGGTTTATTTTTTTAATCTCTTCTTAATTTATATGTACTTCCCGAACCATCTATATATTGATGACCCCAAGTTTATGTCCCTCTTGATTGCCAGGCTGGTTACTTGACAGCTCCACCTGAGTCTGATAACCTAACATTCATAACCTCCAACTTATTGCACCACACACTGACCTTACAACCTTCATCCTGATCCCAAGTCTGACTACATCCTCCTAGGAGCTCAGGTGAAGTCCTGTTATCTTGCTTTCTTGGCTAATCCCTTGTTCAGTCTATCAGTGAATCCTGTGATCTCAGCCCTCGTGGTTGTTTCCAGATCTAACTGCTTCTTGCCACCTCTTTTGCTGCCTTTAGCTCTTGCCTGGACGGTTGTGGTACCTCCCCGTTGGCCTCACTGACCCCATCCTGGCTGTCCTTCAGTCTGTCTTCAACAGGAGAGCAAGTGATCTTGTCAAAACAAAAATCCAGTCATTTACATTTTCTCCTGAGAGTTACTTCAGTGGCTTCCCTACAAACCAAAGTCCTTACAAGGGCCTCAAGGAAGTCTCTCTGATGTGGCTGTTGGTGCCCTCTGACCTTGCCTTAATCTTCTTTTGTTTTCTCATTCTGGTCCAGCTACACTGGCACTCCTGAAATGTCTCCAGCACCTCAATCATAGTCTTTCTTCAGGCCCTAGTCCCAGGCTGCTTTTCCTTCCAGAATGTTCTTACACCACATATCACCTCATGTATTAATTTTCTTGCTTCTATCAGGGGGATTCTGCTGACTATTCTCACCAAGGCCATCCCTGACCAATCTGTTTCAAGTTGCAACTTCTCCCTACTCTTCTCTTACTTAGGAGTTTTATTTTTTTCTCTGTGACACTTTTCATTCTAGCAAAAAGTGCGTAGCACTTTATTATTTTTTAAATGTCCTCCTACCAGAACGTACACTCCCATAAAAACAGGGATTCTGTTCACTGCTGCATCGCTAACACTTAGAGCTCAGTGAGTCATCTGTTAGTGAATCATTAAGCTGGTGCAGGTGAGTATCTTTACATTTTGCCTTTTCTTGTTTGACAGGTTTCCTTTGATGAATACCTAAATGTAAGACTACTGAGCAAAAGTATATGGCCATATCACAAATAGTAATGCCATATCTTTAATTAGTTATCTTTTCTTATATTAGGGGGAGAATAAAATTTAGTTTTCACTTGTAGGTTATGTTAGGAGCAACTGGTTCTCAAGCCTATGTATGGTATTTAGCTTTAAATAACTAGCTTGAGCAGACACGAACTTCTTTGAGCTTTAGTTTATATTTCTGTAAAATGGGGCTAATACTACCTCTAGCTTTGTTGGTTTTAAAAATAAGAATAAAGCATTACAGAGCATTTGGCACACAGTAATTATACGTAAATATCAGTGTCCTGTCTTGGTCTTGGTGCCCCACTAAATATTTATTCTCTTGAAACAATGTTGTCTTAGATAAGATTTTCCAGTACAGATCTGCACAAATGCTTACTCACTGGGGCACGTGTGGAGATACAGCTTTAAATATGCACTTCTACATGGCTCATCTGCACTGTTCTTGCTAGCTTTACATTGTAATACTTGCTGTGATGGCAGCCATGGCACACGCAATGCCGGGTGCACATTGGCATCGGAGGAAGGGGCCAGCAGTCGGTAATGGATTGAATCAATCACCCCTCCCCAGTTCTGTCTTGAGATTTTACTTATAGATAGTTAGATTTCCTCCAGCACAGGGAGGAGTGGAACATAGGATATTTCCTATAACTAGATTTAGTAGTTTGATCTGTTATTCATGGGTTGTGATTAACTTTCAAAGACTCTGCAAGGTCTTCCGTATTTTCCAATACAGTATATTTGCCAATTCTGATGTCTCATTCTTTCCTGTGATATGTGTCCTTTCACCTCTCCATCCTAGTAAGGGTCTGGCAACCATAGATTCCCTGTTTCCCTTTCATTTTCATTCACCGAAGCATGATTTTGCTGAATATAGAATCTTGGGCTGACAGTTTGTTTTGTTCTTGTTTTTGGTTCTAGTAAAGATGTTACTTTGTGTCATTCAGCCTTCTTGATTTCTGGTGAGAAGAACATTGCACTTCAAATTTATTTTTTCCTGTATATAGCGTGTGTTTTTTCCTGGTGACTTTCATTATTTTTATCTTTAATCTGTCTAGGATTTTCTTCTTTGAACTTTTTTTGTAGTTCTTGAGTTCTTAGAGTTGGATGGTTTTGTCTTCTACCAGAGTTGGGGAATTGTAGATTGTTATTTCTTTTTAATAATTTATTTTTCTTCCCCAGGCTATTGCATTTTTTCTTAGTACCTCTTATTGTGAGACTTAAAAATCGTTCCATGGGTCATCCAAGTGTGTTTGTTTTTCCATTTTGTTCTCTTTCAGATTGTGTGGCTCAAATTCATTGAATTTTTTCTTCTGCATGGTTAGTCCCCAAATGGTGGGGCCATATTTTCCCTCCCTCTTCATCTGCTCTCTAGGTTGTATCCTGCTCAGAAAAGTGTTGTTTATTCTGTTAAGACCATTTGCTTTGACTGAAGTTGTAGCCTGTGGCTCCTGCAGCCAACAGTGACTTCAGTCTCCGATCACTTCTTTAACCTTAGCTGCATTCATTTCACTTTTTATGTTCATGGTTCAGAAGTTGGTTGGAATCATGCTTGGTTTATACAAGGAATTACGGTTTGCTTCTCTGGCTTTTTCCTGCTTTGGCTCTCTAGTTCTTTTTTGATTTCCTTAGGCTTCTTACCCTGGTTCCTACAACCAGAAAGAATGCTTTTCTATCATCTATCAGAATTATACCTGCTACCTGTGACTGTTTGAACTCAGAACAGAACTGCAAAACAAATATATAAATAAGCAGATAAGCAGACAGAGTGCTTTTTTTTTTTTTTTGCTGGTTACTTGTTCCACCTCTTGACTCCTTTCCAGAGTCTCTTAGCTTCTTTCCATTTCCAGAGCCCACAGGCAGTTTTTTCATTTTTTTGTTTGGAACTTATTGGTGTGTGTGTGTGTGTGTGTGTGTGTGTGTGTGTGTGATATTGTGCAAAGTTACAGATGAAAAGTCGATTTGTGAGGAACTCGTTCCTAACATCAGAAACAGAATCCCCTTCCAGTTGTTTTTCATGAGATCTTTATTGAGATAGGAGTAGATTCACAAAGCTGTAAGAGTGAATACAGTCAGATTGCAGATTCACTTTACCCAGCTACGTCTTTTTGCAAAACTGTAGTGTGATATCACAACCGGGATATTGACACTACTACGATTTACTGAGCATACTCGACTCCAGCTTTATTTGTATTCTTTTGTGTGTATGTGTTATCATATGGAGGTATTGTATCCAGCATCACCGTCATAACTATATTTGAAAAGTGTAGGAAATGCTGAGGTTGGGAAGAACAATTTTAGACCATTGAACCCAGAGCCTTCACACTGAGCTACATCCCTATCCCTTTTTCATTTTCAATTTTGTGAAAGGGCCTCCCTAAGATGCTAAATTGCCTGGGCTGGGCTTGAAATGTGATCCTCCAGCCTCACCCTCAGCTTCAGAGTGCAAGGAATGCAGGCATGGGTCGCCATACCTGGCTGAGAAGATAAAGACATATTTTTAATGGTTTAGAACAAAGACGCACACTTTGTAAATGTCTTTAAAAAGTAATCCCCTCTTTCAGATTGTACATTTTTTTTTTTTTTTTTTGGAACCCATTTTTGGAACCCAGCATTAAACTCAGGATCTTGTACTTGCGAGGCAGGCACAGATTGACTGCAAAGATGACTCTTGTGTTGTGCAGAGATGTTTTGTTCTTCTTTAAAGTACAAATATATGTTGTTCAGTAGAGTTGAGAAGTAGGATTGTTTTAATATTTTCTCTGATTTTTAACAAAGACCAAGATTTTTCAAAGCTTACATCCTTATTATATTTACTTTCAAATATAGTACATGAAAGTACTTTATAGGTGTTTGATCTTTTGCTGCCTTTGATTAAAAAAAAAAGTAATTAGGTGAGCAGTCCTTGGTACAGGTAATCATCAAAGCTCAAAAGAAAATACTTTCTTTCAACTGTACAAATTTCTAGGTGTTCTAGCCCATCGTCCATGTTGCTCTTTCTCCGTCTCTATCTGTATCTCCCCAATCACAGTGCAAGACAGCTTTTGTGAATTTATTTCGTCAGAGACAATTTTTTTAAAAAAATCCCACTTTTCTATAATGTACTATGACGGAAGGTGATAAAATTGTCTAGTTGTGAAATGGGTTTTATTTGGAATCTAATATTCTCTTGGAAAACAAAATGCCCTGGTAGAGATTATTCACAAATTCTTTGGAGAATAAATACAAATAAAATTTCTGTATTTTCATATGACCAGGGAAGAATTATTGCTCTTTTTTCTTCTCTTATCGAGGATTTGAGATTAACTCTTTCTGCCTGTCATATGCAATTGTCTAAATCTTAGAAGTTGAGTATTTGGCTCCCTGCTCCGGATAAGTTGAAAAGAAGCTACCTAATGGGGGGTTGGCGGAGCCTGCTCATTGGGGTGGGGGGCAGTGTCGACGTCATAAGGACCGGGAATTAGAGAAATGGCTTCTGGTATTGGAATGGTCAGTCTCCTTCCCTGAGTGGATGTGATGCACAGCCTCACTTGGAAGAGACAGTATTTACCATTGTATTTCAGCTGATCTGTTCACTCGTCCCTCTGTCAGGTATTTGTTGACTGCCTAGTGTTTCATGCAGGTCCACACTGTGACACAGTGAATTCTCGCAAAGGATTCAAGGACTTCAACCTTTAGATTGAGTTAATTTCCCTTAAACCCCTCCGGCATTCGTCACATACACGTCTTTCCCTCAAAGCCTTTTAATTTCAGTCTCAGCCTGTCTAGTAAATGAGAATGAGGTGCTGATTATATTAACCTTCCTGGGGGAAAAATGTGTCCTCCTCTGCTTGGGGTTTCACAGAGGAAATGTTTAGAGTCTTCACTATTTAGAAGAAAGAGGACCATGTTCTGGACTAGCAGTGTGTTATAGGGGCGATGATGATAGAACCCTAAAGAGAACTTGTGTACAGTATGTTGGAAGTAATGGGAATGGAGAAAATAAGGAAGGCTGGGGAGAAACCAACTGGTAAGAGGAGAACAAAAAATTGAAAGAGTTGACTTTGACCTTTACACCAAATTAATCTTTTACTTTATTTTTCATTTTTTGCTATCCATCATGTCTTTTTACACCCTTTGTTATACCTTATGATGAAGAGGCAAATAAACAGAAAACAGGAAATTTCATCAAAGAAACAAATTCTGAACTCTGGTTTGGACATTGCCCATTAAATTCCATGTCATTCGCCAGAATAGCCCCAGCCGCTGCTCCATGTTTTTGTTCATAGTGAAGGCCCAGAATCATACAAGATGTTTTTCATCTGTTAATTTTCATTATACCCTGATGATCAAGGGATTTAAATATTGAAAAGGATTTTTTTTTTAACATCACTGCTCGGGAACTAAAGGAAGAAAAACAGTTCAGGCTACTTTGTAGTGACTCATGTCACTGTTGATATTGTACACTCATAAAATCCTACCAGCATTTTATTAAGGTAATTGACTAATGTATAACTGGTGGTATTAAGAACAACTACAGAAAAATAACTTCTGTCTCTTTTCTCTTTCCCTTTTTTTAGGTTTATAGCCAAACCATGTGCCATAGCCCTCAACATTCAGGCCAGTGGCCCACAGATTGCCCCACCAAATGCCATTCTGGAAAAGGTTTTCACTGCAATCACAAAGGTAAGAGTGTCCTTCCCTAGGAGAAATGAATTGTCCGTATCACCAGTATTCTCTACCTGTGGTCATTCATTTCTTCTCTCCTGGGTTAGGAGAACCAACGTTTTGCCCCTCCTCATGCCGGAAAGTGGTATTTGAGTATTGTGATTAGACCTAGGCAGTGGATACTGAATAAAGATGGGCTTGTTTCAGACCTGCAGGTTTACTCTTGCATTGATTTTAGAAGCTTGTCTGTGAAAAAGTCATGGTTAGACAGTGGTTACGCTAATTGAGTGCCACTGTATTTTCAGGTGACCCAAAGTGATACAGGTAAGTCCTGGGTAGGACTTTTGGAGGTGACTGTGAAGAATGAAGAGATATGATTTATGTGACCTGTTTGCTTATAGCATTGTGCATTCTAGGAATTGGGATAAAGAGGCAAATGTAAAGAACAATGGAAAGATCATTGAAAAAGAAGAGTTGAATATAAGGAATGAAGAATTCAGGCCAAGAAAGTTAAAAGTGAAGGGATAGCTTCCCCGTGTTGAATAAAAGAGATACTCAGTGTGGTGGGAGTTGAAGTCCACACTATGAGTGGGAGGAGGGGTGGGGAGGAAAGCCCGCCTCCTTGCCCTCCTCCTCACCCTAAGCAGGTGCCGTATCGCCTTAGGAACGGAAGGAGAGGAGGAAGTGAGAAGTCGGGAGCCCTGGATCCCAGGCCACATGAAGCAGTCAGAGCGACTGTGGCTCTCACTCTCACTCTTACAGATCTCATGTGGATCTTATCTTAGTCCTCGCTGGACAAGTGTGGCATTTTCTGAGAAGTATCTTGTGTTTATATATTTAATGCTGCATTTGCCCTTTTATTTTTCTGGAAGCATCACCCTGGCTTCTGAGATATGATTTAACAATGTTAAGCAAATTCTGTTGTCTTTGGATATTTGTGATGCTAGCCATTAGTACTGTGACAACTATGAATTCAGCTACTATTTTATTGTCTTTATTTTATTGTGTGATTTTATTGTCTTTATGTTGGCCAAATTCCGTAAGGTTGTCCTTCCTTTTTAAAAAGATGCTATTTTTTTACTGGAAAAGTACAAGAAAGTACCCATTATGTTTTTTTACGTCTTTTCAAGGAAGAGGAGAAGAATGAATGGAATTTTAGGAAAAGCTCTTTTGGCATTTCCTGGGATGGTTTGAGGATCCAACCCAAAGGAACACATATCCCATGGTATTAAAAAAAAAATCAGGAATAAAACCTCCACATTTTCACTATTGTACCAATTTATTACAGTAAAATACTTTCTTTCCTCTCATAAAAGCAGATGTATAGGGAATTTTCAGAGGCTTTTTTGTTTGTTTCGTTTTATTCCTTTTGGTATTGGGAATTGAACCCAAGGCTTGTGTATGTTAAGGATATGCTCTATAAGGTTCATTTTTTAATGTGATGACAATATACTTGTATTTTCTTTTAATGAATTAAGCACACATTATTCTAAATGACTAAGAAAATGAATTTTATGTCTCTCTTTAAAAACCCCAAAGTGGACATTGTATTTTCCCTGCCTAATATTTATCACAAGTTTCTAGGGAAATTTCCCCTAAAAAGGTAATTAAAAGGTTTTGCAGCCAGAGCAACTGCTCCAGCGATTATTTGCTTCTAGCTAATTTTAATAATCAGAGTCTTTTAGTTTCCAAGGTGATTCCTTTGGAATTTTTCACATGATTAAAACAGAAACCTCGTGTTTTAAATATAAATGCAGCAAAAGTCAGAGTTGTTTTTCCTCATATTCTTTGTAGTTCTCCATTCTTCTTGGTGATGTAAAATGTGACAGGTTGGTTCAGTGGAATAGGAAGGGCAGGACTTGGGGAGCTCAGATATGTCTGTGGGTATTTGGGTGACAGTCCAGTATCCGGCCTTGGCCGCAGTTCCAAGTTGCCCTTCGAGTAAAGGCGTGGTTATCTCCTCCAACTGTGTAGGGCTCTGCCTTCAAAAACCCTTAAATCTAATATATACAGGAAGGGCCACATAGTTTGTGGGGCCTCGTGCAGAATTAAAATTGTATGAGCTCTTGTTCAGACACACAAAAGCTTCTCCCTTCTTAGCACACTCGGTGTTGCTGTTTGCTGAGTTACTCACAGAGCAGGGCAGCCTCTCACAGCTGCTGAGGCCCCGCCCTGTGACTGGGGCCTGGCCAGGAGAGCAGAGATGTCGATGCAGCCTGTCCCCGTCCACAGCCCGCTGTCCTGACCCATAGTGGGTGAGTGACCGCCACGGGCATTGTGCCCTCTGTGTCCAGATCGGGGTGTGACGTTAGTAATAAATTTAAAAGCCTTTATATTCTTGGCAGAATCAACTCCCCAACCCCCGTCACTCTCCCTTCCTCCCTTTCTTTATGCTGGTTGGACCCAGGGCCATATGCACTCTAAGCTGCATTCCTCCATGGAACTCCACTCCCAGCCCTGTATTCTTTTGAGATATCACCAGTTTGTCTGTAGTCTCTCTTGCCTTTCTGCCCTAAATCTAGAGTCTTACAGACATTTTAGAAAGCCTCCCTCTAACAGAAAAGAATTAGAGGCTTTGATGTTTGAGTCATTTGAACCTGGGTTTGTATCAGGTATCTGCTCTCCTCCTCCTCAGTGTTGGGGCCTTCGGCAGTCTCTTAGCCTCTCTAGGCTGCAGAGAGGCTCTAGCCACAGGTCGCTGCATCGTATTTCCAGGGATTATGGTGCTGTAGCCTTCGGATGACACTAAAGATCCATGACTGTGGGTTGTCAGACCCATTCAAATGGACAGAATGGCTGTTTGTCTTTAGTGACTATTTTTTAGTGTATGTCTTTTATATCCAGAATTATCAAGGTATATACACTTTCTGGCATTTGAGATTCTCTCCCCATATTATTTGTGTATATCTGTGACATCAATTACCCCACTTATTGAAGTTATTTCTAAAGCTGTGGGGGTAAGAATATATATTGGCTCACACCGGGCGTTCTGACACGTGCTTGTAGTCCAGCACTCAGAAAGCTGAGGCAGGAGGATCACTTCACGTTTGAGGCCATCTGAGGCTACATAGTGAATTCAAGGCCAGCCTGAATTTATGTTGGCTTAAATTTATTTTTATTTATTTATTTATTTATTTTATGTTAGCTTAAGTTTCGAGGGAGATGTATCCTGTTTCAAAAAACAAAACAAACAAACAAAAAATATAGATAAGAGTGCTAAAGCCAAGTTTCATGATCCAGGGAAATCATACACATTAGACTATATTTAAAAGTTGTGGGCAGATTTCCCCCAATTTTTTTCTTCCCTCCTTCTCTTCTTTTTGGAGGAGACTATCAAATCATTAATTTTAGCTGACTAAGAGATCACTGGGAAGGCTCATGAGTTTTGAATACACTTACACTGTAAAACTAAAAAAGAAAGAAAATTAGGATTGATAACAGAACAAAAGTTAACATCATATATTACCACAAAGTGGAAATGATACAGCTAACCAAGGGAAGAGGGAATGAAGACGGGTAGTAGGGCAATTCACTGACTGCATAATCTCTGAGGGTGGGAGTCAGTCAGATTATCAGTGAAGCTAGCAAATCAGTTAGAGGTACAAGCATATTTGCCAATATAAGATTAAACTCTAAGAAAGACAATATTATTGGCTAGTACTGGTTGGCAAAAGAGGGAGAAGGGAAGGCAAAATGGTGCTATTTGTAAATGCTGCTCCTCTAGTGTTTTTAAAGATGGAAAACAGTGCTTGCTTTGGCAGCACATATACTAAAACATTAAAGATGGAAAACATAGAAGAGAATTATAATAATATGGGTAAACACCCAAACAGAAATTATACATGAAAGGAAAGAAAATAAAATAAACCCTCATTCTTTTTGGTACTGGGGATCTAACTCTGGACCTTGTGCTTGCAAGGCAGGTGGCGGAACCACTGAGCTAAATCCCCAGTCCACCCTAAAATATTTTTTAAAAATCATCAAAACAGGAAGTAGAACATAATTAAAGTAGCAAAATATTTTTAAAAATCCCGATTGATCATATTTGTACCTACACATGGGTTTAATTCATCCAATAAAAAGTAATTCAGGGTTGTTATTCTTACCAGTTGAAATGTGCTCTGATCCCCAATTTATGCATCAGAATTCTATTTTCCTGAGCCTCAGAGTGTGCTCTCCTTTGGAGGAAAGTGTACCAAAGTAATTGAGGTAAAGTCAGGTAAGTAGAGTAGGTCTTAATCCGATATGTCTGATTATATAAAGGGAACATTTGAACACAGACACAGACATGGGGGAGATGATGTGGAGTAACAGTGTGATGGTTAAACTTGTCAACTTGATTGGTTTGGGAGTTGCTCAGGGGATCAGTAAAGCATATTTCAGGTGGGCCTGGGAGGTCATGGAGTATGGTTTGGATACTGTCTTAGTACTTTCTCATCTCTGGGACACAATACCTGACATCTACCACTTAAAAGGAGGAGGAATTTATGTTGGTTTATGGTTACAGTCTGTAGTCAGCTTCTCCAGGGCAAAATGGCATGGCAGAGGGACTGGTGGGCGGGGGAGCTACTCACATCATGGCACGCAGGTAGCAGAGAGAGAGATGAAAAGATGGGAAGGGAGTTATATCGTCAGGGCCACCTCCCTCCTCACCACCCAGTGACCTGACTCTTCCAACCAGATCATGCCTCCTAACAGCAAGTCAGCCATACACCCCAAGATTTAGTCACCTTTCAAAGCCCTATGTATGAGCACATGAAGGGTTAGTTTAGATCCAAACCATAACATATACTGTTTCTATTCTCTGGCCTTTTCCTTGCTGGCACTGTTTCCCTGCTCTGCTTATAAGTAGCCAAGGACTAAGTGGCTTTGTTATGCCACACCATTCCACCGTGATATTTCTGCCTTGGAGCCAGCTGACCATGGACTGAATCCACTCAAACCTTGAGTCTTGATAAGCCTTTCCTCCTTTAAACTGCTGGTGTCGGGTGGGAAAGCTAACCAATGCAGTTGGCCATCTGTATGCCAAAGACAGAGACCTGGAGCACATACTTCCCTCACAGTCCTCAGAAGGTACAAACCCAACAGACACCTTGGTCTGGGACTTCTAGCCACTCAGTTTGTGCAGTCCTGGCCAACTAATACAGTCACATGCAAGTTAAATAAGATGCCTTCAGACAAATTTAAAAAGATGAAAAGAAGAACAAAGTGAAGGTATCCAGACAAGTGTACTTAACAAAGAAAGGTTTGTTAAAGCATTAAATAAAATAAAGAATAGGTAGTATTGCCAGAAGATATAATTTATAGTGAAAATAAAAATGACTGAATATATATATATATATATATATATATACATTA
>NW_022900938.1:26326890-26345645 GCF_012274545.1 Fukomys damarensis | reverse complement strand
GGTCATGGAGTATGGTTTGGATACTGTCTTAGTACTTTCTCATCTCTGGGACACAATACCTGACATCTACCACTTAAAAGGAGGAGGAATTTATGTTGGTTTATGGTTACAGTCTGTAGTCAGCTTCTCCAGGGCAAAATGGCATGGCAGAGGGACTGGTGGGCGGGGGAGCTACTCACATCATGGCACGCAGGTAGCAGAGAGAGAGATGAAAAGATGGGAAGGGAGTTATATCGTCAGGGCCACCTCCCTCCTCACCACCCAGTGACCTGACTCTTCCAACCAGATCATGCCTCCTAACAGCAAGTCAGCCATACACCCCAAGATTTAGTCACCTTTCAAAGCCCTATGTATGAGCACATGAAGGGTTAGTTTAGATCCAAACCATAACATATACTGTTTCTATTCTCTGGCCTTTTCCTTGCTGGCACTGTTTCCCTGCTCTGCTTATAAGTAGCCAAGGACTAAGTGGCTTTGTTATGCCACACCATTCCACCGTGATATTTCTGCCTTGGAGCCAGCTGACCATGGACTGAATCCACTCAAACCTTGAGTCTTGATAAGCCTTTCCTCCTTTAAACTGCTGGTGTCGGGTGGGAAAGCTAACCAATGCAGTTGGCCATCTGTATGCCAAAGACAGAGACCTGGAGCACATACTTCCCTCACAGTCCTCAGAAGGTACAAACCCAACAGACACCTTGGTCTGGGACTTCTAGCCACTCAGTTTGTGCAGTCCTGGCCAACTAATACAGTCACATGCAAGTTAAATAAGATGCCTTCAGACAAATTTAAAAAGATGAAAAGAAGAACAAAGTGAAGGTATCCAGACAAGTGTACTTAACAAAGAAAGGTTTGTTAAAGCATTAAATAAAATAAAGAATAGGTAGTATTGCCAGAAGATATAATTTATAGTGAAAATAAAAATGACTGAATATATATATATATATATATATATATACATTAATATATATTCAAAAAGGAATTGAAAAAAGAATCAAACAAGAAATTTAAATTTGCCTCTAGGTCATGACAGATTCAGTGAACAAATTAAAAAAATAGAATATAGAAATTCTAAGAAGCATAATTAATGAGGAAGATTGAGTGTAGTGACTGTAGTCTTTTTTCAGGTGCCTTCCAAATATTTACAAAAATTGACTCGATCATGCCATAAATCTATAATAAATTTTAAATATTAGGCATAATTTAATAATACTAAAAATTAGAAAGCGGAAAAGAAAAAGAAAGAAAAGGAAAAATAACTCAGAACGCCTTTTGCTCCTGGAAATTCTTAAATGCTCTCTCGACTACTTCTTGAGTTAAAGAATTCAGCAAATTGAATAAATAATATAGTAATAATAAAAGCACTACTTATGTGTGCCACAAAGCTGTGGTCCACATTGCAACTCATACATATATGAAAAAAGAACCAGTTAAACATGAGGAAAAAATACAACAAAATTAATAGAAATAAGCAAAAGCAGAATTTAATAAAGATAAAAGCTCTAATGTGTTAGTGAAACTATAGAATTTAAAAGTTTTTATTTAAAAGTGCTTCACTGGTTTAACTTTTTTAAACAAAATCAGCTCAATCAAGAAAAAGCGAAAACAAACAAAAACAGAAAACCCCAAAACAAAAAAAACCACCATTAATAATAAATAATTGATAACTACAGAAATAGAAAATGAAGAGTGCATTTTTATCGGCGTGACAAGTACGTGTGAAAGATAAAATGGAAATTGTTCTACTGTTTGCAAGATGCCAGGAAGAGTCTTACGTTTTTCCTGCTCTGTGTGCTCCAACCAACTGATCTGTAAGTCAGAAATAAAGTCTATTTATTTATTTTTAAACATTGAAAATTTTTATTAGTTCATGTTTGCAGCATGTAGCGCTCACATTCACCATTGGAAGTTGGTTTGTGTATACCGCACATCTTAATAGTTCTGTTTTTATTACAACAATGAAATTAATCTAGGAAAATATAGTATTCTCTCTGTGTGTTTACAGATCAAATTAAAAGAGCTGAACTGGAAAACATTGCCAGGCTGTGATACTCTCACAAAAGAATTATTATTATCATTATTATTATTATTATTTTTTTTTTTTTGGTCATTTCACTCAAAGCGTTTATTGAGGTTAGTGCCTGGAACATGTCTGTAATCTCATCTCTCAGCAGAGGCTGAGGCAGGAGGATTACAGGTTCAAGTCCTGCCTGGGCAACTTGGCAATTTAATGAGATCTCAAAATAAAAAACATAAAAATAGAGCTAGGTTAGCATGAAGGTCCTGGGTTCAGTCCCCAGTTCTACAAAAGGCAAAAGCAAAACCAAAACAAAACAAAATTTATTGAGCATATAGGTATATACTCTTTTCATCATTCAGATGATTAGTGTTTCTAAGATAGAGGAATGGCAGGGTTAATTCCCAGTTGTATTAGAAATCATATATAATATTTGCTCTTTCTTCTTTTTAAATTATATTGAAGGTATACAGTATAATATTTTGATATACATAGAATGGTTATTAAAACCAATTAACGTACGTCTCTAAAGAATTCTAACATTCTTTTACAAACAGGTAGTTCTCTTAAACTATACGAAAGCACAGAAAATTTTAAAAGCCATTCATTTCTTCTTTATTGTAGTAGTTAAACATCCATATCAAATCCTGACAGAGATTTCATCTCCTGAAATACTGGTGACTAATCATACTTATTAGTATCGTGGACAATCTTAAATTATATATGGGCAAACAGAATTCAGTGTTTCAATGAGGAAAGACAATGAACACATTAAAGGAATTATCACAACTCAGTAGGATTTATTCTAGGAATGCAGGCTCTTCTCTGTATTCAATATTTTAAAAAATCTACAGAATTCATAGTACTAATATTCCTCTTAAGAGGAAAAAAATTCATGATATTCCATGAATGTTGAAATGTAACATCTTTCTTATTGAAATAAAATGATCCAACTAGAGAGCTAGCTGCCTTGCATGGTATATATACATATTTGTATCTCAGCCCCCAATCTGACTTCTTGTTTGATGAGAAAATGAAAAGTATTTTCACTGAAGGCCAGAACAGGCAGAAACACCTGTTATAATCTAGTCTACACTGTACTGATTTTTTTTGGTACCGGGGATTGAACTCAGGTCCATTGTGCTTGAGAGGCAGACAGTGGAACTATTGAGCTAAATCCCCGGCCCTAACACTGTACCGAATTTTAATTGAACTAAGAAGTAGACAAGAGAAAAAAAAAATGTGAAAGGAGGAGGCAAAACTATTAATACTTGAAAATTTATTCATTCTAGAAATATTTATGAGTCCTGCTATAATCTAGGAATTGGGTAAAAACCTTAAGGTTTTACTTGGTTTGTGATCTTACATTCTAGTAATACACTATTTTGTGTTTGTATATCTAGAAATGTAAGTGAAAACTACAAATCATATGAAATTTTAGTACAGAATTAAAGGAAACATGTCATTTACACTCAGTGAAGTGCCACTCTTCCATAAAGAAGGATAAGCTTGAGTCATTTGTAGAAAAGTGGATGTACCTTGAGACCATAATGTTAAGTGAAACCAGTTACACAAGCTTAAGTATCACATGGTTTCTTTTATATGAGAAGCCCAGAGGAGAAATAAAGAGCAAAATAAAAGATAAGAAGTAGGGAGATAGATTTTTCTCAAAGGGGAAGAACATAAAGAGATGGAGGGAGAGAGGAAGAAGAGAAAGAAACAGGATGAGAAAAGGGAATTGGAGTGTGTTTTGCACATGTACCGACTGCACATAAGGAATGCCAGCTCTATGTACTGCCGAGATGCACCCCCTGAAAGGGATTAAAAGACATGGGTGGAAGAGCAGGGAGGGAAGGGAGAAGAGGTAAAAAAGGAATTAAGATGTGTTATGTACGTGTACCAACCTCCCACGAAGGATGCAGACTTTGTGTCCTGCAAACATACTGTTAAACTAAAATAAAAGAAAACCCATTGGCTTTCATATCTATGCAAACAAGAGGTGATTAAAAATTATAAGAAAAGGTATTATCCACAAGAGAAACAAAACCCCTAAGGATAAACATGAGCTATGTGCGATATCTCTATGAGGAGTTTTCGAACATTTTTAAAGGACATTGAAAACAAATTGAAGAAGGATGTTAAGTTACCCTATATTAATTTAGGAAGTTGGTGTGAAATTAAAAATACCAACATGCTTGCTTGCGTGACCAATTTGCTTGTTTTGGAAACAGGCTACTTCATGTGGAAAAATAAGTATTTCTGAGAAAAAGAACTGCACATTATTGGTACACAAATAATAAATCAAAGAGCAGATTGTTTTTTCAATGAGGAAAAGATTAATAATAGTATTGGGGCATTGGGTAGCCATCAGGAAAGGTTAGGTTCTACCTCCTGCTGAATCTCTCAGCATATTTCAAATGCACTAGAGCGTTGAATGTATCAAACTCCTAAATGCATTAGAAGAAAACCTGCGATTATTTTTTTTGAATGTTTAGACCAAAGGTGGCTTTTCTAATTTTAACTCAAAATTTAGAGGCTGTTTTAGAAAAGACTGATACAGTCAAGTGTGTATTTTAAGCAAACATCTGCAAGTAAAACAAGCAGAAACAACCTAAGCAAATTCTAAAGTGCAAATGGCATACTGGTAGAAAGTGTGCAACTTACAAAGATTTATACCCTAAAATTTAAAGAAATCCTCCACATCGATAAAGAAAATATCACCAGCTCAAGAAAAATACAGACTGTGGACATGAGATGAGCATACTCTTTACAAAAAAGGGAAATACGAAACATTTTTAAAAACATCTAAAAGATATTTCTTTCACGCAAAGAAAAAAATAACTATGCTGGGGTATACTTTTTGTATATTAGACTGGAAAATGCAAAAAAATGTAATATGCCCCATTGAGAAGGCTTTGGAAAATGGATATTGTTGCTTGTGAGTATAAATTCATAAGGTCACTAGTGAGAGTAATTTTTATATTAAAATAAATTACAGAAGCACAGACCTCTTTGATCTACAATTTTTACTTCCAGGAATTGATTCCACAGATGAATCTGTTCAAAATGACCAATGGCAAGCTTACTTATTGCAGCCCTTTTTATTGCAGAGGTTTGGGTGCTATGTTAATGACTACGAATAGGGGAAAGTGTAAGTAAACCTTACTATGTCCCTCCAGTTCTATAAGAGGAGGGCATTTTCTGAATAGTGATATGGAAATATTCCAGGGATATATTGTAAAGCAGAAAATTCCAAAGTCCAGAACAAAGTTCATAGTATGCAACCACTTGTGTGATCAGGGTGGGGATATAAAAATGTATTTTGTGCATACTTACATAATCAGTTTTGCTTATAGTCACATGAAGTAACTCTGGAAGGAGACTGATTTATAACTGTGGTTACCTGTTAAGAAAGGGAAGAGAGGAGCTGCGAGAACAGGAACAAATTTGGAAGGTGAAACTTTAGACCATTTTAAAATCTGTGACCCCTTTGTTTCCTTTATTAAGAAATTTAGAAAATAGATTAAAATTAAAAATAAATTTCTCCAGGAAAATGGTACAGCTGACATACATTGTGGGCAGCGAGCGTTCTTGTTTTCAGTTTTGATGAGGAGAGCTATGAAAGCGTGGCCTGGTAAAAGGAACTCAGATGACAGTAAGAGGCACAAGGTCAGTTCATTTTGTATCCTAAGGCCATTTGCTGTGTTTTCTGGGTGTCTGAGTGTCCTAGTCAGTTCAGACTGCTGTGACAGAAAGCAGTAATCGGGGTGGCTAAAGCAGAGAACTTTTTATTTCTCACACTTCTAGAATCTGGAAATCTGAGAACCATGTGCCAGCATGGTCTGGTTCTTGGTAAAAGTCCTCTTCTTCACATGGCAAAGAGAGAGAGGAGGCCAGCTCTTAGGGTGTCTTTTACAAGGCCACTGATATCATCAGGAGTGCTGCATCTTCGTGACCTCCCAAATCCATCACACTGGGGAGTAGAGTTTCAACATGTGAGTTTTGGGTGGCACACACCCCGTGAGTTGCTTGAGGTGCTTTTTAGAATGGTGTCACCTGTGCATTCTACCCTTACGATTCGGATGCCGGTCCACCTGCCTTCTCCCTACTCACCTCTCAGTTATTTCCCTCATCATTAATATTAAAACACAGAATAAATAAAGGAATGGAGCTCTCATAGCATAGTTTTGTTCTATAGCAGATCACCTGTACCTGGTCGTTTCCAGGATACCTTTGAACATAATCGAGAGAAAGAGGAAAGAGAAGAGAATTAACATTTGCTCAGTTTTATGTACATTTGCACATTTAGGTCTTCGCACAATCCCATTTCGGTTGACTAACAAAATTTATTTTTATAGATGTGGAAACTGAGACTCGGGGAGGTCAGTGGATTGAGCACTTGAACTTTTTGCTACTTATCTCAGGACTCTCTATTCACTTTACCAAGTTTGCTTTTTCAGGTAATGCACAGTCTTAGTAAGAGACCGAATGTAGGATCCAGGTGAAAGCAAAAACTAAGAAAAAGAGTACGTGAGAAATATGTCTAGGATGGGCAAAATGGAGGCAAAGAAAACGTGTTGAGTACAAGGTTTCCTTAGGCTTAAGTGAGGTAGTTTGGAATTTTTCTGTGCTTTTTGTCTATTTTACATTATCCAAATATGTAATGGATGAGTCTGACATTTTTTTCCTTGAGAAAGTGAAGTACCTAAATGATTCCTCTGCAAATTCACCTTGAGAGCTGATGGGGTTGACTTAGCCTCTTGGCTGTTCCATCAGACTGGACTGCCTCTTAGGAAGCACATTGCTGATCAGGAGATCAGCTTTACAGAGAGATTCATGCTTTTTCATCATGTTTCCTAATGAGTAACCTAGTGATTATTTATGTTCATGCTGCTAATTCTGGGCCTAGGCTCTCATGGTAAGTAGAGAAATCACAGTAGCAAATAATAAACATAGAAGAAAAAAAAAAAACCTCAGATATACACAAGGGCAGATCTATTTATGGTGCAAATGAGACTGGATTGGAAATGATTTTCCTGTACCATGTTTCATAGCATCCTGATGAAAAGAGATTGGAAGGCCTCTCCAAGCAGCTGGACTGGGATGTTCAAAGCATTCAGCGCTGGTTTCGGCAAAGACGCAACCAGGAGAAGCCCAGCACCCTGACGAGGTTCTGTGAGAGCATGTAAGTTGCTTTTCTCTCCTTTCTGAGACAAAAACCTGCCTCTGTGTTCATGCTATCCCCGAGGTGAAAATTAACAGATCTGTACAGGCTCCAGCAACCCTTTAAAAAGCATACCATCTGGTAGGAACATAATTGGGGAGAGATAGGGGACAGTCAGGGGTAAGGATCTGTAAATTCCACTTCGGATGCAGTAAATGGAGCTCACTTCCTAAGGATGTTCTTCCAAATTAAGTAGATTATGGGGACTTCCCATGGCATTTTCACCATCTGTCTTTGAAATATAGCATTAAAAGCCTTTACTTTTACCTGTGTTGGTAGTTGGAATTTTAATAGAAGGGATTTCATCAAGGCATATTTTTCCACTGAGAAGAACTGAGATATTAGGGTGTATTATCAGAGAATCATAACACTGTCCTATATATCTGGATAAGAAGTGGCTATTGTGTTCTATTCCTGGGGAAGTTAAATGAAGCATTTCTTTTAGGTAGGGGATAGAATGAAAGTCTCTTCTGTTTCTGAAATAGGAACTTCTATTTCTGAAATAGGAAATTATATGTCAGTAAAGCTGTTACAAATAATAAAAGATCTCAAAATGATATGTTGAAGAAAAGTTACTCAATACACTTAGAGAAATCAGAAGAAGAAATATTACAGCCTTGAGCACATCCCCCACAAAGGGAAGAATCTGCCTTGAGTGTCAGTGCCCGACCTAGGGTATGACTGTTCCTTTGTCCAATAACTCTTTCTGTAGCCAGTGAGCCTGCCTGACACCTGGTTGTTTACACAGTAGAGCTGTCAGTGAGCTCCCTTAGTTGCAGGCCCTTTTCATTTGGTGTTAGAGTTGCATTTTCAAGTTTGGCTTCAATTAGGCCAAAAGAATATTTTAGCAGTTGCATTCTAAGACCTACAGGGAAACTTAATATCATAGGAGAACGAGTGGGACAGAATGAGATCGTAAATTCCTGGGGTTGTGTAAATATAAAGCTCACAAATAGGATCTTCACCAGGTCAGGACTTTTATAAAATCTAGAAAAACTGCCAACTAGATGCAAGATGTGAAACCCTTCCTATAATCAAATTTGGTAGCAGTTTATGGAAGGATTTATGGGCCTGGGCCCCTGATCAAAAGCTGGAATTGTTTCCTTAAGTGACCCCGCCATGTATTCAAAGGGCCTGGGCTCCATCATTGAGCCAGGAGACTGAGCAGGGATGAACTGGGACCTCTGCACAGGCCCCACATCCCTGAATTCATATGCTCCCTTTCCCTCCTTCAATTATTTCTTTGGTTATTCAGTGCTAAGCCCTTCTGAACTGTACTGAGTTGAAGGTAATTCTTTTATTTGTTTTTCTCTCCCCATTAAGTTTATTGGTACATTTAAAGCAAACAATACAGTGACATTTATCCTTGGGATCTTATACCTTTACATGATATGTCTTAGTTCTTATCATACTCTGCCCTCCTTTTACCCTTCCAAAGACTTTGTTTCCCTTTTTTCCTTTTTTCACATTTTTTTTCTTTTCCCTTCTTTCCTTTCCCCTCCCTTTCCCACTTCCCCTTTAGCCGTTTTCTTCCTATTTCACACTCTCAGTTTTACCATTTGAACCTTATTTAAAATTTTAGTTTTTCACACTGGAGAAACTATTTGGTATTTTACATATGTGTGTGTTATTTATTTCACTTAAGAGTATGGTCTCAATGTGCATCCATTTAGCTATAAATGTCTCTAGTTTCTCATTCTTTATGGCTGAGTATACCCCATTTTATTAAAAAAAGCACATTTTCTTTATCCAGTCTCCAGTTGATGGGCAATTGGGCTGTTTCCAGATTTTAGCTATTACAAACTGTGTCATTATGAACATTGGTGGACATATATCACTGTGGTATGATTCCTTTAATTCTTTGGGGAAGATACCCATAGGGGAGGAGCTGGGTTAAATGGGACCTCTAATCCTAGTTTTTTGAGGCATCTCCATTCTGATTTCCACAGTGGTTGCACCAGTCTGCACTCCCACCAACATGAAGAAGGGTTCCTTTCTCCCTATAGCCCCACCAGCATTTGTTATTGGTGAATTTCTTGATAGCAGCCATTCTTTGTGGGGTGAGGTGGAATCTCAGTGTTGTTTTCATCTGCATCTCTCAAATGACCAGTGATGTTGAACATATTTTCATGTGTTTATTTGCTGCTTTTACTTGTTTGTCTGAGAAATGTCTGTTCATTTCAGATGCCCATTTTTGATTCGGGCCTTTCTATTTGGGGTGTCTGATTTTTTTGAGTTCTTTATATACTCTAGAATAGTATTCCTTTGTCTGAGGAGTAGCTGGTAAAAATTTTTTTCCCACATTGTAGGTTGTCTCTTAGCTCTGTTGGTGGTTTCTCTTGCACTGCCAAAACTTTTTAGTACAGTGAGATCCCAGTTGATTCTTTGTGCAAGTTCACATGCTGCTGAGGATTTGTTCGTACTGTCTTCTCGTATGCCAGTGTTTTCGAGAGTTCTACCTAATTTAATTCCCAGTAGGTTTAGTGTTTCTGTTTTTATATTTAGGTATTTAATCCACTTGGATTTTAGTTTAGTGCACGGTGAGAGATAGGGATCTTGTTTTAATCTTTGGAAAGTTGAAATCCAGTTTTTCCAACACCATTTATTAAAGACGGTATCTTTCCTCCAGTGAAGATGGTTGGTTCCTTTGTCAAAGATGAGGTAGCTGAATATATCTGGTGTTGTTTTTGCATCTTCTAAACTATTCCATTGATCCTTGGGTCTGTTTCTTTGCCAATACCATGGTGTTTTTATCACAGTGCCTTTGTAGGATAGTTTTAAATTGGGAATCGTGATGCTCCCTGCCATGTCTCTGTTGCCTAGAATGATTTTTCTTTTTTTCTTTCCTTCCCCCGGCCTTTTCTTGCCTTCTCCCCTCCATTGTTCCCTTCTTATTTGAACATTTTCTTCTTACTTCCTAATATCTATCACCCATTTTGATCCTCACTGTTTTTTTGTGTTTTTGTTTGTTTTTTTTTTTTTTTTTGTATGTTTTTTTTTTTTTTTTTTTTTGGTGGGACTAGGGGTTAACTCAGAGCCTTCTCACCGAGCTACGTCCTTAGTGTCTCCTTTTTTCCCATTTTGAGATAAAGTCTTATGAAGTCACCCAGGCTGGGCTTGAACTTGCATTCCTTAGCTTTCCAAAGTGCTTGGAGTACAGCTATGCACCACCACACCCGACTGACATTCTGAATTTTTAACAAGGTCGCAGTTGAAAATGCTGGTCCATGGACTACATTTTGAGTGGCAAGGATCAACACTAGATTCATTTCTGTTTTTTCCCTGAATTCAGCTGGCCCTTACCTACATACCCAGATAAACAGGACAGTTATGGTGGCATTCAATTGTAAATATTTCTAGATGATTACTAGGGGAATGGCAGTGTGAATACATCGTGGTGGGGAGTGGTCAGTGTATGACGTATACATTATGTTGTTTATCCTGGAAACTTATAACAGCAGCAAAGAGGCAAGACCTACTATCTGAGCATGTGTGGGTTGATGATAGATTTTTTAAAAATGATAATTTTATTAAACAATTGGTGTGGACAGTCAGTGGCTAATGATTAAAAGGAAAAAATCAACCATGGGTTAGAGGCACACAGGAGCTGCTGGAAGTAGCCCTGAATCAGTGCCAGTGGACTTCGCCCACTCTGTTGCATGGGATAGTGTCAGTGAACTCTTGTTTAGACTCGCTCTTCTTCCTTGGCTTCGGGGTTGACAGTAGATTCTTCTGCTTTCCCAAGGACTGTTGTCTACAGCATTTGTTCAACATTTCTCATGTGGTCTTTAATGGGCTACTTCTCTAGATTTAGTTTTAAACCTCTACTTTTATTACTCTGTTTTCCATTCTCTGTATAGAAGTCATTTTCTCTCACCGACCTCTCCCAAAGCCCTGTGCCCAGTGCCCACATTCCTCTGAGGTATTTCTCTGCTGTCTCCAGCTGACATCTCTGTTTTACTTCCAGTCTCCTTGTACTCCTGTTGTTTTTCTGGTATTGGGGATCGAACTCAGGACCTTGTGCTTGCAAGGCAGACAGTGGTACCACTGAGCTAAATCCTCTGCCGCTGTACTCCTATTTTTGATGCCTTCCATTTTGGAGGAGATGGAAAACTCAAAGCAGCTGCCCACTGAGTTCCACTAATTCTTTGTTAATCCACCACTGCAGGGCAGGTCCTGTTTGTTTTGTAGGTCTCCTTGTTATCTCTCATTCTTAGAGGCATTTTGTTTGCTACACCCTTCTCCCAAGAACCGAAACTTTACCCTAAAGTTCTACTGTCCCGGCATTCTGCTGCCTTAAAACTGATTTTTCTACAACTCTAGGATGTAAGTATCCCTCGCTGAACACTACAGTCTGGCCTTTGCCTGTCTGACATCAGTCACTCAAATGACCTCTTGATTCCAAAGAGCTGTGTTTTCACTGTCTGTGCCTTCTTCTTCCTGTCAGTGTTGTGTGGTGTCCCTGGCCCAGAACACCTACTTCCTCTGCTCCTTTGCATAGCCCCTGTCCATTCCTCAGATCCCAGCCCTCTCTGGAGTGTGGCCTGACTGTTGGGTCTGGAATGAGCACAACTTCTGCCCTCAGAGACTGATCATAAGCACTAATGACTTCACATTAAGTCACATGCTGCTTCAAGTGGTTCCTTACTGTTCCTAGCGTGGCCACCTGTATCCACCCTGATTATGTCATTAGTGTTTACTGAAGAGCACAGAGGCCAACCCTTGTCTTTGTGTCCTTTTTTGAAGACAGGGTCTTGCTATTGGGGCTGGCCTTGAACTCACAGAGGACCTCTTGCCTCAGCCTCCCAAGTGATGGGATTACAGGTGTGTGCCACCACACCTGACTTCTTGTGTCTTTTTTTTTTTAATTTTGTTTATTAGTATATCCTTCTTAGCCTTTACTGTAACATACAAATTATACCAAAAAAGTGTTTATCCAATGACTGTGTTAAAAATGGCTTCATTCTGTTAGGAGCTGCTGACCTCACTTGCCCCTTTTCCCACAACTGAATTGTGCCTGCTATACATTGACTTAGCATAAAACGTCAGCATCCTGGGAGGCTGAGGCAGGAGGATCACAGGTTTGAGCCTGGCCAATTTAGTGACTTAGTGAAACTTTATTTAATTTAAAAAAAAAAAATCAAAGGCTGGGATTGTAGCAGGGATTGTGAAGATCCCAGCTTCCATTCTCTGTACTAATTTGGGGATTGTAGATATAGGACCAAAATGCAAAAAAAAAAAAAAAAAAAAAAAAAAAAAAAAAAAAAAAAAAAAAAAAAAATCAGTAGTTTTAGAAAAGTATATTAATAGTTTTTATTTAAGAAAATAGGATCCCTCAGGGGAATTATGTTTCGCCTTTCAGCCATGTGGACAGCACCAGTATGCATGCCAAGCAGTGCTTGTGAGCCTCTGCCAGGGAGTCTGATCTTTGGCGCACCCATTTAACGCAGGTGGACCAAGTACAAGTTGTGCAGTGAGCAACGTGCTGAGACACTGGCGCGAGGTTTTTCCCTCTTGCTTGATGTCAGTCACTCACAGCTGTGTCAGTTTGGGTGTCTCTTTCTCCCAGAAACATTTAAATCCTCACTGGCAACTGAAATAAAGGTTTTCAAGAGAGGGAGAGAAAGCAAGCAAAAAACTTAGGAAAGTGAAATGTTACGTGTCTTGAGACGTTTGAGGGGCAACTGGTTGAGAATGGGAGCCTGGACCACCCTTTGGGACCATCCCGAAGTGAGGCCATCCTTCTCCGACAACTGCGTCTGAGTTTTTTATATTTTATCATCAGCACAATATAAAATAAGCACTGGCTGCAATAAAAAAAAATCTACAGGGTGAAACTGAAAGAAACAGAGAAAGGCACCAGAGTGAGTGGCTTCCCTGTCGGTTGCGCCCATCATTTGTGAGTAACATGTAGTACATTTAATAGCACATGTGAGGGAGTGAATATTTATATTTGACTTTCATTAAGCAGTCTCCAGTTGACCAGAAGGGTGGATCTTCTAGGTGATAGTCTTAACATATATTATTATATATTCCACATCACAGATTAGTACTAACTGATTTGAACTGAAGCGTTCTCCACATGGTACTGAAGTTGTAGAACCTTATGTTGCATTTGATGCAGGGCTGAGATACCCATTTCTTTAGGAATTGCATTTTAGAGCTGATGCGGACTAAAATCATTCCCAAATGGCTGCTGTATCTGGATACTTTTGTACAGCCCCAGAACCTTTTGAAGTTGTGACTATCCTTCTGCAGAGAAGCTTTGTGATTTTCTTCATTTGTGATTCATTTGAATTTAGGACAGTTCATCAGTCGGAAGCAAATGGCTTAAACAATTGCCCTCAAGCCACCAATTTGGGCATTGTGAATCTAAAGAGGTGTTTGTACTTGGATGAATCAACGGTGCTGTCTTGTGACTTTAGAAAGGAGGGGAGCCTAATAATTAGGGTGGACCAATGGGAGTGGGGTTGCACCAAAACGGTAGTTGAGTCTCTTTGTGTCCCTTTATTTTAGAGCTGTCTGATTTGAGGAATTGTATGTGTGTGGGGGGGGGATATCATCACTAACCTTCTGTACCAGCTACCTGTTTACAAACAAAATGAAACATACCTGAATAGTTGTAAACTATTTCCATCTCTTCCATCTTTTCAGGCGATGAGCAAAATTTTACCACAGGAAAAGCTTACTTTTGATTATTTTTTCCATCAGCTCATGAGATAAGCATCTTTTCTAAAATTTGCTGCCATAATTTTCCTGAAAATGGCTGCAGCTTTTGGGGTGGGGGAGATCGAAAAAAGTATCTTCTAGAACAATAGAACTTTTTTTTTTTTTTCAGTATTGGGATTGTGATCAGCAATGCCTAGATGCTAGTCCTAACTGGGAAAAAAAGAAACAAAACCCTAGAGATGAATTTGGAGGGTAACTGTCTCTGGGTCCTTGAAAACTGCAGGGTTGAGCTGCACTGTTGCTTTTGTGGTGAAGGTAGTGGGCTGTTGGTGATTAATAAAAAATAGTCCCTGGGCTGCCGAACACCTGCTGTCATTCAGAGCACTTAAGAGCCTAGTTACTGCTCAGTGAATGTCTTGGTGTTCTGGACTATTGTAAATAGTTTTAAGTCTGTGGGTAGTATTCAAGTCAGTTTTAACTTTGGGGCAGAAGTCCCAAAAACTTTCTGTAAATGACCAAAAAATAAATATTTTAGACCATCATAGGCTTTGTTGCAGTTATAACTCTGCTATTGCAGCAAACAACAACAACAACAACAACAAAAACAGCCAGAGATAATGCAAATATGTGGGCCTGGGTTCCAAGAAAACTTTATTTATGGATACTGAAATGTGGATATATCATTTTTCATATGTCATGCAGTATCTATTCTTTTACAGTTATTTTTTTTTCCTTTTTATTGAGTTTATTGGTGCAATCTAGGTCTACAATACAGTTACATTCATTACTGGGATCCTGTACCTTCACATGATAGGTCTTGGTTCTCATTTTTTCCCCTTGTCCCTGCCCTCCCTTCACCCCCTCCTCCCCTCTCTTTTAAAATTTTCAACCATTTTAAAAAACATAAAAATTCTTTACTTCTGGGCCATATTGAAACAGATGGCTGCTGGATTTGCCCTCAATATTGTTGAAACCTGCCTTAGTTTCCATACTGTGCCAGGCACAGATACCCACTTCTCAGAGCTTCCCAAATATAATGGAAACAGTAGAACAGAACTGCAGTTGGTATACCAATCTCCAGTTTTCCTTGGACACGATGTCTTGAGGGTGTGCAAATCCATTTAACCCAGCCTGGTTCTCTTCAAAGCTGTAAGTGTCTTCAATGCAGCATCAGTTCCTTTGCTAAAGTTCTGAAGGTTGAACTAGACTGTGGGCAGTCTACTCTTATGCCTTGAATACACTTTTGAAGCCCTGCTCCTTCTTTCTGTTCCACACCTACAAGGACACTTAAATTTTTCAGTCAGATAAGCGTCTCACATTCCATGATGGCATTTGGCTAGGCTTCCTGTTCATGCATACTGGCTAATTAAGAAAACAGACTTTTGTTAAAAATGTCAGACAGGCCATACCATGGTCAAGCTGGCTGCATGTTAGCTACTTCAGTGCATTGCTTACGTTTGATTGGATAGTTTTTCTTTAGATCTTGCATTTCTAAAGGCTTTTTTGTAATATTTTTTCAATAATTTTGTCCAACATGAAGTTGGATGGTGATAAAGAGGACAGGATATGTAGAGGAATGACTGAACTGATTAAGGCCAAGTGTGCTTTTTAATTAATTAATTTTATCAGTACATTTTAGATATACATAATGCTCATATTCATCATACTGAACCTGAACCTGTATTGATGTACCTTGATACTTTTTTTTTTCCTTTCCCTGTCTCCCTTCAACCTCTCTTCTCCTTATTTACAAAAGTTTTTGTTTCCATTTTTTCTTCTTTTCTCTTTTTTTTTTCTTTTCTTTCTTTTCCTTCTCCACTCCTCTTAGTTCCCCTTCCCATTTGAACATTTTCTTCCTATTTCACAATATCTATTGTACATTGTGGTTCTTATTTACACTTTCGGTTTCTCACAGCAGAGAAACCATGTGATAGTTGAACATTTGTGTCCAATTTATTTCACCTAGAGTATGGTCTCAAATTGTATTAATTTACTTAGTAATATCTAAAGTTTATCCTTCTTTGTGGATTAGTATTCCATTGTATAAAAAAAAGCACATCTTTTTTCATTTCATTGGTTGATGGGCATTTGTTTTGTTTTAAGATTTAGCTGTTACAAACTGTGCCACTATAACATGGGTGTGCATATATAGCTGTGATACGATGCTTTTAATTATGTCAGGAAGATACTAAGAAGGAATAGCTGTAACAAATGGAACTTCTAGTTAATAGTTTTTTGAGGAATCTCTGCACTGATTTCCACCGTGGTTGCACCAGTCTACACTCTCAACAACAGTGGAGAAGGGTTCCTTTCTCCCCACAACCCTGCTAGCATTTGTTGTTGGTTGATTACTTGATAATAGCCATTCTTTTTGGGGTGAAGTGAAATCTCAGTGTTGTTTTAATTTGCATCTCTTGAATGACCAGTGATGTTGAACATTTCTTCATGTATTTATTTGCTGTTTGTATTTCTATATCTGAAAAGTGTCTATTCATTTGAGATGCCTATTTTTGGATTGAGTCTTTGAATTTGGGGAGTCTGATTTTTTAATTTCTTTATGTATTCTATCTAGATATTAGTCCTTTCTTTGACTGAGGGACAGCTGACAAAAATGTTTGCCTGCTCTGTAGGTTGTCTCTTTATTCTGTTGGTGATTTCTTTTGCTTTGCAAGTTTTTGTTTTGTCTTGTTTTGTTTTAAGTAAGATGAGATCCCAGTTGTTGATTCTTTGTAATATTTCCTGTATGATCATGGATTTGTTCATAAAGTCTTTGCCTACACCTACGTCTTCAAGAGTTCTACCTGTTCTACCTTCCAGCAGATTTAGTGTTTCTTTTAATTTTTAGATCTTTAATCCAATTTGAGTTTAATTTAACGCATGGGGAGAGATATGAGTTTAATCTTCGACGTGTAGAAAGCCATTTTTTACAGTACCACTTATTAAAAGAGGGTTATCTTTGTTCTGGTGGAGGTATTTGACCCCTTTGTCAAAGGTAAGGTGGGTAGGTGTGTTTGGAGTTGTTTCTGCATCTTCTCATCTGTTCCACTGATTCTACGGTCTGATTTTTATCACAGTAGCTTGCTAGTATAATTTCAAGTCAGGGATTGTGATACCCCCTGCCTTGCCTTGGTTGCCTAGAATTCCTTTTTGTATTCTAGCTCTCTTGTAGTTTCAAATGAATTTTAGGATTGTTTTCTCTAATTCTGTAAGGTATGCTATTGGCATTTTGATTGTGATTGTATTAAAACTATATAACAATTTTGAGAATATGGCTATTTTCATTATATTTTTCTTTCTACCTAAGAGCAAGTGACGTCTTTCCATTTTCTGGTATCCCTTTTGATCTCTTTCTTTAGAGTATTATAGTTTTCAATGTAAATTTTTTTTATTTCCTTTGTTAGGTCGTTTCCTAAGTATTTCATTTTGTTGGATGCTATTGTGGAAGAATGTGATTTCTCTTATTTGTTTCTCAGTGAGTCTGTTATTTGTGTACAGGAAAGCTATTGATTTTTTAAAAATATATAAATTAAGTTGTTAGTAGATTTTTAATTCATTAAGTTAAGGCTATTGATTTTTGAGTGTTGATTTTGTATCTCGTTGCATGACTGGATTTGGTTATTAAGCCTAGAAATCTTTTGTTGGAGTTTTTGGAGTCTTCTATGTGGAGTACTGTGTCATCTGCAAATAATGACAATTTAACTTCTTCTTTTTCTATATTTATTCCTTTTATTTCTTTCTCTTGTCTAATTGCTAATGTTTCCAGAACTATATTGAATAGGGGTGGTTATAGTGGACCTTGTCTTGTTCCTGATTTTAGGGTGAAAAGTTCAGTATTTTACTGTTTAGTATGATGTTGGCTGTTGATTTGTCATAAATGGCTTTTATCAGATGGAGATAAAGGTAATCTATTACAGTTTTCTGTAGGGTTTTTATTGTGAATGGGTGTTGGACTTTGTCAAATTCTTTTCTTCATCTGTGAGCTAATCATGTGAATTTTGTCCTTGGGTCTGTTGATACGGTGTATACATTTATTGAGTTTCATATGTTGAACCATATTTGTATCCTTGGGATTAATTCTACTTGGTCATGGTATATAATCTTCTTGATGATTTGCTTCATTATGTTTGCCAGTATCTTATTGTGGATTTTTGCATTTGTGTTTATTAGGGAAATTGGCCTATGGTTCTTTTTTGGTTGGATCCTTCTCTGGTTTTGGTATCAGGATAATGCTAGTAATGACTTTGGGAGTATTGCTTCCCTTTTAATTTCATTAGAGTTTGAAAAATAGTGGCATTATATTTTCTTTAAATTTGTTGTAGAATTCAGCAGTGAATTCATCAGAACATGGATTTTCTTTGTTGGTAGGTTTTGGGTTTTTGTTTTGTTTTGTTTTTTTGGGGGGGTACTGGGATTGAACTCGGGTCCTGTATTTGCGAAGCAGGTGGCAGAACCACTGAGCTACATCCCTGACCCTGTTAGTAGGTTTTTAATTACATCTTCAGCTTACTTGTCTGATGCTGGGTCATTTAGAATTTTTATATCTTCTTGATTCAGCTTTGGTAATTCATATATACCTAAGAATCTCCATTTCTTCTTTGTTTTCCATCTTACCTGAGTACAGGTTTTTGAGGTAGATACTGATGATCTTCTGGATTTCTGTAGGATCTGCTGTGATCTCACTGTTTTCATTCTTAATTGCATGATTTTGAGTCTTTTTTCCTTTTTTGTTTTTTGTTATCAGGGATCAAAGTCAGGACCTTGTGCTTGCGAGGCAGGTGGCAGTACCACTGAGCTAAATCCCTGGCCCTCTTTCCTCTTTTTTTTTTTTTTTTTTTTTTTTTTTTT
>NW_022900938.1:26238718-26326761 GCF_012274545.1 Fukomys damarensis | reverse complement strand
TTTAATTCCCCCCTCTTTTCCCTTTTTTTTTTTTTTTTTTTTTTTTTTTTTAAATGTTGGCTAAGGGTTTGTCAATTTTTTTTAAACTTTTAAAGAACCAATTTTTTGATTCACTGATTCTTTGTATTTTTTTCATAGTCTCCATTGCATTAATTTCTCCTCTCATCTTTATAATTCCCTCTCTTGTACAAGGTTTGGGCTTGATTTTTCTTTTTCTAGAAGTTTGAGGTTCAACATTAGGTTGTTTATTTGAGCTTGTTTTGTTTTCCTGATGTGGGAATTCACCACTATACATTTCCCCAATAGTACTACTTTCATTGCATCTCATGTTCTGGTATGTTATCTTAGCATTATCATTTAATTGTAGAAATTGTCCAGTTTCTTCTTTAATTTCATCTGTGACCGTTGGTTATTCAGGAGTGTATTTTATTTTCATGTATTTATGAAATTTTTGTGGTTTGTTTTGCCATTGATTTCCATTATCATTGCCCTATGGTCTGATAATATGCACAGGATAATTTCAGTTCCTTTGTGTTTACTTAAGAATGTTATGTGGGCTCATATGAGGTCTGTTTTGGAGAACATTCCATGTACAGCTGAGAAGAATATGTATTCTCATGTTGTGGGCTGAAACACTCTGTATATCTAATAAGTACATTTGTTCACAGGTTTGATTCAGTTCTGATATTTTTGCTTTGATTTCTATCTAGTTGATCTATTTGTGACAGTTGGATATTGAGGTCCCCCATTACAATTGCATTAGTGCTTATTTTCATGTTTGTTAATATTTGTTTTATATAGTTGAGTTCACCAGTATTTGGTGCATTTGCATATTTATGATTGTTATCTCTTACTCTTGTTGTTTTTCTTTTAGTAGTATGTAGTGACCTTCTTTGTCTGTCTTGATCAGTCTTGGCTTGAATTTCACTTTGTCTGAACATAGATTCTTGCTTTTTTCCAGTATTGATTTAATCCTTTGACTTACAGTCTGTGAATTTCTTTTTGAGTCAAATGTGTTTCTTATAGGAAGCATATTGTTGGATCTTTGTTTCTTGATCCATTCTTCCAGTATGTTTCTTTTGATTGGTGAATTGAGACCATTTATATTGATGGTTATTACTGATATATGTTGACTTACCCTTGTCATATTATTTTCCTGTTGTTGGTTCCCTGTCTTTCCTGTCTGTTTAATTGCTTGCCTTGCCTGTTGGATTCTTTCTATTGTTTGTGTAAATGTAGTCTTTCTTATCTCTTTCTAGAATATCATTCAGAACATTTTGGAGTGCTGGTTTCATGGTCATGAATTTCTTTATCCTTTTTCATGGAAGTGTCTTATTTTGTATCAATTAATTTTGAGAAATAATTTTGCCCAGTACATCAATCTGGGCTAGAAGTTTTCTTTTAGGACTTGCACTACTTCCCTGCAAGCTCTCCTTGACTTGAGGATTTGTGTTGAGAAGTTTTCTGTGATTCTGATGGGCTTTCCTTTATAGGTGATTTGTTTCTTTAATCTATTTTAATAGTTGTTTCCAAAAAAGAACAGAGTCACACAAATCATTATAAATAATTTATACAGGATGTATAAGAGTATGCATAATATTTATAAAAATTGGGGGGAAATTACTCTAAAGCCTGCTACCTAGAAATGAACAACATAATGTTTACAACTTATACTATATCATATTTTATTCATGTGCCCACCAAATATGCATACAGTGCTGTGTACCTGTGCTTGATGCCTACATGTCTTGAGTTATGTTTTTTATAGACATTGCCTCATGAGAGAGGCAGAAGAAAGCTGTAGCAACATTATGATGTATGCTTCATCTTTAGTATGTGTAAATTGTTTACCTGTGAATAGAAGTATGATCAGCTGTATTGTAATATGAGTTGTCCATTTCTTTAAAAATGACCACACTATGCAAAATTGCACAATATAATAAAACAAAATAACACTGGGCTTGTGAGAAGAATGATTTAGGGGTACGACACTCCAAAACTTCATTAGTGACACTGAAAAAATGAGAACCTAGTAAAAACAGTAGGTCAGTTTCATACATACAAGAACTTTATACAAGTTCTTTATACAAGAACTACATACCTACTAAAATAAATAGGGCACTTTTCCTTGGAAAAGACCTGAAGTTTACTGGTAGAAGTTGGGTTGCCAGGATGTCATAACAGAAAGCACAGGCAAGGTGGCTCAAACAACAGACTTTATTTTCTTAAATTCTGGAAGCTGACAGATGGAGACCGATGTGTCAAGTTGGGTTGGGTTTGGTTTCTCCTGAGACTTCTTGGCTTACCTGTCCATTGTGAGTCCATGTCACTGGTGTCCCTTCTCCTTCTGATAAGGATACCAGTTGTATTGGATTAGGGCTGGCCCTTATGATTCCATTTTACCTTAATTATCTCTGGGAAGGCTATCTCCAAAAACACTCACTTTGTAAGGTAGGGATTCATTGTGTGAATTTGGGGTTTTGCAATCCAGTCCATTGCAGTGTTGGAAGGGTTGCAGCTTCTGATTGACTATGAAGTATGGCAAGGAGAATAATCTGACATCAGAGGGTAAATTGTAGGAACAGGTAAGTTTGGCTCATAATGTGTCTGTGTGTGTGTGTGTGTGTGTTTGTGTGTGTGTGTTCCTAGGCCACTCAGCCCAGTCTGGTGCAGTTTTCTGTATTTACCTAGTGTTTCTGGCAGATGGAATCACATAAACAAGTATGAGACTCATGTTATGTCCACATTGGAAGACATGGAGAGTTAGATGGTGGAGTATAGTGGTGACGGGATGTACTGTGGAGCCAGGCGGTCTGAGTGTGAGTTTTCTCTCAAATAAAGTCCTACGGAGTATTTGGGAGGGTTATTTGGCCACATAAGCCTCAGCTTCTTTATGTGTAGAATAGGCATATTAAGTATGACTGCCTCAGAGGCTTGTTATGGAAACTAAATGAGTTCAGATGCATAGACAGATATCTTGCACCCAGTAAGAGGGTGGTGAGTATTAGCTGCCTTCAGCATCACTCCTTGTCTGTCAGTAGTCAGATGGGTGTAATATGAGCAGCAGCAAATAGCAGTTAGCCCATGACAACCATGTGCTGGCAGTGGTGCCCTTCAGAGCCACCACCAGCCTCACCTAGAAGGGATAGCTCTGTGTTTATCGTTTTGGGAGAGCGACTTTCCAATTTAGAATGACACTGTTTGATTCTGTGGAACCCCATGAGGCAAAATCCATGTGGATTTGCAGGACTGTCGATCTAGCACACACTCAAAGATACAAAACCAGTATGAGTTCAGAGCCTCAGTGCCACTGGCTTGCTGCTGTGCAGTGGTGTGACAGAAGGGGACCAGAAAAGGCGTCCTACTTCAGCAGGGAGCAAGAGCCCCGCTGTGCTTGTAGAAGCCAGGGCTATTCAGGCTCTGCATGAGAAGTGTCAGATCACACGGTGAATATCTTTGAACCACAGAGATTTAAAAATTGCCCAGGTGATTCAGAGAGTACCCAGCTTGCCTCTCCCAGGAGGGAGGCGGGGAACAAAGCTTCTTGCTCAGTGGGGCTGGCTCCAGTGAAGCCACCTCTGCTGGGGCCAGGACAGTGTGACCCTGGTGGGGACAGAAGCTTGCCGTTAATTGTAATTTTTTTTGTTTCTAGAAGTTAAAGAGACAATTGGTCTTGAACAAATTTGAGGGTGGGAATCAAATATTTCTAGTTCATGTTCTGACTTAAGTTATGTTGCACATAGCAAGTGGTTTCACTTTACCAGATGCCTCTTCTGTAAAGGAGAAACTCCTATTTTTGGATCACCCTGGGAGCTGAATGAGAGGGTGTATGTATAATGTGCATCTTCCAGGCCTTCGTTCCCTTTCAGCTGAGGCTGTCAAATTAAGAAGGCAAAAGTTTCTGACCTTGTGGGACTCACAAGGGCAATGCATTCTACTTGCTGGCACAGTTGTCCACCACCTTACGTGGGGAGGCACAGTCTGTAACACTTAGTGGCTGTTTTCTAGAGTCCCTTCCTTGTAGCCCAGTCTTGAGTTGTTCTGAGTCTTGTGCCTTTCTTTGCCATCGAGAGAGCTATATTTGAGATTGTGAAGAAAGACGTACTCTGCCCCTCTTTCTTGGAGTTCAGCCTGCCTTTCTGTCTCTTGCTTTCTTCTTACATTCTCCCTCCATCTTCTCTCTCTCTTCTTAGCATTTACCTCCTGCTGTCCAAGGGGCAGGTGTTTTCTGCTCCTCTCGGAGTGTTTGGTTTCTTCCTTTGTGATTACTCCTTGGCAAGAGGTACACCTTTGCTAATCTGACTGTGATGGTTTTAAGAGTTGTCACTTTGACTCCTGGTGTTTGAATGTGACATCTAGTAACATAAGGGGTGGAGGTGGTAAGACATGAGGGACAGGATTTAGATTTAGCAGCAGGATCCTCAGCCGTTTCCCAAACTGGGAAGATTTGAGCAGATTCTAAATAACCACTAGGGAAACAGGTCTTTGAGGTTTATTGCTAGGCCTCCCCAAACATACATTCAGAATATACCCCCTATGTGATAGGAAATTTAACTAAAAGAAATTAAGGCTAGCTATTTTGGTTTTAAATCCAAGATGAGCCACTAGCAGTGTCTGTAAAGATTATGAATTGAGAAAAAGTCTTGCTTCCAAACAGCCTATTAGCAGTTGCCATCTGATGGTAGGCAACCTACTGCTCTGGGGGCTCAGCTACTAACACAGTTAGTGATATTGGTCTAGAGAATGTATGCGAGCGAGGCAGTCTGTGGAGCTTCATACATGCCGTGCACCATGACCTTGAAGACAGGCTTAATAGAATTTGCATTAAAGGCCCAATTCTTCACCATCTTGCTTAATTCTCCAAAGTTCTAACCCATTTGCCTGTCCCTTAACTTAGCCACAGATGTAGTGAAATTGCCTACCTTCAGCTGTGGTATTTCTGTGGAAACAAATGTAGTATTTCCTTACAGATGTAGTCACCACTTCAAAGTAGCATGAAACTTAGACTTTCAAAAGAGAGGGGAGAGAGACACTGAGCTTATATCATATTCTTGATACTGTGATGGCAACTCTGTCTCTAAATAACCCTGTGTAACATGTTAGGTCCTACAAGTCCTTCTTAGTTGTAAAAAAAGTGTAGCAAGAAGAGGTAGAGAAATTGACCTACCACACACAGCTACCTAGCAGCATAGCAGATTCATACCCGGTGCTGCCTAATATCCAGGCTTGTGTGGTTTCAAGTGTACATCAGAGAAACCTCAGGAATAGTGTGTGTGTAGTAGCAGCCAGAGCAGAAGCAGCATTGGGTAAGTTTGGTGGTTTTTGCCAAACAGTCTGTTCTCTTTCCTTTTCCTTTTAGTTTAGGAGACACTGGGATTTCATTTTGTTGCTTTCTCCTCACTAGGCCTATAGCTTATTCAGTGATTTCCTCCTCCAGCTCGCAGAAGGCTTGCTGTTTTCACTGTTTGCATCTGTCTCTGCTCTTAAATTCTGATTACCTTGAGTTATGGGACCATGTCTCATTTATCTTTTCATCCCCACAGCTCAGCATGATGCCTGGTGTTTTGTAAACCCTCAGTAGTGTTTACAGAATGAATTGGTTATTTGAACTTTCAGAACTAGATGAAACCTGGGGAACAGTGGATTGACTAACTGGAGAAAGCCAATGTTTATCCTTCAGATAATCCTGGAAGGCTGAGGTGGGGAGGGAGAAGGGAGAGGCCTTCCGTAGAATGACTCTGCCTGGTGTTCAAGGATGGTTATAGTGCCTGGGTGGAGAAAAGAGCAGGAAGTTGCTAAAGGCTGCTCCAGGAAGTAGAATTCACCTGAACAGTCTGATGCATTAAGGAGGGGACGTCCCAGACAGCTTGGCCCTACTCTCCCAACTGAGCCTGTGTCCAATAAATATTGAAGGCCATCTGCCGTTGTGCTCCACAATGTCCTTGCCTTGCCTGTTTTCACAGACGTCTCATGTTTTCTAAGTGCTTGGCCCATGAAAAAAATGAAACTGGTGTTTTATTATTAGTGCCTCATACCAAGGTATGATTGAGTTGGAAAAAAATATTTTTGGTTAAAAAAGTCTTGCTTACTAAATATATATCTCAATAGCAGACATGTAAAAGAGATGATCTTGAGTGGGAATCTTTCTGTGCTTGTGTAGTCTGCTACCGAGCGTTCATCTTGTCTCCTGAAGAGGATAAGATAGTGCTAAGATGGTGTGTTGGCGGTGAACCTACGGCACCCGTGTTTTGTTTTTCTTTTAAGACAAAAGATGTTAATGTAGGGTTGCTTTTTCTATACTAAAAGCTCAGTATCCAGGTTTAACTGCCATGTTGACATTTTGTGATTAATAAATGGGTTTTGGGTTGCAGTTTGGGCTCTTGACTCTAAAAGGTTCACCATTGCTGCTTCATGCTATTAGCTGGAGACAGTTTTCCAGTTTATTGTGTACACTTAAAATTATTCTAATCCAAAGGTTGGTACAAAGCATAAAAAATTAAAATACAGGAAGTATAGTTCAATTAATTAGTGACAATTAATAAAACCTACAATTAGTGTCTAGATAATTGTTCATATGCAAGTGGTGATTTAAAAATAAGCTAATAATTATACATTTTGAAAATAACTATGTAATAAGAATAGATATACGAAAGCATAAATTTATTCTATTAACCCTTGAAATGTAAAGTCTTGGATAATTCTACCATAAGGGAAAAAAAAACAAGCAGTGAAGATGGGAAAAATATATGAAATGAAGCCTATTGGATGTATGTTGATACTGGTAGCAAAACATATGTCCAATCTGGTACTCCAAAAATTTAAGTATTTTTAGTTCCATTTGACACGGTAGTAAGTTATCACAAACTGGGTGGTTTAAAAGAGCTAAAAGTATATTCTCTCACAGTTGTAGAGGCTTGGGCTGAAAAGGACTGGTAATCATCTGGTTGGTGGAGCTGGACTCCTCCTTTCTCCAGAGAAGAACCTATCTTTGAATTTATGTGGCGGCTGGCGTTAGGTTGGGGTTGCGTCATGCCAGTTCCTGCTCCTATGTATTCCCTTCTCTATGGGAGGCAAAGCCAGGAAGATCACAGATTTTAGGCCAGCCTGGGAAATTTTGTGAGACTCTGTCTCAAAATAAAACAAAAAGGGCTGAGGGTGTAACTTTGGACTAGATGCTAGCATCTGAGGCTTTGGGTTCAGACCCTCAAATACCTGCTCCCACACAGAAACCCAAATGAAATCGCAGCTGCCTCTAGCTAGTCCCAGTGATGTTGTTGATAGTATTTTGGGGATTACCAAAATTTAAAAACTATATACGCACTATAAAGATTTACTCTCCATTGGGTAATAATTTTCTTTGAATATTTATAATTGGTCAGTTAAAATTTAACAGTCACAAATGGTGAGAAAAGAGGTCATAATGAGATTGAATTTAAAATGTATATGTAGTGATTAATGTACACAATTGCTTTTCCAGGGGCGGTGCTGGGTGGGGAGGACGAATTGATCCAGAGAAGAGGAAGAGGGTAGAGGCAGACTCCTTTGATGGAAGGAAAGAAATGTAAAAGGACTCAGGTAACAGATGGGGAAATCCTAGTAATATCTATTAGAAGAGTGATGTTTTAGGTTAATGATAGGTAAAGATAAAATACATTTCCTTAGAGAGCTTATATGCGCATAGTTACATAATTAGGTATGTTCAGGCATATCAACTATTATGGGGTCACTGAAACAGAATGTACTAGATTAGTGAATTTATGAGAACTTATCTTGGCCGATTAGATGTATGAAGACATTGGCAGAAAAGAAGGAAGCAACTGAATGTTTACAATCTGCAATCACACAAATGAGACCTGGCTCGCTGAACTGGAACAAAGCATTCTTTGCTAATACTTAACTATTTAGATACCACTTTCAGTTGCCCCAAGATTTAGTCAGGATTAGATTTAGCTTCAAATAATGGAATCCACTAACTCTTAATTTAAACAAGATAAAAGTTGTGGTTTTTTTTTGTAGAGTTCTGGCCAGATGACCCAAAGTCAAACATTCCATTGTAACAGAAACCTGGAATCTTTCCGTTTTTAGTCTGGATTTAGCCTTTGCCATATAGTGCACAGCGGTGATAAATGACTCCAAACCACCAAAAGGGGGAAGAGAAGATGGGAGGAAAGGGACCCAAAGGTGCTCCGGGGGTGTCTGTTGAGCAAGGGCCTGGACTGTGCCATACTGCAAGTCCTCCCAGTTCCCTTGCACACAGAGCTAAACTTAGCTCCCAGGGATGCTCAGAAATCTGTTCTTGACTGCCAGGGCCTCCACCAACCATGTCATTGTTGAGAAAGAGAAGCAGCATCCTGAGGGGCATGTGGGGTTCCCATGAATACCGCCTGGATAGCAGCCTTTGGAATCACTGAGAAAATGCTCAGACTGCTGACCAAAGCTTATCCGTGCAACACAATACAATGAGAAAAGGCATGTGTGCATGACAGTACGGCGAATTAGCAGTAGAGCAGTAAGTAATATCAAACGATCCAGTGGGAAAAAGAGTCATGCTGACATGTGGGAAGCCTTTGAATAGTGCGGCCTGTGTGGTGCACAGAAGGCTTACATGACAAGGAATAAGGGTACCCTGAATTAGCTTGCCTAAGAACACCCTAGGCATGTCACTTGACTACTACATAGTGCAGTGTTAGCTGAGTGTTCTAGTGTTACACTGTGGTGGTGTATGACTGTAATTCGGAATTTGGGGAGGCTGAGACAGGAGAATACAAGTTTGAGCATAGTATGGGAAATTTACGGAGACCTCTCTCAAAATAAAAAAGGGCCTGGGTATGGTAGCTCAATGGGAAGGCCTTGGGTTAAATGCCCAGTACTGAAAATGAAAACACAGTGGCGTTTTTAGTGTATGCTGTAGACCAGAAAGAGCAGCTTCTGCAAATTTGCCAGAAATGCAAATCTACCATCCAGAAGTAGTGAATCAGACTATCTGAGAGGGCTGGGGACAGGAGTCTGCACTCCAGGTGATTTCGAAGTGCTAAAAGAACCAAACGAAGAAATGGAAATAAAGTTTTTGTGAATAGGGAAGGGAAAAATGGGTGAAGGGAGGGCAGGGGTATGGGGGGAAAATGAGAACCGAGACCTGTCATGTAAAGGTACAAGATCCCAATGATGAATGTAACTGTACTGTATACCTAAAATGTATCAATAAACTCAATGAGGAAAATAAATAAATAAAATAAAGATCCATACTGAGATTTTTGAAAGAAAAAAAAAAAGAACCATTGTATTAGTGGATTGAACAAGGGAGATCAAGAAGTTTTCTTTATATCAGGTGCTAACCCGTTGCTCTGCAGACTGGGATTCTGTTTACAGAAAAATGGAAACCAAGTAAGAATTTTTCAATACGTGAGGGATGTGACCTGTGCCATGTTTTGTGAGGTAAGATGCAAAATACTGAAGCCGGCACCTCTGTCCGTATGGCGGACAAGTCCCTCCCTGCAGATCTCAGAAATAATCAATACAGAATTTCTTCTGAAGTTGTCTTGTAGATATACTTTCCAGTGGACACATTATTTTTCATTAAGTGGTCACTGAAACAGTACTGAAGGGCAGTCCTGTGAGTAGGTTATTAAATGAATTGGTTGCTAAATGAGGAATTGTAAATAGTTTATATGTTATAAGATTTAGACCAGAGAAGTGGTCAAAAGAAGCTCCAACTGGATGACTTTGCTTTTATTTGCACAACTCTTACATGCAGTACTGTAATGTATCACAGAATATAAAACTACTGTAATGTACACTACAATCAGCAAAAATTACAGAATAAACCAGCTATAGCATGCAAAAAAGACATTGAGGCTCTCTCAATAAGATGTACAGAACTGTACAAAAAAACCAGGTGAGTCGTAAGTTGGAACAGTGCACCTTGGTGTGAGTCAGAACAGTGGCTAAACAGGTTGGTAAACGAGGAATACCTGTGTCAGAGGTTGTAGTATCAAAATAGTTTAGTGAAAATGATTTGTTTTTTATATGAACACATGCTCTCCAATAACCCTTAAAATAAGACAGCAGCCCCAACAAATCATCACATCAGCCAGGTTCACATCACATCAGGTAATATTGATCCCCTCAAATGTCAGGAGAGGCAGGGATGAAAATGATTTTAAAAATCCAGGGTATCTTCTGATATAGTAATCATATAGAAAGTGTTCATCAATAGTCATGATTGCAAAATAGATGCAATCCAGACCTGATCTTTAGCAAATCAATAAATGTCTATTCCTGTATTTCCTCAGGTGCCATTTCCTGCATCTTAGCAGCTTTCATGAATTCTTCAGGGTTACACTGATCACACATTTGATATTTTGAATGTGCCATTTTGGCTTCGTAATGAAGAAGCTTGTCACAAGGGGCCAGTGAAACTAAAGTACTACTAACAAGATATGACAGAGCGATGAACCTGATTGAATTACTGGAAATACCAAATATCCTTGACATTGAAACTGGCATGAATGGAGCTACTGCTTTAAACACCTCTGCAGTAAAAACCTCAAAGGGTAGCAAGACACATAAAGTATGTAGTAAGGGGGCTTCTAGCCAGGAGTGTGAGACAAAAATTAAATACAAAACAACCAAAGCAAGCTGGGTGTGGTAGTGCAAGCCTGCAATCCCAGCACTTGGGAGGCTGAGGCAGAAGGATCTCTGTGAGTTTGAGACCAGCCTGGGCTACATAGTGAGTTCCAGGTCAGTCTCAACTATATATTGAGACCCTGTCTCAAAAAAGCAAAAAACAAACAAACAAAAAACAACCAAAGAGCCAAGAATAACAGTGGAAATTAATTGTTCAATTGTTTCTTGTGGTTCTGAAATATTATTTATAACCCTTGAAAAAAATATGTGCACTCATATGATAAGAGACATTTCTACATATCAAAAAGTTTCAAAGGTAACATCACTTCTAAAGAGGTTGTTTATATCTGAGCATTAATTTAACTCCAAATGAATCAGCTTTATTGTTATCCGAGGAACCGTTGGAACCAAATAGCCCATAGAAATGAGCCCAATAAAAAGAGTATAGTGATAAATTTTTCTGATTCTGTACTGCTTGTATCATGTGCGATCAACAGGTCTTATCAGACTGTGCTCTAAATCAGCCCCTTCTGCATCAGAACAGGCAAAACATATATTCTTTGCCTTGATATCCAAAAAAGTCAGGCTGCCTAATTTTTCCCAATATCAGACATTGTAGAAATAATATATATTTTGAAGACAGTTGTTTTTTTCACAATTGCTATGTTCATTTGCACAGCATGCTCAGTGAATGTGCCTAAAATACGACAGGTTACAGTCACTCCTTTAATGACTGAGTTCTGATCTGTGACTAGATCATTAAACGAGTTGGACAAGATTCAGAACAAAGAAATGGTCAAAGGAAACTCCAGCTTGACGACTTTGATTTTATTTGCATAACTCTTACATGCGGTACTGTAGTATATAACAGAACACAAAACTATAGTACTGTATTGCTACAGTGTCATCAACAAAAATTTATGAACTGTATAAACAAGGTATACTGTACTGTAAAAATATTAAAGCTTTGTCAACAAGATGTACAGAACTATACAAAGGAGGAAAAAACTGGTCGTAAGTCTGAGCAGCGTGTTGTAAGTCCAAGCAGCACCCCTTGGTCCGAATAGTTGTCAAACAGGTAGACTGTTAGATAAGGAGTCTCTGTGTGTCTCATTTATGATTTCCTTTCCCATTAATTCTAGCCACGGAAATGTATCCTACCAGAGCTGATTTCTTTTCTTTTTTATTCTAGTTCTGAAATAGGACATGAATTTATGTGCATCATTTCCATTTAGTTGATTCAAAAATAAAATACCTGGAATTATAAAGTGTTTACACAAATCTTGGCTAGATCTTTGGTGTACTAAAACCTAAGTACTTCTCTTTTCTCTTGCTCCATAATTTTAAGAGTATAGGTATTTTTCAGTACTTATGTGGTTCAACAATCATTTTTTGCACATTTGCTCTATGGCGACTTCTACGTAGTTGCTAGATGTAAAAACAGGCAAATGACGCTCTCTTTTTACTTCATCCTCTAAAACTTATTTTCCTTGTCTGTAAAACAGGGTGAATAATCTTCAAATCCCATCAGAGAAATGATAATGATTAAATAAAGCAATTATTAGAAAGCACTGAGATAGTGCCTCACACAGAGTAAAGAGTTAAAGAAAGGTAATTATTTTTAACCATTACACTATCTATGTATTAAAGGCTGTCAGAATGAATTGAATTCCCTTACTTAGTCAAATGTCAGTCTGAGCTTGCTTAATACCCTAAGGGTACACATTACTCTCATGCATTTTCTCTGAGCTTTATCTCTATTAAATCTCCAAATGCCTTCAGATGGGATTATTTGGTAGGCTTGACATGGTAATTTTTGTTGGAGGGGGCTAAATCTCATAATTACATTTTCTTCTTCCCTTTCTTTAAAGAAAAGCTTGGTGGACTTTGAGGTGAGAACGTGGCTTTCTGACTTTGAAAGGAGCCTGTAATTCAAAACCACAACCCTTTACTTTTCTAAACAGTAGGGTGAGACCTGGTAGGAGAAGTGAGAGGTTTGTAGCTTAGACCAGGAAGTCGGAGCACAGGGAGGGCTCTGGGTGCATCCTGCCTCCATCTGCCTGTCTGCCACTTAGCAGGTCGTGCCTCAGATTTCCAGTGGGGCTGTAGGGTTCTGAACACACAGAGTACTTGAGCTTTGTGCGCTCTTATTAACCTTAGTGATCACCACCCTAATGATCATTAGTAGGAGCACTGTACTCACACCGTAAGCAAAGAAGGGGCTGTCTCTTAAGAGGGGGCACTTCTTGAACAAGTTTTAGCTTTTGCTAAGACTGTCATGAGGATTTATGACAACCCAGGCCTCTGTGACTTGTATTGCTAGGCAGAGATGCTGTGTCTGTTCTTGCCCCTGTCCGTCCTCGCCCTTTGCTCGTTGTGTCGTGTGTTGTTCCCCTGCTCCCGCCAGCCTAGGATGCCCATTTCCCTGCCTGGCCCACTTGACAAACACATGTTCCTCCGTCAAGACTTCTCACCTTCATTTAGCAAAGTGAGGCTAGTTATTAAGTGACTACTTTGTGCTGGGCATGGTGCTCTGTGACTAGTGAAAAACAGCCTTGAAAGAACACTCACTTTTGTGGCCTCACCTGCTTTATGAAGAAGGCATCATGCCCCCTCCTGCTTTGTGAAAAACCTTTAAACATAATAAAAGTAGTTCACTGCTCTGTTTTATATTTCTTTTTATCTGCTAGACTCTAAATTCCTCCAGGGATGGTGTCTATCTTACCCTTTGTGATTCTAGGGACCTAGGATTGTTCTGACATAAAAGGTGCCTGGCTAATGTTTCCTGGATCAAATGAGTGAACACATGTTCTGGGGCTTCATAACCTTCCAGAGATGATTTGTCATATATCTGTTTAGATTGAGCACCTACTCTGTGCCAAGCAGTCCTGTAAGTACTCGGGACATGGTTTCTTTGGGAGAGGAGATGATAGACAAATAAGTAGAAGAGGTAGGATATCAGTTGACTCAAAGTAAGCTGTAGAAAAATAAAGCAAGAAAAGAAGGACCAGGAGTGGAGGCAGCAATGCTGGGTGGTGAGAGAGGTCCTTCCTGAAAGGCTGGCCTTAGGGCCAAGGCTCCAAGGGGGTGAAGGAACCCCACTGAAGGCAGAGGAGGAGCAATGGCAAACACCCTGTGGGGATAGCTGTACTGGGCCAGGGTGAGGCAAGGGTGCCATGAGTTGAGGTTGAGGGGAGAGAAGTACAAGGGAGACAGGGCTGGGTGGGGTGGCAGTGGGAGGTAGGTGTAGACAAATTGTGTAGAGCCCCTCTGGGCCATCTTGAAGACTTGGATATTTTACTCTGAGGTTGGAAGCCACTGGAAGCTTGGAACCAAGGAGAGATGTGGCCCAGTAGATGTTTTCATGTTACGCTGACTGACGGGTTCAACGTGAGCTGCTGGGATGTAAGATGGGTGCAGGAAGCAGATAAAAGGCTACTGCAGTAATCGAGGTAGGGGAGGATCTTGGTGGTTTGAACGAAGGTGGTAGCAGTGGATGTAATGAAAACAGCATTGATTTGGGATTTTTAAAAGATTTTAATTTTTAAAAATTTCAAAGATACTGAGGAAGAAGGCAATAGTCTAGTGAACACCATATATTCATCATTCACATCCAAGAATTAATGTTTTGACATGCTTGCTTTACCTTTAGCTTTCCTTTTTTCTTGCTGAACCTCTTTCAAATTAAATGATAGACACAGTAAAGCTTCACTGTGAATCTTCAGAAATGCTTGCTTTCTGTAGCTTTCCCCTTTTCTTGCTGAACCTCTTTCAAATTAAATGATAGACACAGTAAAGCTTCACTGTGAATCTTCAGAAAATAAGGATGTTCTTTTGTGTAAACAGAATGCCATTATCATACTAAACTAATGCACAGTTCATATTCAGATCTTCCCAACTATTTTCTCCATATGTCTTATATTTGTATTTCTCTCCACATAGAATCTAATCAAGATTCATACTCATGACTGTAATCCTAGCTACTTGGGAGGCCGAGGCAGGAAAATGGCAAGTTTGAGCCTAGCCTATGCAGTGTACTGGACACTTGTCTTAAAAAAGCAGACAAACATACAAATAAATGAATAAAATTTTAAAAACTAAAATAAAAAATTTTACAAAGGAAGTTCAGAAAAAAGATGCTAATTAAAGAAGGAATCCAGGTTAAGATTTTTTGTTGTTGTTTTGCTTTTGAGACAGGATCTTGCTGTGTTGCCCTGTGTGGCCTCAGATTTGTGAACTCTACCATACAGGGCTAAGGATTTTTTTTTTTTACAAGGGAAAGATGCTCGCACATGTGTGTACCGATGGTAATGATCGACACCGAGGGAGAAATTGTGGGGAGAGTAGCAGGGGGCTGTGTGGCTGCTGAGGTGGGTGGGATGAACAGCTAAGGCCTGGATATGGCTACCAGGAAGGTAGTCACTAGTCGCTCCTGAGTTGCCCCAGGGAAACAGTAGACAGCCTAATCAGTAGAGTGGGAGAGGACTGAGGAGAGAGGTGTGAGTGGATTCTCTGGAGGTGTATTGGGGTGGGATGTGTCTGCCCATTGTAGGTGTCACAGGGTGTGGTCACTCACAGGTCACCCTGTTGCAGTCCAAAGAGCCTTGAGTGGAACCAAAGGTCGAAGGCGGAGAGAGTACAGTTTTGGGCCAGGCGCTCACTGTTTGGGTCAGACTGAGGCAGACTGGAACCGATGTCACCCAAAGAGCATTATTCCTTCTTTCTCATTTCTACATTCATTGTTTTTTTTTCCCTCACATTCATTGTTTATGGGGGGGCAGATTCCTGATTATTTGGTTAGAGTGAACCTTTGGAAGATGCTGAGGTTACCAGTCTGACCTCTAGACCCAGCTTTGCATATGATTACTTTAAGGGGAACTGTTGCCAGATTAATAAAGCACTGTTGTGTCTTTTTGCTCATTATCCAGGGAGCTGCTGAGGTAGGACATTCTTGTTAAATTGGATGATGTTCCATTCCAAATTTCCTTCATACTGAGGATTCTTAAGCTGTCACATGGATTTGTCTTGAGCTTTGAATGATTTGATGCATGAGACATTTTTATTTAAATTATGCTTTTAATTTTAAGAAACATATCCAGATATTTCTGCAGCCAAGCAGCCAGTTTTCTTAATCTGCATATAAATAAGAGGTGAGAACAAAAAAAGCAAGCTGCATGTTTTTATTTCTTTGCCAGTTTTTTCCTCTTTATGCTTTGCACATTGTACCCTCATTAGGTGTTTTAGATCTAAGGTGCTTGCTTTGAAAATAAGGTTTTCATTAGGCAGACAACCAAATAAGGAAATGAAAAAACTGTAAGGGATACATTTGTATAAAATCATTGACTGTGAACTTTTTGGTTACCTGAAAAAAAGTAATCTTAGGCCTCTGATAATTTTCTCAAATAAAAAATTTCCCTAACATTATTAAATGTTTAATTAAGTGTCTACAAGTGATGATTTGATGGGTCAACTCAACTCATGGATTTATACAGAAATACAATAAGGTTTTAATCACAACAAAACAAAAAAAGTTATTTTTAACGTTTTGTTATGAAAAGTCTGATATGCCCAAGAGAGAATAGTATAATGAATTTCTGTGTATTTACCATGTTTCAATAATGACATACTTACTGCCAACTCCTTATGAAAGCAGTCATTAAGCTGAAAGTTATAACAATTATAGAAAACCTCTTCTATAGATGAACTAAATTTGAGATGTGGGTTTACTATTTGTGTTTCTGTTTCTCATCTTGATTCTTGGGACTTTTTCCGTGGGGGGTGGGGGGTGTAGTATGAATACAAAGCTTTGAAAGCTTTGAAGATAAAGATTTTGAAAACTAGGATTTTTTACACACTTTTATTTTACGTCATAGATAATCATTTTAACCTTGAAGTGAAGTTAAACAAGGTCTCTTTGGTCGTTCTGGTCCATTTTGAGCCTCAGCTCTCACTATTGCATTTTGTTAAAATTGCGTACAAGAACTCTGGATGCCTGGATTCGTGGTGACTCAGGGAAGCCACCATCTTAGCTCACTATCCACATCCACAGTGTACAGTGAAGTGCGGGGCACGGCCTGTCAGACCTAGGGAAGAAAAAGGATTTGTCCACATCGGTATCTGGTGGGTATGAGGCATTAAACAACAAAGAGATTACTGCCTCGCATGTGCCAGAAAATGATATTGGCAGGGCTTGCTGTTGACATTACATTCAGTGCACGTTCCATTAGTCAGTACCTTACATTGAGTGGGCAAATGTAACTTTAACCCAGTTTGCCCAGTTAGGGGGTACAGCACAGATTGACTGTTTTGGTAATGCTGAGCAGAAAATCTCCGTCCGAGGATGGTGAGTTTGAGTAAGTGTAGAAACATATATTAGTGACAGTGTGGCATGTGTATAGGGGAGGTGGGAGGGAGTAGATACAGGAACAAAAAAGGGTGGGGGATGGACCAGCTTGTCCTTTTGGAAAGGACAGAGATGCAGTGAGGGGAAATTTTTGAGAAATGACAAAAGCTATCGGGAAGTGAACCACCAAAGAGTGGGTGAGAGAAGAGAACGCTGTAGTCTGATACTTGAGAACAACCTGATTTTGGATGAGGCGAAGCCCAGCCATAGCTGGGTTTCAGCCAGCCTCAGTCTGCCTTAGTCTTCTTTGCTGCCTTACTGCTCACATTTACTTTTGAACTTAAGAAGAGGGTTGCAGTTTAACCAAACATAATGAATCAGGGAGTCTTGTTTGGCCTTCCCGGGTCTTACACCAAATCAGCCACTAGGCCTTTGGAGAATAGTCAAAAATAGCAACCACTCATGTTGTTAGGATGCTGGCATTTTGGGAAGAGGATGATGAGCATGAAGCAAGACCTTTAGAGGACCGTGTTGCCCGGAATTTGTAGTTAGTTACAAGCCTAAGGTCAATTTAATCATACAGTTTTATTTGTATCCCGATATATCATTGTTTGCCAGTCATGGATATGGAATTCATTTTGTTATTCAGTAGAATGAATGCAGATTCTGTGCGGAATCTTTTCCTAGGGCTTTTCTGAATATTGTCTGTTTGGTAATTACTTTCATAGCCTTTGGCCACCATGATATGGCCTTCTGCCATTGTGATAGCATAAACATTTATTGAACACTTATGCGCCAGATCTCCACCAAAGTCATTTCCTTTAATTCGCCCCCTGCTCTCATTGGGTGGATGGTTTTCTCTTACTTCAGAAAGGGTAAGCAGTTTGCCCATGATGCATAACAAGTCAAGATCTGCAAGTGGGGCCAAGGATGTTGCTCAGTAGCATAGCATCTGCCTGGCAAGCCCTGGGTCCTGAGCTCGATCCCTGGTACAAAAAAACAAAAACAAAAACAAAAAAAATCCCAAATCTGCATGTGATTACTCTATATTCTAGCTTCTTTCTCTGTGCAACTACTGAGGTTGTGACTTTAAAAGATTTTAATGGCATCGGATTCTCTACCATTTCTTAAGTAATCAAATTTGCCATTAAGGTTGACTTTCTCTAGAGATATGGGTTTTGTTCATTCTTTGGTTGCTGAGCCAGAGATATAATGGACACTGCCAGTGAGCTGCAGTAAGACTGTACCTCTTTAAAAAAAAAAGTTTTTAAAAGTTTCTCAACCTCCTTGTTCTTGGTGTTTGCCTGGTACCATCGTATAGAATATAACAGATTTCTTATTGTTGTTGTTTTTCAATTATATTACCTATATAGAGAAATTTCACAGTGCAGCCTGTGTGTGTGGTGTGAGAAGGACAGATATAGTAGTAGGGCGATTAACACATCCATGACCAAATTGTGGTGCACATGAATGTGGCTTTCAAGTCTCACTGAGACTAAATTTGGCTTCATTTCTTAAATTCTTATTTCACAGTTTCCTCACTCTGCTGTGGACCTCACCTGCCACACAGGCTCTCTGTATGCTTTTGATCTTCATTAAAACCAACAGTAGAGTGGTTTCACAATGATTTGAATCAAGATCTATTGACATACTTCAAGGCTTCTTTCACTGAATTTGGGAGGTGATAATTGAGCTAATTCACAGGGAAAATTGGGCCCTAGTTTCTCTTTTTTGCCATCCACGGACATTAACAAACAAAACTGGCTGCAAACATTTGTTTTCTCTTGATTTTGCTTTTTGTTTTATAAAATAAGGTGATTAAGAGCAGGAATTGAATTATTTTTTCTGATGAAGTGGTTGGAGGAGGTAAAAATATCTAAGTAAATATTATCTCTAGATTTATGGCTGTGCTCATTGCCCATGAAGAAACTGGCAGAAAGAGCTACCAGGATTTTACGTCCTATCTTAAGAGTTAACAAAAACATGTCAAATCCACCTGTGCTATATGTATGCTACAAGAAGCAGTTGATTCTTTCACTTGAAATGGTAGTGACTGAAGGAGTGGCTTGTGTTTCTTGGCCTGTGTCAGGAAGTGCATGACTCATTCTCTGGGATTTATTAAGTGCCAATACAGACTCAGTGGAATCCTGAACAATGAGCACCTGAGTCCAGGTGGTGAGTTTAAGACCGGATTCCTATCTCCTTATGATGTTACTTCACTCATCCACTGGTTCACCCAGTCTTTTATGTTGAGCACCTAGTACAGTCATGTCAAACCTATGGCACGCGTGCTGCAGTGAGCTCTTTGCATCATTGCGGGCTCTAAAAGGTTCGCCATCACTGACCTAGTGTATGCTGGGTAACTGTGAAGAAGATAGTGATGGACAAGGACCAGTCTCACACCACGACAGAGCTGTATTCTGAAGTCTCTCCTCGTCACTGTCTCCTGAAAAGCATGGTCTAATGGTTAAGCACTAAGGCCTCAAAGTCAGACACCCCTAGGCTGAAGTCCTCTGCTTGCCAGGTGCCTGAAGTTGGACTCAGCAAGAGCCCCTTTCTCTGTTTGTAACATGGAAAGCAGGTCACACAGGGAAGGACTGTTCTCTGTGCCTGTGCTGTAGCAGGTGCTCCGTGGTTGCTGTCATCACTGCAGTTGGGTAATTGCTGCGGTTAAATTCTGACCTTGGGGTATGAGGAAGAAGGAAAGGTGTTTGAAATACATCTAAGGATGTGACCCTAGGCTGTGACCCAGAGAGGAATCGTGCTCTTCAGGAAAAAGTCAAGTCCACCAGGGAAATAAGGAGGGATGATTCTTTGCAAATTTTGGGCTGTAATTCTCCACTTTCTTCTTCAGGTGTTACTTTAGCTTGATTGTTTTAAGTTCAAGTATTGGGTAGTTAGAGAGAGAAATAAACTGTGTGATTTACCCTGAATCTTTCACCATAGTAAGCACAGCTGGGTCTGGGCCAGAGCTCCCAAAGGGAGAAACCAAAGTGATTCTTTGCAGACAGTGTCTGTTTATTGGGTAATCCTTCCAGATACACATGAAGCCTAGAGGAAAGGCATTTGGATCCTCCAATATAAGTTGTCTTGAGTGGCATCTTTGTTGGTGGTGGGATAAGTCACTTTAAAAAAAAAAGAAAGGGAAAGGGAAGCTTATGGCAGATACTCTGTCTTTTTATATATTCAAAGATGACATTTTCACTCAGAATTAAAGAAAATCAGGACCAACACAACATTTCTTTCCATTGCCCATTATAAAAAACTCCTTAACCCCTCAATTCCTAGTGTTCCAGTTTTGGAACTCTCAGAACAAGAGAACATAATGACATTTTTTTCTGTTCAAGTTCGTGTGCCTTATATTTTTCTAGGTGACGTATGTGAGTTTCACTCAAAAATTCAAAAGATTGCAATCTTTGGCATAAATGGATTAAAAGGATATGTGTAAAGCATCCCTCGTTTATTGACTTCACGTAAGTCATTTTATTTCCAGTGGAAATTGAAAGTTTGAAACAATTGCAAATCAGGTTTTGCTGAATATGCATAAGGGTTGTTTGTTGTTTTTCTTTCATTGCTCGTCTACCAGGAGAAGAGTTTCAGAAAGTTGTCTCATCTTCGGAAACAGCAAAATCTGTCTGGGTGTGACACCTGTCCATAATTACAGCTACCAGGAGGCTGAGGCAGGATAACTGGAAGTCTGAGGTCAACCTAGGCAACTTAGTGAGATCCTGTCTCAAAAACAACAACAAAAAAACAAGTGTTGGGGATTTGGCTCAGCAATAGAGCACCCATGGGTTACTTTCCTAGCACTGAGAAAGAAAAGAGCAGTGCTCATGAAAATGCTGTAATGGTAGAGCTGCCCACCAGTAGACATATAAAGCAGAATGATGATTTTGGATCTATTCCACTTTTCATTTATCTTCCAGAAAGTTTCACACATTATCATTGTGCTTGAATTCTGAAACTTACCTTCAAGTCTGGCTGTATCCCTAATTTACACGTGTCCCTGAGGTAATTAATTATTTTGAGCACATATCCTGACTTGAAAATGGGAAAACGTTACATGTCTCAAAGCACTTTTGGGCCCTGAATAGTATATACAGTGTGTTAACGTTCTTGGCACATGCCCTGATGTATAAGTGGTCCTTGATAAATGTTTGCTGGCTCCGAGTTGCTGTCTTCCATTTCCGGTTTCTGCATACCTGGATGCATCCTGCTCTTTCCTGGGGCAGCTGCGGAATGGGGTGGTGTGTGGAGCAACATGGCATGACTCTCAAGAAGAGCCAGTTTAGGAGACCAAAGTGGAGTGGAGAGAAGGCCGGCAGTGCTGGCCTTGCCAAGGGCCTCTGTGTAACAGGGTTCCCTTGGCCTCTGCCAGCTGGTGATTGTGTTAGATGCTGCTGTGCCTCCAATGCCTTTTGGCCAGTGGTATTACTCAGTTTTGGCTCATGACCGTGGAAAACTCTCTTTGTCTTTCTGGAAGGAGTCTGAGAAAAAAAAAGCTTCAGCAAAGGCATGTGATATATATGCAGAGTCAGCGCGAATAATATAAAATAGTTTAAATAATTTGAATTGAGTGGCTTCCATGCTAGTCTTTAAAAAAAAAATTTCACTCTAAAAGTAGAACACAATAGTGTCATTTTCATTATACAATTGCTAGAATCTATTGAGTACTTTGGGCAGGGTACTTCACTAAGCACATTCTTTTTTATACTTAATTGTGGTAGAATACCTATAATATAAACTTGCCACTTTAATCATTTTAAAGTGCACAGCTCGGTGTAATTTCATTCATCTTGCTGTGCAGCCCTCTCCATAGTTGATCTCCATAACTTTGTGTCTTATAAAACTGAAACTGTATGATTGAGCTCTGTTTCCCCTTCTCACAACCACACTTCCTCTTTCTGTCACTGAATTTGACTGCTCTAGATTCCTCATTTGAGCAGACTCACAGAGTACAGTGTTTGACCTTCCATGTGTGGCTTTTTTCACTTTGCACAATGCTGCCGAACTTCGTCTGTGTTGTTTTGTGGTGTGTGTCAGAGTTCCCTTTCTTTCAAAGGCCTCAGAATATTCCAGCATATGTGTATGTCACATTTCCTGTTTTGCGCATCTGTCACGGACACTTGGCTTTGAGACTAAACTCCCGGGAACATGGATGTACAAATATGTTCAGGATCCTGCTCTCAGTTCTTTTGGGTGTATGCCCAGAAGTGAAACTGCTGGATTATGACAGTTCCATTTTTGTCTTTCTGAGGAACTTTCGTAGTTTTCGTAGATGCTTCACCGCTTTGAATTCCCATCTACAGTGGACAGGGTTCCACATCCTTGCTGGAACTTTCTGTTCTCTCTCTGTCTCCCTCCTCTCTTTCATAATAGATATCTTAAGACGTGTGAGGTTACCAGCTTGAAGTGCGCTAACTTATTTAATCCATTGCTATCCTAGAGGAAGGTCCTATCGTCTCCATTTGAAGGGAGAGAAAACAGGCGTAGAGGTGTGGCTGGCCAGAAGAGCAGCTGGAATCTGAGCCCTGGTTCTGGAGCCTAAGCTCATCCTACTGCGCTGACACTGCGTCTTTCATTACACAAATGTTGTAGAAAGAGAAACAATGGAGAAATGTTTGTCATGAAAAGTAAGCCTTTCCCCGGCTCTAGTACTTTGCCTGCATTAGAGTTAATCTCTGCAAATTTGTTTACAAGTTTATCTCCTTCTGCTTTCAGGCCCTATAATAGTAGGTGTACTGTCAGTGACGGACATTGGGCAGAAAGAACATCCTGTATCCAGGAACTTGTCTTTACTGTGCCCATCTGTGCTAGGTTCTGTGTTCCCATGTTAGATGCAAGGAAACTGACACTTAGAGAATCCTAGTAATTTGCCCAAAGTCCAACACCAGGAAAATGAGTCACCCCAAAGTGAATTTTAAATAATTGGCCCACATTCTCCACCTAGGGAAGGACAGATGGGAATTGCGTATTGCTGCCTTATTGAAATTAACACCCCATGCTAGTGCCCTCTTTTTATATGTTCGTTGACGTAGCTAAATAATACTGCCTCTAGTGGATGCAAGGTTTATTTAATTATTCCCATTATATAGGACTGATCTTAATATGTTTGTTAATATGTTGGGCCCATAAACATCTCTTTGTATCTTGGAGAATCCATGCATTGGAGATCAATGAATTTAACTATTCCGTCAAAATAACTGAACTTCTAAAAGATAAAAATGATTTTAAGTTATTCAGAAACCTGTTCATGACAATGCTGATGCTTTCCCCTTTGACTTCAGAAATTCAAGGCTCAAATGACTTTTACCATCCATGTCATGAAATTTCATGTTGCTCCTGGGAGAGAAATAATTGCTTCCCTAGTAGTTGTGGAAAATGACCGAGAGAGGGAGAATTTGATGCCTACAATTGAAATTACTGACATTTAAGCAAAGTGATACCTTTAAATAAGTTGGGTTAATAGCTCCCTGGGTAAGTAACAAATGGCTCATCTTTGCACTACTGTATGACTAATGCTGATGCAACCACTAGCCTTACACGACACACTTATTCTTCAGGTCACCATCATTTATTTATTAACGCCTTCACTGAGGAAAACGTATTATGCATTGTAGACTTTTTTCACCAACCCTTAACATTTATCATTTTAACTATTGGCTGATATAGCACCCCTCGCAAAAGATTTTCTTTACCTTTGAGGAGTGCCCTATAGTTTAATTTTGTTGTTGTAAAGATGCAGAGTGAAACAGTCTAGAAACAGTTCTGAAGCATGGAGTGTATGAATTCTGAGGAGGATAATTTAGAAGGACTAGTAACTGGAGGAGCTACCTTCCATAGGTTTTAGGTGCTGGGATCGTGGAAGAGGAACAAGTACACTTTCTAAATTCTGATGAAACTTTGACTTTAGAAGAGGTAGACAAGATGGCAATAAAATGAACACCCCAAATGAGAGGAGCATGTAGTATGTTGAGCACTTGACTTACTAAAGCCTTCAAGTGGGTTGAAAGTGTAAGGGTTTAGTGGAGGAAGTACAATTTGTGAGAGAGATTTAAAAAATTGATTGAATCTTGACTGGCAGAAAATGGAGACTAGGTAGAAAAAAATACTGCAGCTAGCTTAAGTATGATCTGAGACAAACCCAGGACAGCCTTGGGGAGCATGAGTAGCGGGTGGTAGCTGGAGCTCAGATGTAGGAAAGAGATAGTGACTTGGAGAAGCAAATGAGCCCTGTGGGCAGGTTCTGAAAACCAACAGAACCTTGGCTAGGAAAGCAATGGCAGCCATAAAGCTTTTGAATAGGAGGAGTATATGATGGGAGAGACATAGAGAGATTAACCCGGTAGCAGCATGAAGGTGGGCTTTTGGAGTGGCATTCTGAAGAATTAAGGGGAAAGAAAGCTTGGGGAAGGAGAAACTTCAGAGATGGTGGAAGCTTAGTATCCATGACATTTCTATCCTTTCCCAGGAGAGTAGAGGAGCAGATCTTCCTTGATGTTATGCCGCTGTGAGTTGTAGGAGCACACTGGGAGACCACCAACAGGAGGGGAAAAATACTCATTCCTCTAATAACAGACTCAGAAAAGTAGCCCGTTTTATTGTTTCTGTGTATACTAATTCCCATCAGGACTGTAGCAAAAGAAAACAAACGTAGTGGCTTAAATCAACACTGACTATTTGACAGCTGTGAAGGTCAGACCACCAAAAGGGCGTCACTGGTTAAACTCAGGCCAGTAGGGTTGCAGGATGTCTGCAGGATTTAGGGGAGGGTCTGTTCCTTTCCCCTTGCTGGCCTTTAGTGGCCACCTGCATTCCTTGGCTCCTGGCCCCTCTTTACATCTTGAGAGCCGACAGGGCAGCTATTCAGATCTCTCTGACTCTGACACTCCTGTGTTCATCTTCTCTCCTTCCCAGGTTGTGATTCTATTTAGCTCTCTTTTTTTCCTTGTAAGGACTCTGGCGATGACACCGGGTCCAACCTGAACATCCAGGATGTCTCTTATCTCAGCATCCCTCATTTAATCATATCATCAAAGTTTCTTTTGCCATGGAAAGTATTATATTCACAGGCTCTGGAGACCGGCATGTGTACATGCTTGAGGGCTTTTATTTTGCCTGTCACATTTCAAGCTGCAGCTTTACTGTAATAAGTAGTGAGGTGTCCAGTCTCTAAGTAACTCTTGCTTGAAAGCTCTCTAAATTAATTTCCAAATGGAAAAGTGACTAAGTAGGAAAATGAGAAAGGCATTGTGTGCCTGTTCTCAAAATTGCCACTTGTCTCTTGCCAATTTTTGAATAGGATTGGTGCTGGTTATGGAGTTTAATGGATGATTTATAGAAACCTGTGTGTCCATGCAGGCTCTCTGTGCACATTTAGGTGTCTGGGAAATGATTTGGGGACACATTTACTTCAATAAAAATTTCCAGGAGCTGTTCTGGGTTCTAGATATACAATCTCATTGAATCTTCACAAATCTACTGAAATAGGGTATAGGTATTTCCACTTAAGAAATGAAGGTAAAGAATTGAGAAAAGTTAAAAGAATCACTGAGAAACAGGCCTGGATTTGAACAACTGGTCTATTGAATTTAAGCTTTTTCACCTGGCCACAATATAATGATTCAGAGTTTAAAAGTGATGTAAGAATAAGAGCTATATGGTACAGAACAAACAAGCAAATGACTAAAAAAAGGTGATATAAATTCTATCTTCTACATATTTTCACCAATAAAAGTACTACTTTTTTATATTTCCTTGTCATTATGTTTTTCAAAGTTAAAAAGCCTATCAATATGATATGTATAAATAATATTTTAATTTTTATTTGCTTAATTATTACTAAATTGTGAATTTTTTTCCTAAATCTTTTGTCCTTTGTTCTTTTTTGGGTGGGGAGTCTATTGAGATACTATTTTCACATATAGAACAAAGCAGCATGATCAAAATGTACAGTGAATATTAAATTTTAAAACTTTATTACATTAAAATACATATGGCCATTAATTCTCAAAATCTCACTTGCTTTACCCTATCATCCTTTTTACTTTCTGAAGCAGTTTTGGAAGTCTTCTTTCACGAGTGTCTTTAGTTGCTCAGTTGTGCCTGCCTTGATGTCCTGAATTGATTCAAAATGTTTCTGGCAGCTTTTGTGAAAAACATTACGGCGAGTCCACATTCACTTCATTCACTGGATCTTGCACCAGATAATTTCTAGTTCTTCCCCAAAGTCAAAATGACCATGCAAGGTATTAGCCTGTTTTTGGTCACTTGTAAGTCTTTTAGCTGAAAAAATTTTGTTACAGTCTGGCGCAGAGATTCTGGAAAAAATATTTTTCTTTGTTTTTATTATAAAGCTTGTAGAGCATTTTACTTTCTCAAAATTTTCTTTTAGAATTTGAGAAAATATTTTTTGAAGAATATATTTATATATCTCTTCAAAATTTGCATAAACTATCTGAGGTTTCTTTTAAACCCTAAACTCAGCCTCCTTCATCTTAGTATAATTATGCCTGCTGCCCTTGCAGACCTGAACCAACTCTAACCTCAGCCGCGAGTCCATTGTGCTCTTCTGGGTGTCATCAGACACCTAGAATGGTGTTGCCATGTTGCTGTGGGTTCTGCCTTCAACCTCTCCCAGCTGTCCAGCTGTCTGATATTTTTGTTTTACTTGAGAACTTTCAAACTTATTTTAGATCATGTCCCTTTGGGATTATGCTAATGTTCATGATTATTTTATTTTATATGCTGACAACATCCTAAATATTTCCCCCTTAGTAATGAAAGTAGTATATTTTGTGAAAATCCTATTACATTTATAAGAGTTGTTTCTAAGGCAGTGTTTATAAAATTTCCTGAATCTTTTATTATTAATGTCTTATGTAAATCTCTTGGTGCTTTCTTGGTTCACGTAGTGACTCGTTCATCAAATAGGAATGTTAATTATGTAGCAAGACAAGATGAATAATGGTTAAGACTCATTCATTCAAGAGATATTTAGTGCATGTATGTTCTGTACCAGGCATTGTCTAGTCCCTGGGATACAGCAGTGACAGAGCACATGTCCTTCCTGAGTGGATCCTACCTTCTTTCTTAGATCTCACCCTGAGTGGGAGACAAGAGTTTGAATCCAGGCACAAGTACTTAGTCCTTATATGAGCCTACGCAGAGTATTTGACATAATCTGATCCTCAGTTTCTCTTACTCATCAAGCAAGTAAAAGAATACAAACTTGCAGTGAATAGCTCATAGACACGTCATGCCCTACAGAATATGGCACAAAGCAACATTTCTACTAATTTGTGACAAAATGCTATATCCTAATAATAGCAACAAACTGTGCTAACGTTTTAATGTGGAAAATGGAGATATAATCATACTTATCTCCTTTCCTTACATTTTCTGTTTCTTCTCTTCTATTTAATCCTTCTCGCCCCACCTCTCCTTCTGTATCCTTTTGTGACTTGTCATTCCTACACTCTCGGCACCCATCCAGAATCTAGCTCCAGGCACACACTGCTCTCACCCTCTCATCCTGTCATATTCAAGGGTCCTTACCCTTTGCCGCTGCATATCCCAGTCCAATCCTGTTTCTCTTTCTGAGCTCTGCTGTTTTCCTTTCCTCCCACTAAATCCTACTTCACTTCAGAACCCGCATCTTCGAGCTCTCTTTTTCACACACATCTCTCCAAAGGTTCTTCCTTGAACTCCTGTGGTACTAATAACTAGCACTACCCATTTTAGCCATTGCCACTATTTACATTTTTTCCTTACTTGTTTTTCATATCTTCAGTGTTTGCTTCCCAGCTAGACTGCCTGTGTATGCACACTATGCTCAGTAACTATATGGTGGTTTGCTAAGTGACTCAAATTGGAGAGAGGAATAATTTCTTCCTTTTGAGTTTAAGAGGGTTGCCTAGTGATGTTTTGGGGTAGTAAGAATGCAGGAGTAACAGCTTGTGCTTGACTCTTAATTTCAATGAGGATCCTTCATGAAAGTGGCCATTGCTTCTGTTGGAATTTACCTTGCCACCTTGCAAACACAGAAGTGTCCTTACTTTGAAGGCGTTTTATGTCTGGTTTTAGGAAGAAATTCAGGACACAGTTACTGGAGCTCATGTCAGGAGCTGCATAACACAGAGGATAAGGAGCAGATGTTTTTACATGAGTGCTTCAGAATATTTCTGCTCCCAACTCTTGACTGTCAGATGGTGAGATATTTGGGAGAATATTTTCAGTCTGAAGAGAGGAATCTGAGATTTTGTCCTGCACTTACCTTTCGTGTGGTTTCTGCCTGATGGTTCTTGGGCCAAGGTTGGAATGAATGTCGACACACTTAGAGGAATGTAAAAATCAGTAAATGAAAGAAAAGCCCCGTAATTGCATTCATTTCTCCCTTTAGTTTTTTGTCCTGTATCTTTTTACATGTATTATCTATAATATCTATTTTAAATGTAATAATGAAGTTTAATGTTTTAAACTGATATCACCTTTATTTTTCTTTACCCAGTCATCAAATAGTACCTACTGTTTAATCATATGAATGTTGCTTTATAATTGGTGAAACAGTGGTGCTGCTCCTTATATGTTGCTTAACAATTCCTGGAGGTGTCTAAAGAGGTCAATTTTATTTTTATTTTTAGCAGACTTTATTGTATAATACTAGTAATCTTACGTGGACTTCATATATTCTCCAGATGTAAGGGAAAGGTGTCCAAAAATGATCCTTTACAATTATTTTGAGAACTGCCTTAAATCAGCATTTGTTGATATATGTTCATGCATCAGGCTAATAGACTGGATTCTATTCATGAGCCAAGAAGTTATGAATTTAGTGTGCTGTAAATTGTGGGCTTTGCTTTTGATCTCATTGAGGGCACTCAGGTCTCTGCTAATCACAGGCTCACATGAAACAGCAACTTTAACAGGGCAGAGACCAAATTATGTTAGAAGGGGCTCTGTAGTCTTGGGAAGCTTTGACCTAACTTCCTGGCTGCCTTCCAGAAGTCTTTGTTCAGGGGAATGTGACCGATGGCCTTGCTAGAACACAATATCGGTGGGAAAATGTGAGGTTACAAGAAGAAATCAGAATTATTCCAATGGCTTTTTTCTTGCCTTCATCCTGTTGTTCCAGGACCTCATGCATAGGCTCTAAACACAAAATTTGGAGTTCAGAGAAAATGCTTTGGATTTAGTGCACGTTTTTGCTTGTTGGCTCTAGTGGAAAACCTGAGCGTGATAAATTCTTCATCATAGCAAAAGTGCTAAATAGTCTACATGTTCTTTTTAAAACACATGGTTCCTTTCCTAATTCTTGAACTGTGGTGGCTGAGCATTGAAGTTAGTGTTCTGACCCATCTCTGACTCCACTTTCACACTACTTTTAGCTACACTTCTGCTTTTTCAAATGACAGATACTGTAAGTAAGGCACATGTCCTCCAGTTCCCTAATAATGAAACATATTCCTGGGCTTCCTTGAACATATAAGATTTGGGAGATGAAATATATCACATGTGTATCAGTAGCTTTTTAGAGAGATCTTTAAATGGCTGTTTGAAGTGACATCTACATGTAATACGAACAATTATGAGGTCATGACCTAAAAATGATACTTTTGCGTTGAATTCTTTTGCCTTCTTAAAATAGCTGACTACATCCACTGACCTTTTTAAACATCAAACTATCATTAACTGAAGTTGTTCCCGATTTCAGTGTTCTCATTCAAAGAATTTTTTTTGTTGTTGTTGTTCAAAATAAAGTGCCTGAGAGAGTATTCTGTAAATAAGAAACTGTTTCAGGCCTTGAATATAAGGCAGCCCCTTCTTTTAGGAGAAAGAAAAATCCTCTGTACATGTGGCACGGTCATTGAACCACAGAGGACACCCCCATCTTTTACTGACAAAATTATTTTCTTTTTAAAAAAATTTTTGTGTGTGTGTGTGATTCATTTTCTTTCTTTTTCCTTTTTTATTGGTACTTTTTAGGGATACAGTACAGTTGCATTCATCACTGGTATCTTGTACCTTTACATGACAGGTCTTGGTTCTTATTTTTTCCCCTTTCCCCTGCCCTTCCTTCCCCCCTCCCCCCTTTCCTGTTTACAAAAATCTTGTTTCTGTTTTTTTTTTCCTTTTCTTAATTTTTCTCTTCCCTTTTTGCCTTTCTCCTACCCTCCCATTTTCCCAATACCTTTAGATCTTTTCTTCCTATTACAAAATATCAATATCAGTTATACATTTTGACCCTTATTTACACTTTTAGTTTATCACACCAGAGAAAATTGTTTATTTTCTTATCAGACAGTCATATACCTTTTCTGAAGGTTAAAAAAAAAAGTGACAAGTGATAGAAAATAGAATGGAAGACTAGGGAATTAAAGTTTATCACATGGCACATATAAATCCTTTATAGTTCACATTTGGCATTCTGAGAATATAATATCATCATAGAAAATAAAACTACAAGGTTAATGAGAAAATTGGTTTCAATTCACCGACCATCACAGAGTGAAAAACGAATGACTGCATGTATAATTGTCACTAATCTTCGCTTCTCCAATAGTGCCCTCCCTTACTCTTCTGTATCTTAATTTCCTTTGAAAATGGTGTCAAATACTACAGTCATACAAAATCGAATTGATAATGTAGAACCTGAGCATTTTTGTTAGGAAACCCTGGTAAGTTTGAAAAAAGGGACACACTTGTGGGAGCAGAATCTCACTAGAACCAGAGGACAACAAACTCACTTCTCTTGGGACACTCTTCTGCCTCGCCAGCAAGAGAAACGCAGGCTGGCAGAAGCTGAGGAGAGTGGGTGGGTTGGAATAGCAGCATTTACATTTGTCTAGCTCCAGACTTTGCAAGGCCCTTCTGTGAGCGTTATTAAATTCCACCTCACAACAGCTCTGAGGTGTAGACCAAGGAATTAGAGTGATTTTTTTTTCCCTTTCTGTATTTCCTTCTCTTTTCCCTGTTTTCTGTCTTTTTTATCATTGAGTTTATTGGTACATTTTAGGTATACAGTACAGTTACATTCATCATTGGGATCTGTACCTTTACGTGACAGATCTTGGTTTTCATTTTTCCCCCATACCCCTGCCCTCCCCTCACCCCCTCCACCCTTCCCTATTTACCAAGACTTTGTTTCCCTTTTTTCGTTTTCTCATATTTTTCTTTTCCCTTATTTCCTTTCCCTTGCCCTCCCCTCTTCTCCTACACCTTTAGCCCTTTTCTTCCTATTTCACATTGTCAGTATACAATTTGGACCTTATTTCCTGTTTTCTTTTTAAAGAGTTTATTGACATTTTAGGTATACAGTACAGTTACATTCATCATTGGGATCTGTACCTTTACGTGACAGATCTTGGTTCCCATTTTTCCCCCATACCCCTGCCCTCCCCTCACCCCCTCCACCCTTCCCTATTTACCAAGACTTTGTTTCCCTTTTTTCGTTTTCTCATATTTTTCTTTTCCCTTATTTCCTTTCCCTTACCCTCCCCACTTCTCCTACACCTTTAGCCCTTTTCTTCCTATTTCACATTGTCAGTATACAATTTGGACCTTATTTCCTGTTTTCTTTTTAACACTTAAGGAAATTGAGCCTCTGAAAGGCTTAGCAAGACTCAAGTCATCTTGAAGAGATGGGAAAACAAGAACCAGGTTGCTTGTTTGGGCTGAGGGAAAATACTGGTAGAGTTGTGTTGTATGTGTGAGTGTGTGTGTGTCTGTGAGTGTGTGTGTCTGTGTGTGTGTGTGTGTGTGTGTGTGTGTGTGTGTCTGTGTGTCATACATCTCATTCCTGTTCCCTCCAGGGACATGCAAAGCATCATTATGAATGTGTTTTAGAGGTGATGATTTTAGGGATGTTTCCATGACTGATTTCTTTTTGAAGAAGGGCAACAAATTCTTAGCCTTTATGTATTTTCTTCTGTTTTTACTATCGCCAAAAATGAAAACTTCAGCAACACTTGAGAACAAAGAAAATATTAGTATATTTAAAAATGAACACTGTCAGAGTAAAATCCAACTGTGAACTGTGAGGGTTTATTGTCTAGTCCTGAAAGACTTGTGAATTTAAGTAGATTAGTAACTGTTATTCCCCCACCTCCACATTTTTAGATTAAAATACATTGCTCTCAAGATAATTTCCAGAATGTGATCATTTCCTGGAATTCATTTGAGATTTGAGATCCTTAGGGGTTTGAGGTCTTACATTGCATTATTGCAGGTTTCCATATGAAACCTTCTAGACCATAAAGTAGTGACTTTATTAAGAACCTTGTGTCAAATTTCACTTGTGGAAGCTGGTTGACAGTCTTGAGTGAATTTAAGTAAACGTCACAAATATTTATGGAATTCTGAAAATAAGGAGGCTGTGGAGCTGGTGGTACTAAGATGAGCTCTCTCCCTTCAAGAAGATTAATGCTTTGGTACCACAGTAGGGATGGAGAGAAGAGCATTAATGATGCAAGGGCAAAGGAGAATGAATAAATGTAGGAAGAGAATCTAAACTACATCTTTCAAGGATTCAGTTGAAGGAGTGTACATAAAATCAGCATGAGCCTCACAGTGTGGCACAGACCCTGGAGGAAGTGTGATGTTTTGAAGGCGCTCTGTGGAGGAAAGGCATTCCAGTGTGAGACAGCATGGGCAGAGGCCTTGCCAACACCTCCCAGGATGTCCTGGCGCATCGAGAACTGCGTTCAGAATGTCAGGAAGAGAACAGAGCAGGTGAATGTAGACCTGGTAATTTCCAAAGAACAACGACTGTGTTTGTGACCATTTAATTTTCTGTGGGTACTGGGGAGAAAATTCTTTTCCCTTAAAGGAGTTTTGAAGAAAGGAACAGAGGACACTACCTGGTACATTGTTTCTACTATGTCAGATCCTCTGTGTGTCTTACTTAACTCCTCTCCTGGTATCCAGCATCTTCTTGCTTGTTGCTTCTGTCTGCGAGTCTGCTCCTGCTCGCGGAATCACCACGCAGACTCCAGGGAGCTTTCTGGAATGCTTCCGCCTTATTCTGCGCATGCACAGATTTATATAGGGTAAGGCGGGGGTGGAGCCAGGCGCTATTGGATCGCTATTGGATAGGGCAAGGCAGGGTGGAATCAGGGTGGAGTCGGGATATTTGGCACATCCTTATTGGCCACATGCTAGTTTTAGGATTGTATGCTTTAGGGGCTGAGGCAAATGGAGTCAGGACTTTAGAGGTTTTGGAGAGGAACAGTTTATCTGTCTAAGGTCAGATCTCTACACACCCGAGGTTAGGGCGGATTATTCCAGCCCTAATAGGCCTCAGAGTTTTCTCAGGAGAGATGGGTGCGGTGCTCCTGACTCAGCCAGACTTTAACCTGATCCTCACTTGCTGTCAAGGACCCAGCATGCAGGAGGGTCACAGAAATCTCTGTACTGTTCTTTCTTTCTTTTCCTCCGACCCTCCACTATCCTTCAGAGACGTACTTCCAGCCTCCTTACAATTATTTTAGTAAAAGTTTAATACGTGATAATGCTTTGATGTGTGATTTGACCCAGGAGTATTTGCATTTTTATGACCAATAGTTTCTTATCCAAACATTTTTGTCTCTAGTACTAGGTAAGATTTTCAATTACTGGCAACATACTGGTGGAGACTTGAGGCCAGAGTGGACTTTGAAGTCAGTTTCATCTGTGATAAAGTCTGATTTCCCTGGTGTAAGGCTAAAACCACTTTGGCGACAGTTACGTTGATCTGGTGATGTGTACCTCCTGGCTTGTCTAGAATAACTTGCACACAAAAGGACTTTATTTAACATAACCTAGTTTCCCTTCTCTTGTGCTTTTGCCATCTCACTCTAAATGCCATAAACATCATAGATGACAAGTGGCCTCTGCTGAGTCATGGGTAAATTCACCCAACTTCCCATTCTGCAGCTAGGAAACTACCATAGTTCTCTTAAAGCCAGAGATAGCGCCTTTGAGTCCGTGCTGTTGCTCCAGGCTCTTTTCCTGGATCCTCACATCTTTGAAGCATTTTTACTGTTCAGCCACTAGCACCTCATTCCTTTGAAACCCCAGTGGCAATTGGCTAGTATGCATCTCATATGTCATCAGGACTTGTGTTTATTTGTGTATTTATTCTTTCTCACTTCTTGCCTGGATGTCCACTGTACATCATTTAATGGTACCTTTCCATTTCCTATGATGTTTCACACATTCAATCTTGGGATTGAATTAAATTGATCTGGTGTCTCTGTAGTAGTCACATGTAAATGGTAGCTGTGTCCATTTTCTACTTTCATATGGCCTAGGGCCAAGTGAACTATCACCCCATCTCGGTTTGCCAGTCTGTAAATTGTGCTCAGTCTGTCTAGAGACATCACATCCCAAAAGACCCCATGGATTGATTTCCAGTGCCCACAACAGCAAAGGCAGAATTATTACCATGGAATCTGTAGCTCCTTTGTTTCCTCATAATCCTCACCATCCTGTCTCGTTACACTTCAGTCTACGGCCTATGATTCAACCAGGCAAACTGGCTAGATGTACTCCTCTTTACAAAGGTGCATAAAAATAAACACTGTCAGCTGACAGAGCAGGTGGCTTTATCTTACCACCTGTAAAAAAATGTGCCATCAGTCTCCCCCATAAGGTCACTGTCAACTTGGAAAACATTTGTGAGCCAGCCCCAGGACAATTGTGACTCTGAATGCAACAAATCCATTTCATTACTTGTTGTTAACTCATGATATAATTGCATTTATTGATAATATCACATGCTCGTGTGTTGGTGCTGATGGACATCCAGTTTCTAAAGACAAAGATCAATGGTGAATTCTGATTAAACAGTTTTCCTAAACCAACATCCTCACAGGCCAGTCATGTCATTGTGTTGAGGGAAAAAAAATGGTAACTTCTGAAGCAGACCCTAATTTCCTCACCCTATCTTGGTATCTTTAAAAACCAAATTTAATTCATGGGTCTTATAATATTTGCATGCACGTTAGAGCTTGAAAATGCAGACAAAGAATATTTGAAATGACTTACAGAAAATGAGGCACAGATGGAGTAAAACTTACTGCCATTCTAAACCACAAAACCATAAATATGTTAAATGAAATGCCAAGTCAATGAAATCGATTTAGACCCAGTTCTGGAAGGCAGTCAGTATGCAATGTACATATTTTAATAGTGATAGACTAAGGAATAAAGTAGTAGTTGCAAATAGCAAAGATATCACAAAACAGAAGCATTGGTCATTTATTTTTGTTCTCTCATTTAAAACATTTAAGGGAATTGATTGGCACAATCTTTTTTCAGATGAAGCAACATTAAAAAATCAATTTAGCAAAAATTGAAAATAGAAGTATTTGAAAGTGTATCTCAAAGTATAACTAAGAGAAAGGATACATGAGTTATCTATCATGAGTAAGACTGTTGTGTATAATTTCAGTATCTTTTCTACATGTATAAGAGCTAAAATGATATTGGTCCATTGCTAGAGGTAGTAGCTTTAGTTTAATCCAAGTCTTCATAGCTTTAATAAATAAAGGATCATCCAGGTCAACCTATATATCTTGTGGTTAAACTCTTTACAAAGGAACATGTGGTAAAATAATATTTAAATATATATATATATATATATTTAACTTTTTATTAGTACACATTTGCAGTACATAATAATTACATTTATCATGAGGAGTTGGTACGTGTACATAACACATCTTGATTATTTTTACATCCCTTTTCCCTCCTTCCCCTCCAGTCCCCTTCCTCCGTGTCTTGAGTCCCTTCCCATTTGCAAAAAGTCTGTCATCCTGTTTCTATGATACATCTTTTATTTTGCTGTTTAAATTGATTTATATTTTTATTGTATTTAAGCTTGTGCATCTGATTTATTTTGCTTAATGTTGTGGTCTCATGTCAAAGTGGATCTGTGTTCTTACAAATGACTAGATGACTGGCGGAGTAGTACTGGATTATGTATAAAGACCACATTTTTAATACATTCACCTGTTGATGGACATACAGGATTTAGCTATGATGATTTGTGATGCTGTAAGCACGGGTGTGCATGTATTATTGAAATATGGTGTCTTTAAGACTTTTGGGAAGGTACTTAGAAGTGAAATAGGCTAGAATTACGCAGTGCTAGCATTGAGAGTTTAAATTAGTAATTCATACCTGTTATTTGCTCTCAAGGAAGAGAGAAGAGTAATCAATGTGTGTGCAGTGTGGTCAGTGGTTATAAACTTGAATGCATTAATCTTCAGAGCTGACATAAAGGACAGGGAAAGTCTGATCTAGTGAAGTGTGTGGGGTTGTGGTTTGTTGTTCATACATAAAGAAATGGAGTCTGGCCTTTGACCTTGGGAATCATGTCTAGGAACTTGGACAGTATTTCATTTCCAGCTTTAGCCTCTCCATCAAGAAAAAATTCCTCTGATGTCATCATTTCAGAGAAAATTTTCTCTGGACACTGTACAGTCTCATGAAACGTGTTGCATTTAATTCATTCCATGAATTTTTATGGTTTTTGAAATGTATGATTGTCTGCCCCCCCTAAAAAAGGTATTTCAAAGAGACTAGAAAATCACCCCAGTCAGTCCCTATACTTCAACATTCCCACGCATTCAGTCCATTCTATTTAAGGGGAAACCAAAATTTGGACTTCCCATTATTCAGTTGCTATTCTTTGGGCTCACCCTTTGAATGTCCAGTTGATGTTTGCAATACCGTGATATTTTTGCTGAGTTATCTTATCATTTTGAGGCAAAGGAAAATAAATATCCCCAAAGGACTCGTGGACAGAGAGTGGGGGCCCTCCCTTTGTATTTAAACATTTTCTGTTCCATTAGCTACACTGAGTCACTCTGAGTGACTTAGCTGCTGTGTTCTCTTACTAAGCAAAGGGTTTGAAAGACCTGCTACGCACCCCAAGGAATATTTGTAACAGTTATGAAAACTAAGTTCGCGGAGCATAGGTAGATTAGCATCAGGGCATTGATTCTGAAACAACTGCAAAGTGAAAGACTTATTTAGCTAAATAGTGCCTTGATTTACAACAGATTTTAATACTTGTAGATTTGACAGATTTCACCCAAGTCCTTTTATCCATTCTCTGGCAGCCACTTTCCTAGCCACCACTACTTGCCGTTTAACACCTGTAACCTGTGACCTGGGTATCAGGTGTAGATCAGCATCTTGGAAGGTCCTCTTCTCTGACAGCCACAGACCTCATGGCACTGTAATTGTAGCTTTCTTGAAGCAACATCTTTACAAGCAAAGCTAGACTGCAGTTCTTGGTCTCATTCCTTGTTAGGAGACTGAAACAGTAGAGCCAGGAATGAGGAGCCCCCTTGAGCATCCCTGTGTGGTCCTAGAGCCAAGTGCAGTTAAGAAATGGAGTTTAGACGGATGAGCCAGGGCTGTGGGTTGGTTAGGTTCTCATTAGTCCATAATCTGTATCCATGTCTACCTCTAGGTCTGAATCTCAACATTTTATTGAATGAGAGCTTGAGATTAGTAGTGGTTTATTAGTGCAGTGGCTTATACAGAGTTGTTGATAGATAGGGTTTGAAATGAGAATGAAAAATACTTTCAGATGCAAGAATGTGTATAAAGGAATCGTTCTCACTCTGAAAAGACAAAATAAAGGTTTACATATTTTTATATTGCTCGGAGTGGATATTAACTACTTCTACTTTTTTACTTAGTTTATTAGTACATGTATTTAGTACATAATGTTTACATTCCTTGTGTTAAGTTTGTACGGATACATAACACATCCCAGTTCCTTTTTTTCCATCTGTTATTCCTTCTATAAAGTAGTACAACCCCTACAGAAATCAGTATGGAGATTTCTCAGAAAACCAAAACTAGAAATTCCACTTGACCTAGTTATTCCCCTTCTGGGTAACTTCCTGAAAGAGTTCAACACATCTTATTCCAGAGATATAGGCATACCCATGCTTATAGCAGCATAGCTTATAATAGCTAAATGTTGGCAGTGTACTTCTGATTTTAGTCCTTTCACTTTTACCGAATTTCCCTGCAACTGGAAAGTTACAAGTATGTACTTTCTGCTGTAGGTTGTGGTTACTTAAAAGGCTATGATTTTCCACAAAACATAACCTTGCAAAGGTCTAGTTCCACACTGCAACAGTAGAGTATGTTTGATAAGACTGGTACAAGTATGGGTTTGAGCATGCACATGAATGTGTGTGTGTGTGTGTGTGTGTGTGCGCGCGCGTGCACACTAGGGGTTGATACACTATAGCTTGCTGCCAGTTTTTATACAAACTGTGAGGTAAGAATGGCTTTTATATTTTTAAATGGTTGTATTTTAAGTGGTTATATACTTACTACATGATATCCTTGATTTTGTGTGTTGGCTCACAGATAGAATTGCAATTTACTAAAGAACCCTTTTGGAGAAAGTTTGTCAACTTTTGGTCTAGAGAACGGTGTTACTGGCAGCTCTCTTGATTTTTGTTTTGTTCAACTCTTGCTATTCCTAGTAATCAAAACTAATTTCTTTTAATACAATTATCTATAAACTTTTCAGGGGATGTAGTTGGGGCATAAAGCATTTGGTGCGATATATAGAAGTCAACCAGTTGTCCTTATAGTACATTTTGGCAGTCTGCAAGGAGAAGGGAATTACAGGATACTCTTCCCATTTCAAGGAATTGTCTGTGGATTCATGCCAAATGGAACATTTCCTAAGTGCTTGCTTTCATCATGAAGTATTTTGGGAACCAGTTCCCTCTTCTTCAGTATTTGTTCTATGCTTTTGATTGCATCACAGAGCAGACCTCAGATATGAGCTAATTTCCTCTGGGGCAATGGAGCAACTGTGGCAAGCGAGGGCAGAAGATCTGACACCACGCAAAGTGGCTGGAGGTGGGGCAGAGCCATAGGGAAGAGGCAGTGTTGTTTATTTGTTTTTAAACAGTTTTATGAAAGTATAATTTACATACCATAAAATTCACCCATTTTTGTGAGGCTGATGCAGTGGTTTTAGTACATTCATAATATCATATAAGCATTGCAATCCAATTTTAGGATACTACTCCAAAAAGGCAACTTGTCTCCATTTGCTGTTACTTCTCTTCCTCTTTGACCCCGGATCTATTTTCTGAACAACTACGAATCAATTGTTTGTCTTTTCTGGACATTGCAGAATTTTCCAGTATGGATAATGGAATTACCCAGTATGTGGTATTTTACACTGACTTCTTTTACTTATTATAACATGTTTTATACCCCTGAAGGCTTCTACCAGGGCTATGTTTGACTGGCTATGCCATTTTTTTGTACTCCTGCTCATCCTTGCTCAGAAATTTGGATTGTTTCTGCTTTTCTGTACTATGAATATTATTGCTGTGAGCACTTGTGTGTGAGTCTACCTGTGGAAGTAGATTTTCATTTCTTTTGAGTAAATATCTAAAACAGAAATTTGGTAAATTATGGATCATGTGGCAAATTTGTTTAACTTCCTAAGGAAGTATCAAACTATTTTATAAAGCATCTGCACTATTTCATACTATGCCTAGCAGTATATGAGGGATCCATTTCTTTTACATCCTCAAACACTTAATTTTTGGCTACAGCTGTTTTCTTGTATTTGAAGGTATATCTCATTTAGATTTTTAAAATTTTTCATGAATAATATATCCTTTCAAATGATTTTTTTTTTGCCATATATGTTTTCTAGGGGAAAATATCTTTTCAGATCTTTCATCCATTTTTAAATTAGGGTTTTTCAAATTATGGAGTTTCAAGGATTCCTTTTGCATATTCTGGATCTAAATTCTTCATCAGATATGACTTACAAACATTTTCTCTCATTCTTGTTTTATCACTTACTTTTTAATGGTGTCTTTTGAATGACGGTACATTTTGAAATATGAATCACGCGTGAATTCTTAATGGAACTCATTTCTCACATTTTTCTCATTTTAATTATTCCAAAATTGAGGTGTGTAGGAGTTTCTGGAACTTCTCTAATGAATTAGTAGGTTTAGTGAATTTCTCCAACAAATCACGTAGTAGGGTTGGGGTAGTATCACCTCTTTAGGTGGTTTAAGGATTGGATTCCCACACAATGCTAGAGCTCTGAGCAGCCGCAAGTTTACCTGCTACCTGTAGCAGTTTACTTCCCCGTTTCCATTTAGAGTATAGCTGGCCAACACGACTTCCAGAAGAAGGTAGACAGTTGGCTCCCTCCTGAGGATAACTTCAGGGTTTTGTCCTGAAGACTGCCTAGGCCAAGCACCAGACGATCCCCTGTGTACCACTCGCACACATATCACTCTTTCTATAAATTTGTTTTCTCTCAAGATTACCCTTTATGGTATATAAAAGAATGATAAGATTATAGAGCAAATAATGTTACAAGCAGTAAAGTGGCACTGTTGGGCAGTATTGTATTGGAGAAGAGCCTGGACTCTGACTCTGCCACTTATAAGACAGGAAGCACAGGCAAACTGTTTGATATTTCTGTACTTTCCTTCATCTCTCTAAAACAGTAATAATAATGGAGGAGAGGGAAGGGGAGGGGAGAACAGAGGAGAATAGAAGAGAAAAGGTTGATGGGGAAGAACATGGAAACGTGGGTAGAAGCTGTGTGTGGTAATAAACTTGGTAGGTGTTAGCTATTGTTTTTGTTATTGTTAAGTAAGAGTGCTGTTGTTTACAAAAAAGAAAAAAAAAGCACAAGCTTTGCCATTGGGCATTCTGAGTGACACCTTGAGTTTGGCTGCCAGCTCCCATATTTCCTCGCTGTTGACACAGCATGTTTGTTCTCTGTGCTCCATTTTCTTATCTAAGGGGGAAGGACAGCTGCCTAGAAGTGTTGCTGTGATGGATAAAATCGAATTGCAAATGGAGATACACTTAACAGTGACTGGCAAATAAATATTTTTGTTGTTGCTTTGATTTTTGATGTTCAGGAGTCAGGATTAGCAATGTAAAAAGAATCCTAGAACTTTCCTCAGAGGGAGAGAAGGCTGCAGGAATTAGAGAAAGGGACAGCCTTGCGAGAGTGGTGAGTTGGGCCCTCACAGAGGAGGTAGGTTTTGAACAGGTGGTGAAGGGAGGTAAAGCAGAAGTGATGTTTCAGGAGATTCCCACCTTGGCTAATAAAGGCCAAGTAGGAGGCTAAATGTGGAATTACTGATTGTATTGAAGGGAACACTCGATTCATAAGTGCCCTCTGAGTTGTTCTGTTTAAAATCTGAGTCTGGCTATATATGAATGGGCAAAATTTTAGAGTCAGAAACCACTTCCATGAACACTGTAGATTTTAATTATGTTCCCCTTTAGTAAGAAATCAGGATCTTTGGCTGAGTTCCGAGAACCATCTGCACGACACCCTTGCTTTCCACTGTCTTCTCTCATGGAAGTGCCACCCGATTAACCTGAGGTTCCACATGAAAGAGCTTCTAAAAGCTCTAAAGCTGTAGGAAATAACATTACTCAAAAGCTCTCAATAGAGCAAAGAAAGAATGTATTTACTGTAATAGAGCTATCATGTTCCAGAAATGAACCTGTAATTACAAGGGGCCGCGTAAGAATTAATTCGCTATATGATTGTGTGTCTCTGCCTTGAATTCCATAGCATATGTGTTGTAGGGGAATTGAAAATATGTTTTTGTTATTTCGAGTTGCTTTCTCATTACTATCTACCATCATTTGAGATACTTTGACTCATTTGCTACGATAATTCTAGTTGTAAATTTTTTGATTGCTTACCTACCTAACCATTCTTAATTCCCTTCCTCCCTTCATTTTACTTTTTCAAATTTAAAAAAGCTTAAGACCAAAACTTTGGTAGGGCTGGGGATTTAGATCAATGGTTCCGCCACTTGCCTCTTAAGTGCAAGTTCCTGAATACCAAATAATACCGATACCAAAACAAACAAACAAAACAAAACCCAAAACAAACAAAAAACTTCCGCAGTGTGACAGATATTGTATTTTTTGTTTTTATTGGTATAATTGTATTGTCTTTTTTATTTAAAAGCAAAAGAGAATTATCAAGGACAAACTATATTCTTATATAAACTTGGTTATGTCAAAATTTCATTAGCCTAAAGTGTTTTTCAAGTTCTGAAGAGGGCCAGAAAGGGCCAGCTCCCACCTCCATTCCTCCCCAGAGAAGGGACCTCTGGACTCTTAATGACCACCCCTTTCCCCTTTGTTGGGAGCTCTGATGTCCTGCCTGTTTCTTCCTGCTTCTGCTTCTGCCAAAGTCTTTGGAGGATTCAGACACTGTAGGGAACTTCTTAACTTCTAAGACCTCTCTCTTAGATTTGTTTTCTAATTGCTGCTCTCCTGCCTCTTTACCCAGCTGCCTCCTCACCTGTTTACCTAGGGAAGGGACAGATTGCAACACCATCTCCACCTTGGTAAGATTTCCAGAAAGACTGGATTCTCTACCCCACCCCCCTGGCATTAGGGTAGGATGACCTTGAGATAGAGATTCTCTCCTGAGCTTGTCACAAGCTGGGAGTGCAGACAGAATATGTGAATGTCTTAGCGTAAGTGAGCCTACCTTTGATTTGCAACTGTAGTCCAATAGGAAGCAGCTTTGTAATTTGTCAGCTCCCTGAGGGAGGGACCATGATATGGTCATAGTAATATTATCGGCATGCACTAGTAATGCATCTTGGCCTTTAGTAAATCCTCAACATCTCTTGCTTGATGGTTGGCCACTTGGTTATTAACCCAAATACAAGTAGGATTTCTTTGAGTTTACTTCTCTGATTTTGTAGAGTGAATGTTTTATGAGAACTGAGAAAAGGTTCATTAGATCAGTAGAAAAGAAGAGTGAATTTTTACCCATAAAAACTCCAGGCTTCTGAAAATCATTTTGTTCATCTGTCCATCTTCAGTGGTTGATTTATTCATGTATCATGCCTTATTTATAACTCCATATTGCCATGGAAATTTAGTGCTGTACTTTTCACTTCCCAGCCTTACCAAATTTTATTCAGAACATTTCTAGAGCAGCTTGTCCAATGAACAGATTTAATGCAGTAGCAATCTCATGTGGTTTTGTAATATTAAATATTAAATAACTTTAAAACTACAAAATAAAAAGAAGTCAATCAAATTTGGACACATACATGTAATAAAAAAGGCAACAGAATTTCTCAGGAACACTGCCTAGTGCTTAACCAGTTTATCAGAATGAACGCCTCCTGGGCCTCTGTGTCTTATGTACATACAAAAGGACATGTGTGCCCTGGAGTTGCATTCTAGTTGGTAGTCTGTGGAGCCACTGACCCTGTCCCATATATTTAATCATAAACTTCATTCAGAAATTCTTCGCTGGGTGCATGTCACACACCGGCTATTTGAAAATAGTAGTGGTTAAGAATTGTTGAACAGGGCCGGGGATTTAGCTCAGTGGTTCGGTGGCCTGCCTTGCAAGTGCAAGGACCCAAGTTCAATCCCCGGTACCAAAAAAGAAAGGAATTGTTGAACATTTGCTATGTGTCGCGCACCGTTCTGTCTGCTTTACAGATACTGCTTTGTTTAATCCTCACTTCAACCGTTTGAAGTAAATGTTAGTGTCTTATTTTGCAGGGGAGGAGACAGAAGCGCAGGGAGTGCCCCAGAGCACACTGTGTGAAAATTGCGGAGACAGTACTCGAGGTCAGGTGTGTGAACACAGCTTCCCAAGAGTTAGCCCTGGGCAGAAGATTTTAGACACACATTTTTCACTTAGAGATGAAAAATCCAAGTGGTTATCGATCACTTACAGGATAACTGTGATGTATGTTACCTTAATGTTAGAACAGTATCTCATGGGGACAAGCTCTTTTGTCTTGGAAGATAGAGACCAGAGAAAACCCTAGAAAGATCACATACAATTGAGTTAATAAAGGAGAAGATTCAGAGTTAAAGTGAAAGGGTTGGGTGGTGAGGCCGAGAAAAGAGGAGGAGTGAGAGGTGTGATAATGATCTAAATATTGATCCAGTCATCCGAAAGATGGTGTTGACCATCAGTCTGACCAAGAAGCAAGAGAAGCAAAGTTGAAACAAAAGGAAAAGAACAAAGCAGCAGAGAGTTAAGTAAATCAGAATGTCACTTTTGTCAAATATTGTAAGATCAAACAACAAAGCTTAACTAATACAATACTTTTTGGACTCAAAATGCAATAGTTCATGAAACCTTAAAGATCTGATTACCTCTCCAGAAGAGAGATGTGAACTTGCCCCGGATCACCTTGAGACCATCAGAAGATGACTGTGTTTTTGATGGGCAGGTTCATGCTTACCCATTGTTCATGGTGCTTATTATTTTCTAAGGTTAGCTTTTCAGTTAATATGTCTTAGTTACTTTCTTGCTGCAGTACCCAGCTCCAACAACTCTAAGGAGAAAGGTTTATTTTGCCTCACAGTTATTTTGTAGAGGTTTCAGTCCATAGTCAGCTGGCTCCAACACAGGAGGGCATGTGAGGGATACAGCGGAGGAGAATTGCTCATGGGATGGCAGGCGGGAAGTAGAGAGCGATGAAGGGAGGAGCGGGGGAGACAGACCCTTCCAGGCCATGCCCCTGTGACTCAACTCCTCCAATCAGGCTTTAGCGCCCAAGATCACATGTAGCTATAAAACATGGATCATCCCTCCATGATGCAATCACCTCCCAAAAGCCCCAGCTATGATTGCATGAGGCTCGGCGGGGGGCAGGGGGCATCTATACAACAACTTTAACAGTATGTTAATACCGTGTAATGGCAACTAGTGCCAGAAGTCGTGATGTTCATTTCACATGGGCAGCTCAGACTCGCAGTCTTCCCAGACTCTTGGTGACTGGTATGGCCCTCGGTATTTAGACCATTAGTTATTCGATATGGATAGAGCTGATATGTGGGCAACTTAATTCAGGTGACCTCGGGCAGTCAGCCAGGAATTTTCTTATGTGTGCTGTATCTGGATCAGACTTGGTGAATGGCTTATTCTCTTATGCAAGAGTGCCGATTGACAATTGTCAGAAAAATCTCAGGGATAACAGCTTGTTATTCTAATTCTATCCCTTCCTTAAGAATATCCTGGCTTCCAAGGAGAAAATGTTAGTTATCAGTCAGCATAATGTGTGACTACATTTGTTTCTAATTTTTCCACTTGGAAGATCCTTCACATACAGAGATTTATATATGTGAGCTCACACTTTATATATGTGTGCTTACACACATAGGTACTATATGCATATACATATTTGTATTATACACACACATCTCACAAGACTCCGGGAACTGGGCTGTGATGTTTAAATGATTTTCCAAGTGAGCCATGATACAGTGCATCTGGTGTATCAGGGCAGCTAAATAAATATCGAACTTTGTCAGCAACCTCGGTTCCATTCCTGTCCCTCCCTCTCACACACACTTTTTTCTCCTTTTTATTAGATTCTCCTAATAAACTTGAGAAATAGATATTTTAGTTCTTATTTTCAGATGCAGAAACTAAAGAAATCTTGTGCTGCAGTTGTAGACATGGGTTTAGGGGTCTGTGATGGTCTCTGCTTAAATCCCATGAAAGCTCTGTGGCCTATTGCAGAAAACTAACAGAATTAGGGTAGTAAAGGGGGAGAAATTTACTTCCTTCTTAAAGTCAAATGCGCATACACTTTGAAAGCTTAGGTATTGCTGATCCAGTTTTCTTTCTCTTTTTTTTTTTTTTACATTTGTAACTTTTAAAAATAGCAAAACATTTATCGGTACATTTCAGGCATACATAATGGTAGCACTCATTTGCCCCTGTACATCCCGCTCTTTTTTCCCTCTCCCCCTCAGACCCCCATCTCCTCGCTGTGTACAAAAGCTTTGTTTCCAGTTTTTCCTTCTATTTTCACTTTTTTTTCTTGTCCCATTCTTCAGCTTCAGTGCTTACCAAATGTCCTTTGTGTTCAGTCTGCTTTCAGGCAAGAAAAAAAAAATATAAGGGACACCTGAGATTAATTTGATTGTAGATGATGGTAAATATTTGGTAGCTTTTTAACCTCAACTTCACATGTAAGAAATGTGCTATTTACAAGTATATGCTGTGAAGTCATATTGACTAAATTTATTTTTGGCAGTAGGAGAGTAATATTGGTTTCATGCCTGTTTTTAGTCTTACCTTAGATAATTGTTAGTTGGAAGAAATTCGCTTTATGAATCATGACCACTCATGTGACTTTAAATGGATTTAGGGTTGCAATCAGAAGTTTATCCTAGATTTGGAGGAATTGTGGAAAAAGTAAGAGGGTATTTTATAGGCAGAATGATCTAAAGAAGTGTAATTTATGGACATGGATTTTTGGCAAATGCATCTTAAGATTATGTTGGAAAGATCATGAGAAGGGACAAATGCCAACAATGATGAATTTTGCTTTGCTGTTGTGTGCTTGACAAATTGAGACAACTTGGAGAGAAAAGGGTAGATCCCAATAAAGGATTGAAGAAAGAATCAATCTGGTGTTGATAGAACTCAAGAACAAAACAAAGACAAATGTAAGAAACTGAGCATAGTAGAATCAGAACTAAGTATAAAATGCATGCAGTATTTGAAATACGTCCAACAGCAGTTTTAACTCTAAAAGTGTGACTGTAATGACAGAAAACCAGTAAAATTAGTTATGATGCTTGGAAAGGATGCCTGGAGTAATGTCGTTGTATTGCTTTTTCAGAACAGTCAGCAACAGAGTATCCAGAAAGATTTTTCTGACACTTTTGGTGTAGTTGTATCCATTTCCAGTGTTCACTTTAAGGCCACGGGGCCCCAAGATGTAGACAAAGGAGACTTTGTGTAAAAAGTCATTCATAGTTTGTAGGTGTGTAAGAAGGAAAAGATTTCATATATTTTAATGAGCGTAATTGTTACTGAAGTTTTTTTAATGTTGAAATATTTTTTGATTTTGAAGTATTTTTAATGTACAGAGAATAATATAACAAGGAAACAGACTAATATAACAAAAACTCAGTTCTATCTGAACCTGTCTTAAAAGACTAGAATATTACAGTCAGCTGAAGTTCCCATGTGTCCTTTGTTCTCTACCCTTCAGGGAGTAATACCTACCCTGAACTTGATGTTTTTGTTACATAGTTTTTTTTTTGGTGGGGGAGAAGAGGGAACGTGTGTGTGTGTGTGTGTGTGTGTGTGTGTGTGTGTGTTTGTATGTGTGAATGTGTGCATATTAAAAACATAGTATTGTATTGCATATATCAAACTTTATATGAGTGCTTAAGGTATTTTTTTGAATCAGTAATTTAAGGAAAACTCTTCTGCTCAAATTAAGTTCACTTTTTAGGGGGAATGAAAAAATGAACACATTGCCTTCCAGTGTCAGTGACTTTGCATTGTTCATTCTGTTGCTTCTCAGAGAAACAGCTGAGCTTTCACCAAAGAATGGAAAGTATTTGGAGTCACAGAGTTAACTATTGATGGAGTTAGAAACAATTTCAGAAAATGTTTGCCCCAGGCTAGAACCCAAGACTGCATAACCAGTCTACAGTGGAGTAGCATCTTTCCCTCTAGCTATGGTATTCCTTTAGAGTCCTAAATTAATGCAAGTTTGAATCCACTCTGGGAATATAGATTTTATGTTAGAGTTTCCTAAAAGGAATTCTTAATCTCACCTTTATTTTATGTTTTAAAATATGTGGTATGATCAAAAACAGGATGTTTACATTTTAAAAATTTATTAAAGTAAAAGACATTGCCATTAATCCCTATCAAAATCCTCCCCCTTGCTTCAAACACACTTATCCCAGTGTTCTTACCCCTTTCTGAAGTAGTTCTGGAAGTCCTCTTTTGTGAGTGCCTTTAGTTGTCCTATCCTAGCTGCCTCAGTGTCTTGAACCGATGAAAATGTTGACCTTTCACGGTCATTTTGACTTTGGGGAAGAACCAGAAGTCCCGTGGTGCCAGATCTGATGAAGAAGATGGATGAAGACGCACTGTAATGATCTGACAAACCTGCCTTTCCATTGAATGTCATGTGGCAGTGGCATTTATTGTATTTTTCAATCACATTTCATAAAGATTCTCATGAAAGAGAACTTTCAGAACTGCTTCCAAAAGGGGCAAGAATGATTGGATAAATTGGTTATAAGTGAGGGAACATATTTTGAAGGTGGGTAATGGCAATGTTCTTTTACTGTAATAATTTTTAAAAGTGTAAACGTTGACCATAGTTTTAGATTACACCATGTATATGACATGGTCTTGGAACTGGAGTCAATTTACTTTCTCTCTAGTCAAGGAACATCTCTGTCCTACTCAAGCGGTAAAACCAGTGTCCAGAGTAGTCAACCAGAATAATCACAGCTTCAAAAGGAGAAATGCAACCCGTCAGCCAGCTAAGACTTCAGGTCTGTCTCTCATTTTAAAATATGGCGTCCATTGAACTTCTGGAAACAAAGTAAAATAGTAGTTGGGGTGGGGAGGGAAAAGAGAGTTACTGGTCAAAGGGTATAGATTTTCAGTTATAAGATGAATCAGTTCAAGGAATCTAATAAATAACCAGGTAAGGTAACTCATGCTTAAAGTACTTTGATTGTGTCATTCACTTCATAAAGTGCATCAAATTGTCATGATTTGTATCTTAAGATCACACAATTTTATTTTTCAGTTATAGCCCAATAAAACCGGAAAAGAACATTGTATCATAAATATTAAAAAGAAAAAAAAACCCCTAAAAGCCTAATCTTTGGAGGGAGTAACTTTGGCTAAAAGTTTGTGGGAAAAGAAAAAGAATGTGTCCGTAGCCTTAAAAAGGTGCAGTGGAGTCTTCGTGGGGTGTTGGACTCACTAAATGCAAACTAATTCAAGGGGCATGTTTTGTTCTGCAAATCAAAAGTTCAACCAAGGATCCAAGCAAAACAAAACCAATGAATAAAAGTGTGAGATCAGCAACTTTTTCAAAAATTTAGGTGTTGATTTACTTTATAAAATTTTACGCCTGTACATAAATGAACATGAAATTCCCTTCTCAGAACAGACCACATGTAGGATATCTGCTGAGTTTTTTCTAAAAATATTGGTGGTTATCCACATCCAGTCTTGACTTTAGGGTCACAATGCCCCAACAGGAAGATGAATGAGACCTGCTGTAACAAACAAGAATACTTGTTTTCTTTTACCACATTGCCTGTAAATATAGGGGAGTCACACAGTTCTCTAGATCCATGTTTCCATCTGTAGAACAAGATGGTAGATGACTGCCAAACTCCCTACATAGTTGTCAAGAAGAGTCATGGTTCAAGAAAATAAAAAACTGAAAGTACAGAAATATACTGAACTTTTATAATAAGACAGCAGTAAGACCCAATCTTTGCCTTTGGTGAGCTGTTCCCTGCCAGGGTATGCAGCTTATGTTCACAACATCAGCTTTGCATAGGCTTGCAGTGGAGTCACTCCGGGTGTGTGCGTTATACTGCTCAGAGAAAGAGAAACCACAGAAAGGGAAGGGAATCTGAGATGGCAGCTGTCAGAGTAGCTTCATTTTGTGTATTGTGATGGGAGGAAGAACTATCGTGTTATTCACAGTAACAGCAACTTAATTTATGTATTAAAATCATTAATACTTGCGTGGATTTGAATCCAAAATCCACAACTTGCTGTCTTTTTTTTTTTTTTTTAACCAGAAATCAAACTTGGCACCTTGTTCTCGAAAGGCAGGCAGCAGAACCACTGAGCTAAATCCCTGGCCCTGCTGTGTCTTTTGACGACTCACTTAAGTACCATCTTCTTACCTGTATGGTGGGAATGACTGTAGGGTCTATCCCATAGGTTCTCAGAAGATATAAATGAGTTAATATAGATGACTCTTCTGGACAGGAAAAACCAATATAGTAAAAATTGCCATACTTCCAAAATTGTTCTACAGATTTAGTGCAATCCTAATCAAAATTCCAACATCACAATTCACAGAACTCAAGAAAATAATCTTAAAGTTCATATGGAACCAGAAGAGACACCGAGTAGCAAAAGCAATCTTGGATAAAAGGAGCAAACCAGGGGGCATCACAACTTCAGGCTTGAAGTTATGTTACAAAGGCTACTGTACTAAAAATAACAAGTACCAACACAAAAACAGACATGAAGATCAATGGGACAGATTAGAGGATGCAGAAACAATCCCAAGTACATTCAATTATTTGATCTTTGACAAAGGGGCCAGAGACACATACTGGGAGAAAAACAGCCTTTTAAATAAAGGGTGTTTGGAAAACTGGCTATCCACATGCAGAAGACTGAATCCAAACACATTATCTTTCACCAACTCAAAATGAATCGAAGAACTAAAATGTTAAAACAGAAACACTTAACCTGCTGGAAGATAAGATAGGTAAAATTCTTGAAGTCATAGGCATAGGCAAGGACTTTCTGGACAAAACCCCAATTGCACAGGAAATAGTTTCAAGAATCAAGAAATGGGATCATATAAAATTAAAAAGCCTAGTAAAACAAACACATAAAAGAAACAACCAAGTGAAAAGACAACCTATAGAATGGGAAAAAATGTTTGCCAGCTGTTCCTCAGACAAGGGACTAATATTTAGAATATTATAAAAAATTTTAAAAATTAACCCCCAAATAAAAGACAATCAAAAAATAAGCAAGCAAAATGAATAGATATTTCACAGATGTACAAATGGCCAATGAATATATGAAGAGATGCACAATATTGCTGGCCATTAGCGAAATGCAAATTAAAAGAACACTGAGGTTCCATCTTACTCCAGAATGAATGGCCATCATCAAGACATCAGATAAAAACAAATGCTGGAGTAGCTGCAGGTAAAAAAAAAACCTATGTTGTTGGTGGGATTGTAAAATAGTACAACCACTATGGAAATCAATATGGAAATTCCTCAAAAACTGAAACCAGAAATTCCATTTCACCCAGCTGTTCTCCTAGGTATCTTGGTGAAAGAGTTAAAGACATTACATTTCAGTGATGCATGCATACCCATGTTTATAGCAGTACAGTTCATAATAGCTAAATTTTGGAAGGGACCCATCTATCCATCAACAAATGAATGGATAAAAAAATGTGGTATTTATATACAATGGAGTACTCCTCTGCTGTAAAGAAAGATAAACTTGAGCCCTTTGTGGGAAAATGGATGCACCTTGAGACCAAAATGTTAAGTGAAATAAATTAGGCACACAAGCTTAAATATTACATGGCTTCTCTTATATGAAAAACCCAGAATAAAAATAAAGAGCAAAATAAAATATAATAGGAAATAAGGAGATAGATTTTTCTCGAAGGGGAAAGTGACCAAGAGATGGAGGAAGAAGGAGGGAGAAGATAGGGGATATAATAAAGGAATTGGGGTGTGTTGTATACCTGTTCCAACACAACAAGGAATGTACACATGTGCTGCAAACGTACAAAAAATGGGAAGATATAAATGAGTCAAATGGGGATCAACAGATGGGTGAGGGAAGAGGAAGCGAAGGGAAGGGGATAAAAAAGGAATTAAGATGTGTTATGTACATGTACCAACTTTCTAAAGGAATGTAATCATTATGTGCTAAACACATGCACTAATAATAAACTAAAAGAAAGATGGAAGACTCTTGTGCTAGAACCAAAGTGACTACTCAAGAAATACGTTCTTGTTAATATCATTGTCATCCTCATCCTCATCCTCCTTATCATCATCATGTGATCTCCAACGAAAACTTGTGAGTAAAAAGAAAAAAATTCAAGATGACTATTTCTATTAAGCTTGAAACCCTATTTATATCATGTTAAAAGTTTATGGAAGAGCCAAGCATTGTGGCTCATACCTGAAACCCTAGCACTCTGGGAGGCTGATACAGAAGGGTTACAAGTTCAAGTCCAACTTGGTCAACTTAGCAACTTAGTGAGACATTGTCTCAAAATAAAAAATAAGAAAGGGCTAGGATATAATTCAGTGAAAAGGCGGGGAGTTCAATCCCCAGTACCAAAGGAGGAAAAAAAAAATCTGTGGAAGTGGGTATATCAGAAATAGTATGAAAGTGTCTTTGTAAGTTCTTTATAAACCCAGGTGTACTGTACTTTATTGCAGGTGTATAAAAGCTGAGTGGGATATGTTGTACCTTTCTTAATGTCTTATGAAATCATCAGCTTACGAGTTTTGACTAGAAAATACGTACTTAACCCACTTTGTGCTTAGCAATAAAATGTTTGACATAAAAAATGTCAATAAAATAACCTATACTAATTTATGCCTAAATATCCTGCCTGTTTATTCAACTGCCTAATTTCACTTCACCTGTAATAATTTCTAAGATATAGTAGGATGATTTATAGTGTGTTAAATTTTGTGAAAGAAAAACTTCACTAGCATAGAAAAGAGCTCTACTTCAAATCACTTTATGTACTTAATAAATAAGTTAATATTGTTCATTTGTTTTTTGTTTAGATGATAAAAGAATTGAAGTGAAAACTATGTCAGAATTAATTCAATTTTATAATGAAAAGAATCACAGCTTTTTGTTTGAGAATGTTTTGTGCACAATAAAAATAATTTTAACTACTTAAACCATTCCAACGTTGACTGATTCCAAATTCTTATTATATTGAATATTTAAAATTTATATTAGCTATATTTGTTATACCTCTCCCCTTTCTCGCTCATATTTGCATAGTTTCTCAAGATAGTTGACAAATTATTTGATCAAGGACTCTCAGTTAAAATAAACTTAAAAGTAAATGAATGAAGAAAGCACACTGTATGTTTAGTAAGAAATTGGAGGTCATTTTAAGAGTCATTCACAAAGCACTATGTTTATTGTCAGAAATGAAAAGATAAATAAGACTCCATCTTATTCTTTTAACTTACAAGCAACTCGGAGGTTTGTGGCAATAATCAAGATGTAGAAAGGAGTAAATAAAAGAATGTCAGAAGACCACAGTGCTTTCATTGTTTCAGCACTCAAGACAGGTGGCCTCACAGAACAACCAGCACTTGATGTCAGTCCTGCAGGAGTGATGAGTGCATAGGACAGAGAAGGGCCCTTAGGTAGTGTCTGTTGTCTTTAGTTGATATAGTAGTATTTTCACTGCCGTTATGGTTTGGATCTTTAATGTCGCCAAAGGCCCGTTTGTTAAAAGACTCGGTCTGCACCTGTGGTGGTGCTCCTGGGAGTTGGTAGAGCTTTAAGAGGTACAGCCTAGCAGGAGGAACTTAGCTCACTGGCGGAGCACCTTTGAAGAAGATACTCAAGCCCTAGCCCCTCCTCTCTCTCTGTTTCTTAGCTACCATGAGGTGAACAAGCCTCCTCCACCATAAACTCCCGCAGTGATGTACTGCGCTGCCACAGGCCCAAAGCAACCATGGACTGAGCCCCCTCAGACTGGGCCAGAACAAATCTTTCCTCAGAAATTGTTCATCTCAGCTACCTTGCGATACTTGGTGATTATTGCAATAGTGGAAAGCTGACTAACACACTGCCCTAGAATTGAAAAGAAGTGCCAGGGGTGCAGTCCTCCCTTGTCCTGCATTTGCACTGAGTTATTTTCTATTCACGAGAGACTTTTCTCCTTCTGTGATACCCATTAAAATCCTCCAAGTTAGAAAACCATTTTGGCTGAATACCTTGTCTTTGATTTTCACTTGTATAAAATCAGGAGGAGGCAGCATAGCCTAGCATGGTCAAGAACTTGGATGCTGGGATCCCACTACCTCGCTTCCAATTCCTAACTCTCCCGTATTATCTCTGTGGCCTTTGGCAAACTATTAAACCACTTTATACTCAACTCCTCATTTGAAATTTTTTTAAAAAGGGATGATGATAATAGTGTCCACTTTGTTCTGTGAAATAGCTATATTAAATAAGTTCTTATTTCTAGAGTGCTTAGAAAACACTGTGGTACAGAGAAAGCAGTTCATAAGTGTTATGAATAAAATTACTCCTCACTGCCTGCACTGTTCTCCCTAGAATGGCATGCTGAGTTAATCTCAGGGTCTCCTCTGATTTTTTTTTCTGTTCTGCCTTCTCTGTAGTTCAGGATCCCTGTGCCATTTGGGTGACATTCGAAAGCAAGATATGAGACCTCACACTCTGATTCTCTGCTCATGTGAAACATTCAATTAGTCCTGATTTTATTGAAGAGTCCTGGCCAGCCTTGTATAAAAAGCCAGATTCAGTGGGTTTTTTACTAACTTCCTATTTAAATTTCAGATTTGATGGATATAAAAGGTTTCTATATCTTCGCAAATATAGTACAGCCCACTGGCTTCTCTAGGGCTTCTCTGATCCTGAGAGTTTGGCAGGGGTCTTTAAAGTCATTGTTAGGTTTGCGTTTTGGTTTTGCCCCTTCTCAACTGTGTAGCCTTGGGCGAGCGAACCCCTGGGCCTCTGGTCCCAATACAGCTTCCTCTTCTGAAGTCTTTGGGAGCCTGTGGTCCTTCTGAGCATCTTCTACAGACAGTTTAGGATTCAGCCCGTTTCAGCTTACTAAGATAGCAGCACTTTTTTTTTTTTTTTTTCCTCCCTGCTTTCAAGGCTACAGGATAGGGTCCCTATTCTCCATGCTGTTTTCTCATCCCTGAGTTAGGCTTCACTTAAGGTCCCTCTTCTGCTGGCTTTCTGGTTCATTCATAAAGGCACAGAGGAATATTTGTCTTCAACTGACTGTTTTTAACCAAAATTCATCTTTAAGTTTTTATAAAAATGTATTTATCTTGTAGTCGAAACAATAACATCTTTTGTGACCATGAATTGAATTTGTTTCTTCTTCATTTTGTGGTTTCATTTAGCCTGAGGATTCATCCCTTGATTATTGTTAAATATTTTATATTATTACTTAAGAACAATTTAGCAGTGAAATGTAGGGTAGTGTTACTGCCTTTTTATTGTAAGGTTATACTTTTTGAATCTGAAGTTTTTGTTTGATGGGTTTGAGTTGGCTTGAGCAATATTTTGTAAGTAACTTTTTAGTCTGCACTAATTAGTAGTATATTTTCAGAACTTTTAATTATGAAAATATATTTCAGACTCCTTTACAAATGAAAGGCAGCCCGAGTGGCAGTGGCTTTCTTTGACTGAGTCTTCTGTTTTTCTGGCACTTAGTAAATTTGGAGAAATTTACAACCAGCTAGACATTTTCTCCTTTTACAGTGACTCATTTTCATTTGACTTATGTGTTGAACTGTTTTGTTTTCATGCCTGAATATTGAAGGATTTTTTAAATGTACTTTTACTATAGGATTCAAAATTATTGTCAAAATATAGCTTTGAATTGATAGTGTTTAGAATACAATGTAATTCTCTTCTTCAGTTCAGCTTTGTGTCTTTGATTTTGATTACTATTTCAGTTCTTGTATTTTCTCAGAAACAGTTCTAATCAGACTTTTTGTTGGTCCCAAGGATCTAGGATCCTTTCCCATATGTGGGCTGTATTAGGATGGTAGGATGTTTGCCCTCTATCTGTGTCAATGATTTCATCTCCGTTGTGCGTCTGTAAACCACCCCCCCACACCACCCATGAGAGATGCTGTATTTCATTATCCTTTTTTAGAAAACCTATCATCTCTTTTTATCTTGCCCAGCAAGCTTTGATTGATTTACAGCATTCTACTTTTGTTTTTGGAGATCATTTCTTTTTGTATCATATTGATAATACCAAATACTGCCCTAAAATTTACTTCTGATTCCTGTAGAAAGTCATCTGTTCTTCCTTTGAATATCTAGCATGCTTTTTGCTCTCCATATTCAGTACTGCTTTGTAGATTCATGCTGACATTTAGCTGTTATTTTTACTGTATTCCTGAGTTTTGAAATACCCATGTGGACCTGCTCACAGAAAGCACGCATATGTTGTCCTTGGCCTCACTCTCTGTCCTCTGTTTGTTAATAAAATTCTTCTTTAGCTCTCTGACCTTGTAGCAGGTTGATGTTTATAGGTGCTGACCCACTTTCGGCGAACTAAGACAGCTGTCACCAATGCCTTGTTCTCTGTTACTTTATACAGTATATGAGTTATGTAAGAATGCAACACTTTCAAAACCATCTTGTCCCTAAATCTGCCTTTTTTCAGCTACAACTGCCAGGTTGCAAAGTACTTCCCTTTATTTCTAGTTATTAAAAAAAAAAAAAGCAATCACTGAGGTGGGTGGGGAATGGAGGGATTCCTGCCACTCAGGAAGCACCATCATTCATGACCAAGAGCCACCTAGCTTTCTGACTGATAAGGATTTTTGTGTTTCTGTTCAGGGTAGCAAAAAATGAAGAAAGAGAAGATGTGCAGATAAGAAATTTCCTACTTCCTTTAAGGCTCATAGCTTGTTCTCCACACTTCTAGTCAAACTTCTTAAGATACTTTTATTCACTTACTATTGCAAGACTTCTTCCTTAATTTTAGCAGTAGATTGAAGGTCATGTTTTACTTTTTTTGAGGTTAGATGCAACTTTACTTACCTCTTTCTTTAGAGATATTTTAGTGGAGAGTTGGGAGAGTCTGTACCATGGGTTGGCAGCAAGTATTTAAAACTGTATTTATAGGAGATGCTGCAAATTAAAAACAAATTTTTTTCATGTTGCAAAATGCTTGAAAATTTTGCTTCCTGAAGATTATTTTGTGGAAATAAACTCTGCCTTATAAATATTCATCACAAGTTGTGATTCAAATGACAGAGGCATCAGTGTTCCTGTAATAGAACCCATGTCTTATGAAAACTGGGTCACTTTAGTGATGAAATAAAATGCATATACATAAGTAATGGTAGAAATCCCAATAGCTTGTATAAAATTCTTATTATACATAAAAGCTGCCGGACCACTGCCTGCTAACAATAGTCTTAGAGCTGAAACAGCTTTAACAAATCATTTAATAAGGAAGTTGCAAATTCAGTTACCTTCAGGAGACAGAAGGGAAGGCAGATCCTTGGAGCAGGCTTGTTCCATACAATAAGGAGAGTCAGGGACTACAGAAAAGTAGGGATTGATACTGTCAAACCTTTGAGTCATCTTTAGAGTTACAAACCCACTCTCCCATTATAGAGATTGGACCGAGGTCAAGGGATATTAACACATCGCCCCTAAATTAGGAGGATCTATGGACTTAAGCACAGCTAGCTACATAACTTGTAGAATATGGTGCAAAATAAAATGTAGGGCCCCTTGTTCAACAGTGAACAATTTCCAGATGGTGACACCAGAGCCTTATGCTGAACACGGGGTCCTGTCTTCTGCATAAATCATAAGCTGATGAAGCCATACTGGTTTTAACTTCTGATCGAGAGTTTGTAGTCCAAACAGAGAGATGAGCACAGGTACTCTCACCCACATCCACCAAGACATTGATAATACAGATGGGGTTAAAATTAAGCTTTTTACTTTGATACTGTGTAAATGAATCATCTTTATTTACATAAGAGCTTTTGTATGAAGTTTGAGAATCATTGCTTTTCCACTATTGTTTGGAAACTTTGGCTGAATCATTATTTCTTCTATCAGTTTTTATCGTTCCATCTTGAATTCCAATTTTATGAGTTATTAGTTGGAGATTTTTAATCGTAAGATTCAAAGATCTTTTCTAAGAGTCCTGACTGAATTCCAGAATGTTTGAAGCAAGAGTCAGCCAAGGAATGGATCTGCTTGTGAAAGTCTAAGGACACCTTGAGTCTTACTCAGTTGTTGGGAAACTTGTATCATTATTTTTTCCCCCTGTTTGAATGTAACTGTCGCTTCTTTTAGATGAGTTTGTGTATCATTTGAATCTTCTTATAAAGTTGCTTTTCATTGTTACCCTATTTGTAATTTTTACATGGCCATCAAGCAGAAAAAGCAGTTTGGCTTCTGCTGGACTGAAAGGTGACCAGTCACTTTCTCCTTTGTGTTCATTTACAACCCACAGTCCAAGGTTCCACAATAATACGGCCTCAAGAATGCTGTGCAGTGATGTCCAGCCAGCTATTCCAGGCATATTTCTTCATGTTTGAAAAGTGCAAGAGAGAAAATTGAGAATTGAGTACTAGGCAAGAAATTTGTTGGTAATCAACAAACAAACAAAGATTTACACACCCTAAAATCATTTAAAAATTAAAAAAACCTTTGAAACATTGTCCTCCTTAAAAAGTGAGTCTACCAGCAGGACCTAAAATGGCATAATACTATTCTTCATAGTTGTAATTTGAGCTCTTAGTCTGCATGTCTTCCTTTAGCAACATCCCCACAGATATTGATGAATAGTTGGTAATAAAACCAAAAAATCTTACGTAGTTTAAAAATACTAAAGCTTATGTTTTCAAATAGATATGTTATGTGAAGTTACCAGTATCTCAATCAGACAGATAATTCAAATACCTTCATGTTGTTGAACTGTACCCCTTTATGAGTGATCAACAAGAATAAATTCACATTGCAGGGAAGGAGCAGAGAATGGGTGAATACAGTTATCTAATAAAAGTTAGGAAGGATTATTGCTACTTAAAACATTTACTGTGGGGCCGGGGACTTAGCTCAGCGGTTTGGTGGCCTACCTTGCAAGCGCAAAGACCCAAGTTCAATCCCCAGTACCAAAAAAAAAAAAAAAAAGCCATTTACTGTGAGCCATGCACATGAATTTATGTGTAGCTAGTGACTGCTCCTCAAATTTAATCCCTTTTTATTGGGGGGGGGCAAATATAATGAACTGTTTTCCCTCCTGCCTTTCAGAATATACTGTGAGATATATAAACTGAATATCATTGAATTTTTTTAACCTTCTACAGGTGGAGATTTTCATTTTACCTGTATGTATTTTCCTACGGAGTTCGGTTCCTGAAAAAGGTAGGATCTGTTAGATTACTTTATATAATTTCTGTGTAACTATTAATGATATCCCATTACAGTTCCTTCCATAGTTATGTTTTCCTTGCTACTGCTTTGCTAAATCCTGCATGAAATAGGGCACCTTAATCTATGAAAATAATTATTTGTGGCTGTCATGGGCTTTTTCCAAGTTATTTTAGTGTTTGCGGATACTACTAATGATTTAGGCTGCTTAAATTCAAGACTCATGGAGACTTATTTTCTCATAGTGATAATAACTAATTTGGCATAAGATGGGAAATTATTTTTAAAAGTACTTTATAGAGCTAGGCATAGTGGCACAAGCCTGTAATCCCAGAACCCTGGGAGGATGAGCCAGGAAGTTTGCAAGTTTGAACCCAGCCTGGGTAATTAGCAAGATCCTGTCTCAAAAAAAAAAATTATTTTTTAAAGGTCTGGGGATGTAATCAATGCAAATGTCCTGGTTTCAGTCCCAAGCACTGTCAAAAAAATAAAGTACTATACAAGAGTAACCTCTAAAATGTTATCACTGTTATTTTTATTACAAAAATATCTCTGAAATGGGGCATGTGCCAGGTGGCCTTACTAGTAAATCTTATAAATACTGACATGAAAATTTGAAATGTTTTTATTTAAAAAATTAGATCTATCAGATGTTGCCTGCGTATAGTAAATTTTATTGTAAATAGCAGTTTTCTATTATTGTAGTTTCCTAAGGAGAATAGTCTTTCAAATTTGTCTAAAAAAAAAAAAAATAGACTGGCTGTAGGGCATTTATACTTAGAACTTTTACTACCCTGGAAGAGGAGGTAGCATTGGAGGATATTTCAGCTGACCTGGGAGAGTTGTACTTCAAGGGAATGTGTGCTTGCTGACCAAGGTCAAGATTGGGAATTCACGCCAGGTTCTGTTGCTGAGAGGCTTTGCTGGAATGAAAGGGAAAATAGGGGTCCAGGAGTGCTCTCTCGCCTTTTCCCCAGGTGTGCTGGGCATGGTTCGCTTTAGCTGTCACACGGTAAGTGTGGCTGTCTGTCATCAGGACAGGAAGCACTTTCTTCGACACTTAGCTCTGGCTCGCTTGTCCATAAACACACGAAATAGAATGAGAATAGCTACTGTTCACCAGCCCAGAGTGGACTGTTTAAGGCAGTAAGAGGACTTCTCAATAGTATGTGTGCATGAAACTTGTTTTTCCTTAAACTCTATTGATTTCATACCAGATTCCTTTCAACTTGCTCTGGTTATAACAAATGTTTAGAAAAGGAAAAAAAGAATTAGGCATTTCTCTGGATGAATTAACTTGTATTGGGGGTTTCTCTCTGTGATGCTGTCTAAGCATTATTTCATTTTGGATGAGTTTTATGGTTTTGTGTTCCTTAAAATGTGCGATAGAAATGTGAGCGTAGAAACCATGTGACTGAAATACCCGTGGAGCACTTCATAAGCCCTGCAACCCTCGTAATTCACAGTCAGCGAAGCAGAATTCCAGAGAGGGTAGGTGGCATTCTGAAGGTTACACAGTTCCTTTACTCAAAACCAAACCAGATTCTTCCAAGCTTTCTGACCACTTTACCAGCATGGTCTAATTTCAGTATTGTTTCCAAATGAAAGTTAGAAAAGTTGACACAACCAGCTCTTCATTCCAATTTGTATAACTTTAAGTACTTTAATAGATATCTATGATGTTTTTATCAGCTTTCTTGGAAAAGATAACATTTACCAATCTAAAACAAGAGAAAAATTACTGTGGATTCAGCATCAAATATAATCTAAGTAATTCAGATTTTCACAATATTGTAAATATTTTAAAATAAAATTCATGTTCACCAAAAGATCATAACTTTATCCTTCAGATTTTTCTAAAAAGAATAATGTGAAGATTCTCAGGATCCCAGAGTAATGGACTGGTTTTAAGAGGTGGGAAACTATCACTGTCTCTCATTCCCACTGTAAAAAAATGTGATTTTTTTTTTTAACATGGGCTATTGGGAAAATTCCTTGCAGTTTGCATACTCAGGTTCTTTCTGCCTTTAGGTTACATAAACTTGTTATGATGCATCCTCTCAGATGGATTAAGTAGGTATGTTTTCTACCCTTAGAGAATAGGGAAGTAGACACTTTTCAGCAATTATCTTACAGACACATAAATGAACTCTTAGGTACAAGTCATTACTAGATTGGTGAAAAATAATTAAATAGTTTAAAGTAATCCTTGTTCCATGTAGTCTGCTCCTGTTATTGCTCTACATAAGTGACTCTGCTCGTAAATACATTGGGCAGGAACAAATACTTTTGTCAAAGAAGATACATAAATACTTGAGGTGCTCTGAAATCCTAACAAACAGAATACTCATACAGATCATTGAGGTTTCCTAGCTCCTGAAAAGAAGCACATATTATCCTTTTTTTTTTTTTTTTTTTTTTGGTACCGGGGATCAAACTCGGGTTCTTGTGCTTGCAATGCAGGTGGCGAAACCACTGAGCTAGATCCCCAGCCCACATATTATGCTTTTAAAAAGCTATCTTTCATATACTGTTCCTTTTATTTGTATTTATTCATGGGAGTTTCTATTGAATGGCATCCTTTAAATACTTTTTTTTTCTTTTTGGTACCAGGAATTGAACTCAGGGACTTGCTTTTGCCAGGCAGACGCTGTGCTACTGGGCTACATTTCTAGCCCCTTTAAATAATTTGGGTCCCTTGATTTACTCATTAAAAAAAAAAATGTCACCAGAAGGCAGTATATATTTATGTGCTACTAGAATTTAGGTAAAATTTTTCTTATACTCTGCATGTTAAGCTAATTTATTTCCAACTTTTTGACCATGTGGTACATTTTATATCACAATTCATTTTGCACACAATGCTTGGGTATAATTAAAAGAAAGTTACTTAAGGTATTTCTGTTTTCAACTTCATATCCATTTGGGGCCAATTAGAAGACAGAAACCATAAGAGGCATTTTAGGAGTTGCTATAATTTGAAAAATCATTAACCAAGGGAATTATTAAGTCTCTATTCCTCAAGGTAATTGAATTGCTGACTGTGGACTACGGGAGTTTGATGAGAGAAGGAGCTTCCAGTAGGACATAAATCACCTCACTGCTTCTGCTTGAGAGTCCACCTGTGAAGTCAGATTGGCTGAACTAAACTGTGCCTAGTGATACAGTTAATCTGCACTCTGGTGTGAGCTCCTTTGTCGTCGCGGACCCGTGACAGTCATTTCAAGAAGTGGCTTTTTCCTCTAGAGCTATACCGAGGTGTCATGGAGATAGTAATAGCAGCAATATGGTACCTCTCTGAGGACCAAGGGATTACAGGGAGAGGTTGGCATTATCAGAACCTAGAAGCTCCAGGGAAGAGCCCTGGAGCCTGGTAAAGACCGCAGAGCTGAGGATGCTGGCCAGCTGGTGACCCCAAGGGAGCACAGAAAAGCCGACTGAGAGTGTAGAGAAACTACAAGCTGCCACCAGCTGCTGCAGCAGAGTGAAGATACATTGTCGGGGTGGGGTGGGGGTGAGAGAATCGGAAGGAAAATAGAAAAGAGCACATCATACTTCCCTCTTGCGTCCTTACACCTTCCTTCTTATGCTTTTGAGAGGCCCCAGCCCCTTAGAGTCAGCAGAAGTACAGTTTGCAGAGACCAAGCTCTGGGCTGAGAGCAGCAATTCAGGGACCAGCTCAACCTTACCACAGTGCTACGGTCTGTGATGTGCCTTTGGCACCAGCTAACACAGATCTTTGCTTTAGTGGTAATGAAAATTAAACATAAGCGGCAGTGTGAATTTACAGGTGGAGCATCTAGAGGAGGAACACTGTGATGAAGAGGCGCAGGCTGTCGCCTGAGGGTGCTCTCAGTCCATGTGAGCTCTGCTGGAATCTAAGGTAACTGTAGGTTCAGGACAAGCACTCTTCTGGGAGAAGGTGGTCTGTCTTGAAGGTTGATGAAATTAGTTAAGTAAGTTTAGGGCTTAAACTTGCTTTGCGAACTTTTAGACAAGATACTTCCTAAATGACTAAAGTGCCTGTATGCAGAGATGAGAAAGATCTGACCCAGCATTTCACAAAACGAAGGTCAAGCTTTGTTCTAATTTTAGTTACCTAATAGACATTGAAGGCCCAAGTGGAGAAGCATAGTTTTTGGTGAAAACCCCTATTTTTTTCTTTATTGGTACATTTTAGGTAGACAGTACAGTTACATTCATCATTGGAATATTGTACCTTTACATGACAGGTCTTGGTTCTTATTTTCCCCCATTCCTCTGGCCTTTCTTCACCCCCTCCACCCTTCCCTATTTACAAAGACTTTGTTTCCATTTTTTCCCTTTTCTCTTATTTTTTCTTTGCCCTTCTTACCCTACCTCTCCCACTTCCCCTACACCTTTAGATCTTTTTTTCCTATTACACAATATCAATTATACATTTTGATCCTTATTTACACGTTAAGTTTATCACACCAGGAGGAACTATTCTGTATCCTATTAATTTCACTTAAGAATATGTCCTCAATGTGCATCCACTTAGCTATTAATGTCTCTATTTTCTTGTTCTTTATGGCTGAGTAGTACTCCATTTTATAAAAACAAACAACATTTCTTTATCAAGTCTCCAGTTGATGGGCAGTTAGGCTGTTTCCAAGTTTTAGCTATTACAAACTGTGCCACTATAAACATGGGTGTGCATATATCAATATGGTGTGATTCTTTTAATTCTTTTGGGAAGATACCCATTAGGGAAATAGCTGGGTCAAATAGGACTTCTAATCCGAGTTGTTTGAGGTATCTCCACACTGATATCCACAGTGGTTGCACCAGTCTGCACTCCCAACACCGACAGTGAGGAAGGGTTCTTTTCTCCCCACAGCCCCACCAACATTTGTTATTGGTTGATTTCTTGATAACAGCCATTCTATCAGGGGTAAGGCAGAATCTCGAAAACCACTTCTAAGTCAGTGTCTTAGAAGAAAATACAAATCAAGCTTTCAATGACTAATGAGTTAGGGTCCCAGGAGTTTATCCTCTGTGCCTGTAGTGGTCTCTGACTCTGTCATATCTGTGTCACTCTGGTAATATTGTATTTATTACACTTACACATTCTGGCTGCCACTTAGTGTGCCGACTTCATGGCAGACCACCAGGTGAACGTGTAAAGTTGAAAAGCATTCTCCAGACTGGGCCCTGTGCCCATTCATACTTTGAACGTCCATGTGCAGCCTTAACCAAGATGAAGCCTGTGATTGTGTTACATGGCTGCTCTTCAGAGATCACCAGTAAAAGCAAGTGTTCCTCTGGTATCATGTTTCAAGATACTCTCTTTTGTTTCATTGGTTAGTTTGGCATCTTTCTGAAAGACGGCTATCCTTTTTCCTGTTTGAGGGTGAAAATAAATACTGTCTAGCATTAGAATGTGTATCCATTTTCATAGAATACCAGCATTGAAGGGCTGGGAATTTAGCTCAGTGGTTCCACCACCTGCCTCGTAAGTGCAAGGACCTGAGTTTGATCCCCAGTACCAGGAAAAAAAAAAAAAAAAAACAAAAAAACAAAAAAACAAAGTTAGAATACCAGCACTGGGGAGGGACTCTAAGGATTGAGTCTTCCATATTTCTCATTTCAGAAAAAGAAACAGTTTTCAGAAACAAGGGTAAATTGACTTGCCTGAGGCAAAACTGGAAGCCTACTTTAGAGATGTCAGACTCTCGGGTTCAGTTTAAGCAAAATAAAACATTTTTTCAAAAAAAACTAGCAGTTCAACTTATTATTACTTTTTAAAGCTAGTAAGTTCACCTGATTCATTAGTTTAGTCTTGTCAGTTAGAAGAACATTTAGATAGAGATCAAGATGGAGTAATCAGTCTTGGTATTACCAATTGTGTTTTCTTGGCTTACATTCGGATGTAGTTATATTCTGCTTCTCGAAACAGTTTTTTCCTCATTTTTCCTATAAAATCAGCAAATAATGCTTGCCCTGACACTCTCAGCTTGTGTGTGTGCAGGAGTATTTGGAAGTTATAAAGTATTTAGAAACATAAAGCTTTATACTAATTATTACAGATTGAGAGTTGGGCTGTGCTGGGAATTGTGAATGCCTAAATGTACCATAAACTTTTTTTTTTCCTCATTGAGTTTATTGGTACATTTTAGGGATACAGTACAGTTACATTCATTATTGGATCTTGTACCTTTACATGACAGGTCTTGGTTCTCATTTTTTTCCCTTTGTCCCTGCGCTCCCTTCACCCCCTCCTCCCATCCCCATTTACAAACATTTTATTTCCATTTTTTTCATTTTCTCCTATTGTTTTTCTTTCCTTTATTACCTTTCCCCTACCCTTCACACTTTCCCTATACCTTTAGCCCTTTTCTTCCTATTTCACATTGTCAGTTAACTCATTAGGATCTTATGTACTATTATAGTTTGTTCACACCAGAGAAACTGTTCGGTATTTACACATGTGTGTAAATCTTATTTATTTCACTTAGGAGTATATCCTTAATATGTATCCATTTTCCTATGAATGAATCTAATTTCTCATTCTTTATGGCTGAGTAGTATTAAAAAGCTTCTGCACTGCAAAAGAAACCATCAACAAAACTAAGAGACAACCTACAATGTGGGAAAAATGTTTACCAGCTGCTCCTCAGACAAAGGACTATTATCTAGAATATATAAAGCACTCAAAACTATCAGCACCCCCAAATATAAGGCATCTGAAATGAACACATTTCTCAGACAAAGAAGTAAAAGCAGCAAGTAAATATATGAAAAAATGCTCCACATCACCGGTCATTCGAGAGATGAAGATAAAAATAAAACTGAGATTCCATCTCACCCCACAAAGAATGGCTACTATCAAGAAATCACACAATAACAAATGTTGGTGGGGCTGTGGGGAGAAAGGAACCCTTCTCCATTGTTGGTGGGAGTGCAGACTGGTGCAACCACTATGGAAATCAATATGGAGATACCTCAAAGAGCTGGGACTAGAGGTTCCACTTGACCCAGCCGTCCCTCTGCTGGGTATCTTTCCAAAAGAATTAAAAGAATCACATCACAGTGATATATGCGCACCCATGTATATAACGGCACAGTTTGTAATAGCTAAAACATGGAAACAACCCATTTGCCCATCGGTTAGAAACTGGGTAAAGAAGGTGTGATTTTTCTATAAAATGGAATACTACTCAGCCATAAACTTTTAAATTTAAGTACTGTACTCAGGATTTAAATGCTATACTGCTGCCATCTTCTGTAAGATCCCTTGTGACTATGTTTTGATACTTGCAAATAGATAAGCATATAGTCTGGAACATAAATAATCTGGACTAATTTTAGGAAGTTCTTCAGTGCCCACCCACTCTCTTGCATATTTTCTTATTAGTTTTATGCATTTCACTTGCCTGACTCCATTTTCCTTCTTCTTTTTTTGGGGGGGTACCGCGGATTGAACTTGGGACCATGCACACTTGAGGGGCAGGTGGCAGCACTGCTGAGCTAAATCCCCATCCCCCCTTTTTTTTATTAACTTGTGGCTGGCATTCTGTCTGGGGGGAGCATCCCGAGGACAGTGAGAAACTAGAGATAATGAGACACAGTTAGAATCCTGAAGAAGGATTTGGAAGATTTGGGTTGGAGGTCCAATTAGGTCATTAAATAAGCCTCATGCTCTCTGAAATTTAATTGTTCCATCTCTTAAATCAGTAATATGGACCAGCATAACCCCTTTCAGCTTATAGCTCATAATTCAGTTAAGAAATTAAAAATCATGATAACTGGTGCAACCTGCTAAGAAGATAACAGCAATATGGCAGAATCATCATAGTTAATGCATTTGATGCGGTGATCCAACTTCTGTAAATTCATCCCGAGGAAAGAATCATGCAGAATATGGGTGTGTAGAGTTATTTATTAGAACTTAAAATATATCTGAATAGGTACACACATGACATAGCAAATCCAAAACAGAATGTAAAAAAGTCTTAATGTTTGATAACAGTAGAACCATTTAAATTGTGATCAGTGACAAAATTGCATGCGATTCTTTAAAAATAGCTACAGTAACTACTACTTTAATATTTATAGTCCTATTCAAAAGTTCAATAAAACTTTACATGAAAACAAATAATGAACTCATTTGTATATTTTTTGTGTTGTAGCTATACATAAGGGCAGTGGGTAAAAATGAAAAGATTCTTTTTATAGGAGTAGAAAAATGGATATACTTTCAAAAATATATTTAGTATTTTCCTATTACACAGTTCACTCTAAAATGTAAGAATTAGGAGGGAAATGATTATGCATAGATTTAGCTATAACTGTATAATAAAAGTGCATGAAGTTATAAACATTGAATGGAAAAAATGAAAATTAAAAGTTGACTTCCATTTAAATGGCAAAGAAATACACAATTTTGGTAAAAGAAAAAAACAAACAACAAAAAAAAACCAAACTCAGTTGCAGTTCTTCCTGCCCTAGTATTTAAATTTTCTCTTAGAGGGTCCCCTCAGAGGATTGTGGTGCCCAGAGTGCCTTGGAATGACCCTATCATAGATCTTTAAGGCACTTTTGTAGTTGTCTTTGTGTTTCTGTTAAGGTGTGAACTGTTTCCATGGAAGATTTGCATAGTCTGCATTAGGAAATAATGTGAACCCTTCATTCTGCGAAGCACTTTAAAAAGAATTTTTCTCACTTATTTGGAATGGGATAATGACTTGGAGACATTATTTGTTTACTGGGCAGCTAGGATGAAATTTTGAATCAGTGGTAGTAATAATCGCAGTCATAATAATGGTAATTATACCTGTGTTGAGCACTTGCTATAGACCAGGCATATGTTAATCACTTAACATTTATTTCTCATGTGTTATATAATTCAGGTCCTTATCCTTATAGAAGAAGAAACCAAGTACCAGGGTTTATACAGGATGAGCAGTTTTCATGAGACCACTTAGCTAGTTGAGGGCAGAGGGGCTGCTGAAATATAAACCAGATAATTTTGCTCTACAGGGGTGATTAGGACTAGCCAGTTAAAAATGAAAGCTATGGGTGTTTTGTTTTGTTTTGTTTTGTTTCAGTGCCAAACTAATCTCTTACATGTAGTGGTTTAGTAATCACACTCCCTTAACTCCAGAATCACACTTTCCGGATTCACCTACCTCTGAAAAAGAAAGTCCCACCTCATTCACATGAGGCTTTGGGTCCATCTCCCAGTACAAGTGATTACTGTTGCTTTTACTGAATGATACTTGCCTTTCTGTAATTATTGTAATGTCTCCTGGATTTGGCACTTTTATCAAGCCATCATCCTATCTTCATAATATATCTTCTTCATACTATATCGACTTTGTAGAAACTCCTTTAATAAAAATAAATGAACTTAACATTTCAAAGGCTACCAAAATAACACTCATTTAGATGCATTCATTAGTAGTCCCCTAAAGGCATAGACTTTTCATGAGTTTAGAGGAAAAGCCATGGTCCTTATTTATATGCTGTGACAAAGCTGGCTTTACAGGCTTACTCTGGCTGCGGGCGGTTCCTCAGAACTGGATTGCATTAATATTCACTCCCTGTTTCCATGAGGAGTAGAGAGCTAGGAAGTCACAAGAGAGTCCAGGTCACTTAAGATGAAGTATTGATCCATCTGTCAAACTCAGTACCTCCACATTCACTCTGCATTAGCTGAGTCATCATCAGGGACCTCTCTGACACTCAAAGAAAAATCATTTGCTGAATTCAACAGGAAAGACTTTTTTTTTTAATACTGTGATTGATGCCAGAGGCACTGTACCACTGAGCTGCATCCTCAGCCTTTTAAAAATTTTGTATTTTGAGACAGATTCTTGCTAAGTTGCCCATACAGCACTTTTAATTTACAGTCCTCCTATCTGACCCTCCCTGATTGCTGGGATTACAGGTGTGCAGTTGTAGAGGCACAGAGATACCCAACAACTAGACCACACACCAAGAGGTCTGACAGGAGATTTAATTAGGGAAGGCAGGTTAGGGAGAGAGAAGGGAGGGAGGGAGAGAGAGAGAGGGAGGGAGAGAGAAAAGAGAGAGAGAGAAAAGAGAGAGAGGGAGAGAGAGAGAGAGGGAGAGGAAAGAGAGGGAGAGGAATAAAGAGAGGAAGGTCCTTTTATTGGTTTTGGGCTGGGCTATTGCTTATTTATGAGGCACGGGCTACCTTTAACCTATCACAGGCCAGGTTGCCCTTTATGGGTTCGGTCCTGCAGAAACAGGTTTATCCTCTCCAGACTGCTGTGGCCTTGGGGATGGGGGGACTAAAGATAAGAGCATGAGGTCTTTTTAAGAGCCAAGAAGCACCAGGAGAATACAGCCTGTGATGGCAGCGTCAGGTCCCTAACAGCAGTCATTGTACCTGATTTAAGAAAGCATTATTTTCATTTCAGTGTGTTCTAATGAAATCTGAGTTCTAATAGCTTCTGCCTATACCAATCAGATCACCATAGTCAAACATTTCCCTAGCAACAATAATGAAATGAACCAGGTGTTTTTTTGCATAAAAATAGCAGCTTCCTGAGGGAAGTAGTTTGATGGTTTACTTATGCTTATGCTTGAAGTGAAGGCCTAGTTTTTGTCTCGTCATGTGAGGCTTGGGCCGAGTTGGGCAGGGCTTATTGTTGCTTAAAACTGTAAACTGGTAATAATCCAGGAATTGTCTCTATAGTGACATGGGTACTAAGCAACATTTAGTAACCACAACCAAAGCCAATATAGTCTGTTTCCTCAGGCATTATCCCTATTGTGAGTTGTCAGTGCCTCCTCTGTGGACAGTCTTGAAAAAGGAGGGAAGAGGAATTGATACATGTGAACACTTCCATGGCCTCACAGTGTAAGTAGCTAAGCCATGGTAACAGCCTACATGTCCAGCAGCAGATACGGATAAAGAAAATGTAATGTGTATGTATCCATATAATGGAGTATTACTCAACGATAAAGGGATGAAATGCTGTCATTTGCGGGAAAATGACATACCGAGTGAAATTAGCCAGACTCAGAATGTTAAACATTGCACATTTCTTCTTATAGAGAATCCTTAATTAATTAATTAATTAATTAATGACGGGAAATGACCAGAAAAACAGGAGGTAGAATTCTGGAATAGGCAATGGAATAAATGGGAGCAGGGAGAGAACGGAGGAGGATAATAAGATGGAAGTTGATTAAACTGTGTTAAATGCATGTACTGACTTCCCCAAATAAACTCCACCACTGATACAGTGTAATAAAGTTTGAAACCAAAAGAAGGATAAATGCTACCATGACGTAGAGCTCCGTAACAGGATACGTGATAGTATTAAAATTATATTCATTAAGAGAGGGTGGAAGTGCGACCTGTCGTCAGCGCTCTCTGCACCTGTAGATGGGTCACAAGCGCTCACGCCATTGGTATCTGACGCGCAAAAGGAGTAATAGCTCCTTGGACTCAGTTCCCAATCACATCCCCTCCTACCTCCAACACAGTTTTCTTCTGACATTGTTTGAAGCTGTAAAGAAACTGACAAAGTAGTGCTTTGCTAATTACTTGATTTCATGTGAATTATAAGAAAAGAGCTATATAAAAATAAATTTGGTGGGTGTGGTGGTGCAGGCCTGTGATCCTAGCACTTGGGAGGCGGAGGCAGGAGGATTGCCAGGAGTTTGGGGCCAGCCTGGAGTACATAGTGAGTTCAAGGCCAGCCTGAACTATATTCTGAGACCCTGTCTTAAAAAACACCAAAATTTTTTTTAAATTAAAAAAAAAAATCAAAAATGAACAAACGACATGCACTGGAAAAAACTTGTTTGGTCCTATTGACCTAATTTACATAAATTTGGAGCCGGGATCCCTGGACCACAAGCAGGGAGATCATTTCCTGCTTTACCCTTCCCTGATGGCAGCTCCTTTGAGCCCAGGGAGTGGCTCCTCTAGTTGATTGCTGTGCTGGGCAGGAAGTGCTGATAGTGCTCAGTAAAGACTGACCAAGTTCTGATTACTGAACGCAACCACCAGGAACAGTAGCTCTATAGACTATATCCCAACTCACTTATCCTAACTTTTTTAGCTTTCTCTTTACATAAATTTGAATTATAAAAAAACTCACCCTTAATTAACATACTATTAGAAGTTGGGCGTGGCATTGTGTGCTCTGTGGTATTCAGAGGCTAAAGTGGGAGGATCCCACATTTAGGAACTTTCTGAGAATTTGCCACCCAAACAAAAAACATCATATATCTTATCTTTCTGTGCTCAGAGTGGCAGTGGGAAGACCAAGGAATTGATAGGAGTTCAGAATGGACTTACTCCGGATAACAGAACAAGTTCTACTATGAGAGGAAGTAGTACTATTTCTCTCATATTTCTTTCTTTCTATTTATTAAAAAATCTGTTGCCTGCTAAAAAGAGGTATTTTATTTAGTAGCCGACTCCAGTGAATGCAGCACTTCTTGGCTTTTCTAGTTCAAACCATTAAGCACAGAGGAATGGACTCTGGACAGTACCAGCTTTGCATACTGTTCTACGAAGGTGGCTCGCTGGTTGTGCTGCAGTATATTTGAGATGTGCCTGTCGTTTCTCACATTGTGTTCTCAAAGCATTTGTTTAAAGAAGTGATATTCTATTCACTTACCTCATCCTCTCACAAGGCCTGACATCCTGTTAATTACCAATTTCAAGGGTAATTGTGAACATACTGGATGTCCAGAATGGCTCGTCTGGAGGATTTGTGAACTCAAGATTCCTGGACCATCTTTCAGAGCTTCTGATTCCCTTGATTGGAAGCCTGAGAATTTGTGTTTTCTGTAAGCACCGACGTGGTGGTGATTGTGGTGGTGGAATAGGGACTTCACTACTGTGTTCTAGACTGTCGCCCAGGAAAGCTAGAAAGGCTGAATCCTCACTTACCACGTGAGTTCATTTTCTATGGCTGCTGGAACAACTTAACTGCAAACTCAATGACTCAAAACAATACCAATTTGTATTCTTCAGGCTGTGAAGGTCAGAGTCTGATTTCTGTTCCCTGGACTAGAGTTAAGGTACTGCAGGGCTGTTTTCCTTCCTGAGGCTGTGAGGGGTGGACCCATGTCTTTGCCTTTTTGAGCTCCCAGTGGCCTCTGTATTCCTTGGCTGTGGCCCCTCCTTCTGTGTTCAGAATGCGTGTGTCCAGTCTCTGCTTCTCTTATTATATCTCTTCTCCTTTGGGGTCAGCCCTCCCTCTGACAAACCAGAATACTGTCTCTGTGTGTCTCCATCTCTGCTCCCCTGCCCCATCCTTAATTACACCTGGGGAGTTCCTTGCCCCACAGTGGCCTCCTTCGACCTGACACAACGTGAAGGTCCACCCCCATCTCTCCAGATCTCCTAGATGGCCTTCCCCTGGGTATTCAGAGTGAACGGCCATGTGGGGCATTTTGCGTTTCTCATGTGACGTGGAGAGGATTTGCAGGAGGTAACATACCTGTGTCTGCCATAATTGTTGATTTAAAATTCTATGGAGAAAAATTTAATTAGATTAAAAAAGTTTTGTTTTAGTCAGTTTTCTTCTGCTAAAGGACTACCAACTCCTTCTGCACGCTTAAAGACCTAACAGAGCAATACAAGATGTGACTGGCTCTCAATTACACCAGACATCCGGCAGCGCATGAGAAAGGCCGTGATGTTGGAGCAAATAGACCTCTAGGGTTGGAGAAGGGGAAGGAGAGTATGGGACAGGGAACTCAAGAAGTCTACACTGAGGATGGACAGTGAAGGAGGCACAGTTAACAGAGATGGAAAAAAGGAGAAACAGATGAAGAAGGGTGCCGGAGAATACAGAATGTAGTAAGGCTGGGCCTCGGGGAGTATGTGTTAGGAGGCAGCAAGTGTAACCATGGTGACAGACAAGTGGGGCAGTGGGCAAGGTCGTGAGAACCAGCTCAGGGTCTTGGGTTCTGTTTAGTAGGGAAAGAGGTAACAGACCATTAAGAGAGGTGAGAAAAATCAGCTGTTCGCAGTGTGCGGAATGAATGAGAAATAGCAAGACCTGGAGGCAGGGAGACCTGTGTGACTCACTCACTACGGCTCTGCTAGCTGTGGTCCGTGGCATTCGCTGATAAGAAGGTAAGAACTGGTTCTTGCCTGTCTGTGTGTTTGTGCTAGGCATGCCCAAGCGAGGTGGGCAGGAGGCCAGCTTCTCACAAGTAGACCATTTGTTGTTGTTTTAAGGCCCTGACTAGGTAAGATTGAGTGTAAAAAGGGAAGAGCAGAGACAAGCAGAATATTCTTGGTATATTAAAAGTAACTCCTCAAAGGGGAGAAAAGAAAGTGTTAAAAATTTAAAAAGACTTCTCACCCACCAAACCCCGGAAGAATGACTACTTATTACCTGGCAAAGGTGTGGCTATTTCCTTTGTGACCTTTTCCCACAGGGAAGAGAACGTACTTTTTCATTCAAGGGACATCCACATTTAATGAAGAGAATGAATACCTTATTTTGAGGGTGGAGAACTTCCCCTTAGTGTGCCTCCCCATTACTGGGGCTTGAACCCAGGGACTGAAAGGGAACAGCAACGCTCAACAACTAGGCCACACACACACACACACACACACACACACACACACACACACACGGAGAGGTCTGACTGGAGATTTTATTCAAGGAGTGGGAGCAGAGAGAGAGAGACAAAGGAAGTGCAGAGGTATTTATAGCTAATTAGGAAGGCCCTCCCATAAGGTAGAGGCGGGCCACTCTTAACCTGTCATGGGCTATGTTATGTGCTGATGTGGTCTTACGGAAAAGGAAACTTAAGACAATGGTTTTAGGGGTGGAAGCACCCGGAAGTCCAGCCCAGAATGGCGGTGTCACAAAACACTTTAACATGATCACTTCCCTAACAGGGACTCTTACAGGTTAGGCAGATGCTCTACCACTGACTATACTCCCAGCCCTAGTTTGTTTTTTAAAAAGTTGTTATGCTTAATGCACAGTAAAAATAATTTAAAAATGTGCTTTGGTACGGTGGTATCTGGAGGAGGGAGGAAGAAGGTCTTCGGCTGGGACGGCCGTGTGCTTCCTCAGCCTCCTGCCTTGAGCTGTGCTGAAGCCGGTATGTGATGCTTCATTGATCTTCTGCCTGAGCCTCTGAGGTTTGTGTTCTTATACCACTTAAGAGAGAAGAAAACAGTGTCAGAGAGGTTAAGTGACTTCCAGTGGCGGAGCTGGCACTCGGCCCCGGGTCCTGTGATTCTTCACCCTCATTCATCATAGTTAAATGGCCTCTTGCTTTGTCTCTGTTTCAGTCAAATCCTCAAATAGTCCGTGATGATATATTATGCTTTAATGTGGATAATTTATGGTGGGAGGAAGGGGGAGAAATGATTTTTTTAAAAGAATATTTTCAGCTTTTAAAGTTAGATTTCCACTAAAATCCTGTAAGCTTGGGGTTTCGAGAAATCTTGTTTTTATATTTTTAACTGAGAAAAACTTTTATCTCACTGTACTAGAAAGTAGAACATTTCACTGTTTTAGTGGGAAAGATCCCCTTCTTCCCCTGATGATGCCCAGTGCCCCTGTTGTGAACTCTGAAGGCCTCTTCCTGTACTTGCCCTGTGGTGCTTGGGCTGTTTTCCCAGTCACTGTAAGCTCGTACCTCGTTCCTGAAAAGAAATATTCATTGTACACTTGTTGAACTAGATCTGCTCTTTGCCCACGAGATAGACAAGGTTAAACTGATGGCAGTGCCATCTTAAGTAAGGTATACAGAGAATTGAGCAATTTTCAAAAATAGGGAAGAGGAAAGGAGAAAGTGGAAAATGAACATTCCTGACTTTATTTTAAAAGAAAGTACAAAAAGGGAGCTACTGTCCCACATAACAATGCTTTATGTATAGCTGTTGGTATGCTGCAGGTTTAACTCTGACATTGAGGAAAAGCTACTAAGAACCAAAGCAATATTGTCCATTCGTGAGAGATGATATATCCTGATTTCCTATTTTCTTGCCTGCAAACTTTGGTGGTTGTATCTCATGAGAGGAGGGAACGGACAGGACCAAAAGTAGTTCCATGCATAGCTAGAGAGGAAAGTGCCATCCTTTGTCTGTTCGTTTGTCTCAGAAGCACCTTGCTTATTTACTGCTACAGTTTCCCTCCGGCTCTGAAAGCAGGCCAGGTGGCTTATCGATTGTTAAATCCTTCACATTTCTTCTTCCCTAGCGATAAACACCAGTTTCTTATTTAAATGCAATAGCCCACCCCTTGAAACCTTTAAACCACCACTAGATTAATTCACAGTGATCCTGGGAAAAGCCTTTTTTTCTCCTTTATTTATTGCATTGTAGAGGCAGTATCTGGGTTCTTTCATCTTCATCATCTTGGTTCTGGTGATTTTTGAATGAGAATTTTCCAGAAGTCTACTCAGTCAATGCTGATGGTTGCTATGTGGTCCCTAAATGTAGCCCTTCAATTTTTATAAAAATCTCTTTCACAGATTTCTGTACAATTTTCGATAGGAATTTTACTTGTTGTTCTGCCAAGTAGTCATCTTTTTTTTTTTGTTTTTTTGAGAAAGGGTCTCACTATGTAGTTGATACTGACCTGGAACTCACTATGTAGCCCAGGCTGGTCTGGAACTCACAGCGATCCTCCTGCCTCAGCCTCCCGAATGCTGGGATTACAGGCGTGCGCCACCACTGCCTGGCCCAAGTAGTAATCTTTATAAAAGCATCAATGATTATCCATTGCTTCACATCCTATTTTTATCAGCAGTACTCTTCTTGGACAATATTGGGATAATTTGTTTTCCTTCCACTTCCAGGATTATGGAAATACTGTCACTTCTAGGGTAGGGCCCGGAGGCAAAAGTGAAGGGTAGTTTAAAGGATGGAGTGGTGAAAGAAAAGGAAATGGAGTTTCTGTTTGTAAATAAATGAAGAGGGCTTCTTGAGAGGCAAGTGGTTCATCATTGCTGTATGTTGGCTTTTGTTTTCTGGTACCAGGGATGAACTCAGGACCTTGTGCTTTCCAGGCAGGTTCAGTGCCACTGATGTAAATCCCTGGCCCATGTACGTTTAGTATCTCAGCTCCATTCTTACCTAGAAGTTAGGACTTAGGAAGTTAGGATCTCCACCTCTTTGCCACTTGTTAAAGAAGAGTCTAGAAGGGGCCAACCATGCATTTCCCTTTTATAGCAGTCATTTATTTTCATGTTAATATTTCCTCCATACCCTTTGAGACAATTACACATTAACCCTGTGAATTAAAGGGAAGGAGAAATGACTTTTTAAATAAGCACGTAGTGATTATGAATTGCAGTCACATTTGCTGACAGGCTCTGGTGATTTGAATCAAAGAAAGGACTTTAGCTCAAGGGAACCAGTCATTAGGGTCGCCAGTGTATCTGTGGCTAGAAGGTTCATTCGTTTGGTCATTCCCACTCTCCTGTCAGCTTACCTCTGGATTTTTGCCTCTGTTCAGGTTGCTGATCTAAACATTGCCTCTCAAATATGGAGCACCAGCTAACGACAGGAGCAAGTCTATGAATAACTCTAGTAAATTTAATTTCATAAGCTGAAATGTTATCTCAGTTACTAATTTATTGGTTGATTATAACAATTAGGCCTTATGCAGTCATTATGTGAGTTTGGTTGTTTTGTTTTTAATCTGGAAACTCAAATGTATTTAATAGACCACATATTTCCTTAACAGTCTCTAAATTCTAAGTCCTTCCCTGCTAACAAAATAGGTAGCTAGAGCGTTTTTTGTTGTTGGTGGTGGTGGTGGTGGTGGTTTTTGTTTTTTTATTTTTATTTTTTGGTACCAGGGATTGAAACTCAGGACCTTGTGCTTGGGAGCAGGCGGTGGAACCACTGAGCTAAATCCCTGGCCCTGGAGGTATTTCAAAAAGGGAAAAAATAATGAATTGCTAAATTGTTTTTTAAAATCAAGTCTGGTCATTTGCAGATAGACAAAAGACAACACAACAAGCCAATTTATTGTTACATAAGTAACAACAAAAATGTACTGGGAAATGTGGCTCTTATCCTCCTCTCCCCACATTGATGACATAAGGAAGCTCTTGCATCTGTCTCACATGAATCATGCTAGTCTTCCTCTTGCTCATGCTCCAAAAATCTCACACGCTGCAAACTTGCACACACTCCTGCACATCCATGCAGTTTAGTATCCATGAGAGCAAGTCGCGTTGAAAAGATAACCGGGACATCTGTCTTCATTTTGTCTCAAAGTGTTGACTATTCTTTTTCCATAGATGTCTTTGTCCCAAAATCAGCCTTTATTCACAGTATCTATTCAGATACAAGGTACGATTAAAAAAAAACTGCACTGAATGTTTACATTTTAAAAATTTATTACCGTAAAAGACGCACTGACATTTATCTCCCTCAGAACACTGCCTTTCACTTCAATTTTTGACACTTTCTGAAGGAGTTCTGAAGTCCTCTTTCTTGAATGTCTTTTGTTGTACTCTTGTGGCTGCCTTGACGTCCTGAATTAATTCAGAACATTCACCTTTCAGGTTCATTTTTACTTTGGGGGAGGAGTTCCATAGCTAGTGAATAAGGAGGATGGGGACACATTACAGTGCTTTATGAGATCTCTTTTCTGTTGGATGGCAGCAGCATTCACTCCATTTTTTTTATCACATCCTGTAGAGACATTTATGAAAAAGAACCTCCAGAACTGCTTCAAAATGTGGCAGGAATGATGGGTTAAGTGTGTTTGAAGTGAGTGGGAGTGCTGTTTTTTTGTTTTGTTTTGTTTTTAACTTAAACACACACCATAGTTTTCTATCGGCCTTTGTGCGCAGAATGAATAAGCCTCTGAAGCCTGACCTCTATAAAGATAACTGGGTAAGACCATTACTAGGTTATTGGAAACAAGGTAAATATAGAGGAAGGCTTTTTTTTTTTAACAGTATTGTCATGAGAATTAAAAAAAATCATTTAAAGGTTTATAGGTCACTCCCAATAAAAGTGGAAGACAGTGATGTATTTATAAATGACTGATTTTTGAACGAAATCCGGAAAGGAAGAGATTTAAACTCAGGCTGCACCCCAGTAGGCTCCCCTCGGCTACTGTTTCCAGTGGCTGCTGTCTTTCCTTTCCTGGTGGGAGGCATTTTTCCAACTAGACAGCTCTAACACAGATTGTGGCCATCTTGATTGCCTCAGGGAACTATTCATAAAATAAGGACATTCACATGCAGGTGAACTTTTTTTCTTGCAATACTAAGAAGGATTATAGTTCTCCTTAGAAAGAAGATATTAAAACCTCATTTAAAAATTATACAGCCCAAGGACTTATTTTTAGTGTGCTGTAAGTTGTCAAAGTAGCCTAGATATTTGTGAAATATTGTTTTCAGTATTCTCTTACATCTGTTCCTTAGGTTTATCAACTCAGTATGACTGTTTTTAAATCTTCATCACTGCTATTGGCTTCTCTAGTTTTTAAAAGTAATCTAGGATATCTCTCCTGTGGCTACTGCTGTAGAAAAATGGTATTAGATGCCAGCAAAGCTAACAACTGTGACAGTAAAGTCCTGCCAGAACTATTAATGAACTGGAACTTACAAATCCCTGCCTTACCAGTATGCCCTAGGATATGGAAAATATTTCCCTTTAATAAATAGTTAGAAATCATCTGCTTAAAAGTAACTGTCAAATGGCCCCTTCTGGCATGAAAATAATGTTGGAAAGAAAGGATAGCAGGATGAGTTGATGCCAATAACCAGTCATTCTATATAAAGAATCTCTCAATATCTAATTGTCCTAATGAATTTTAGAAGCTTTGGTTTTAAATTATGAAGCACTCAAACTCAGACTCTACCTGCATCTCAGAAATCTAAAGATACCAGTGCCTACGAAAAGAATGACAAGACTGTAGTAATGTAAATAATATATAAAATGATGGAGGCTTTGTTTTTAGTTGTTGGAATACGGTACTGCTAAGCCAAGGTTACAGGTATTGTTTGTCATGAAGGTCTGTGAGCTGACTGTACATTTTAAAAATGCATGCTCTGGTTTACAATGGAAGACCCATAGAAGCATGTACATGATTCCTGGTGGACACACCAGAGCAAGCCTAGCCCTCAGTATGGTCTGGCCCATCCGCTAGTCATGGAATTTTACATAAAAGTTTATTTTTATGCCATGACATTTTAAGTCCTGTCATTTCAAGGTAAGTAATAATCTTGATGCTTATCTTCTGCTTTTATAGAATGATTTGTTTTTACAAAGCACAGACAGTACATTCTCATCGATCAACTCTGTGGTAGATGAAGTGCCTGGAGACCAAGAAGTGTAATTTCTTAGCGTTCCCATCTTTATATATCCAACACAACCAAGACTCCAACCCAGGCCTTCTCATGCTAAGTTAGTTGTAGGCTTCTAGGACACAGTCATATGCATAACCCTTAATAAACAAGGGCAGTAAACATTTGGGCGTCCAAGAGGGAAGTACCATCTTTGCTTGTGGATTTTTTTTTTAAAGACTTCTGCACACTGATAGACCTTTCCCTTCTCAACAGGTCCCAGAGGGTTAGGGAAAAGGGTGCTGCCTTGAGACAGGCAGTCACTTATTCCAGAGCAGTTCTGCATAGAACCAAAGATATGAAACCATTTTTTTTCTTTATATGAGGGCAGTGTATCATTATCAGGAAGGTATCTAGTCCTTTTCAGAAAGCAAAGCTGTATTATAGGAGGCCCTTTAATTTTTTGATGGAAGTTTTTTAACTTTTAACTGATGATGTAGTATGTGGCATTGTATCGTGTATATTTTGAGCCCAGCCGGCTACTGGACTTAAGTGTTAATTCTGCCATTTGCTACATGTTTGATGTGTTAGAAGTTAGTTAACTTCTCTGTGCCTCAGTTTCCTTACCTGTAAAACTAGATGATAAATGGACCCACCTATGGCTTTATTTTAAGAATTAAATGCCCAATCCATAATTTATACTCAATGTAAATAATAACAGAAACAGGATATAAATTAATTTGTATAGAAGTTTTCTCTTTTAAGTCCTTGAGTGGGTCTCAAGGAGTAGATTTGGGCTGCTTTGTGTAATAGACTCTTGAGGTCTCTATTATCCATACTCAGAGCAGTTTTCTAACAAATACTCCAGTGTGTTCCAGAGTGCTCTCTTACTTCAGATTGTAGGCGATCCTCTTTAGCCTCTGCTCCACACTTGGCTCCTGATGTTCCATGGATGGGGGAACATTTTGTTGGGGCCTGGAGCCTGCACACAGCTAGCCATCGCCACAGTGCCCTGTGTTGAACCTGCTTGTGCCCCAGTAAAGCTCCAGGTGGGAGCTAACTCCAGGATGATGGTCTCTACTTCTGTGGGGCTGAGAAGGAAACAGAAGCACATACACACACAAAACAAACAAACAAGTAATTTTCCCAAGTTCTGAAAGTTACGGAAGCGATGGGGCCATGATGTGAAGAACATGGGACATCCAGGTCCAGAGACTTCTAGGTCAGTTACCTGCTATGCTTTTGTTTTCTGAACAGTAAACTTTCCTGGTTCGAGTTGACCATTGGAAACTCATAATCATTACCTTGCCTTTAATTTGTCATTTTGCTTTTCTTTGGATTTCATTCCACATTTAAAAAGTAATTTTAAGTTTCAATTTATACATTCATGTGGAAAATGATCAAATAGTTCAGAAGAGCATGATAATTAAAAATGACAAATCTCCTTGCCTTTTCCCCTGCTTTTTTCTTTATAGAGATATGTGCAGTAAAACCTTGGTTTGTGTTCATAATCCCTTCTGGAAACATGCTTGTAATAGAAAGCAATTAAATTTCCCCATAAAAAATAATGGAAATGCAGACAGTTCCTTCCACAACCCAAAAATATTCATATAAAATGATTACGGTGATGTAATAAAATACAAAATATAAATAAAAACAAACAGATTAACCCCCATTTACCTTTAAGACATTTGTGGCTGATGTGAGGGGTACAAGAGAGAGGAGGGTTATTGTGTAGGACAACTTTCTCTATCACTAATGGAATCACTGCTATCTGTGGGCTCAATGGAACCTTTTTCTTTTCATGCAAGTTTAACAAGAAACTTATCCAGTAACACTTGATTTCACAGAAATATGACCTTGCATTGTCATTAAACAGATCCATCTCTCACAGTTACAGCCTTATTCAGATGATACCTTTCTACAAAATGTTGCACTGTTTCCCACATTTTACACATCTCCCTAATCTCATTTGAAATTAGAGATTCCTCTGCCTTTTTCTCCCCCTCCTCTGCAGATGAGCTCTCCATAACCTCTTACTCTTTGGGGTAATCACTCACGGGGGTGGGGGGGATGGGGACTGACCATTGGCTCAGTTGAGATCATGTGACATTCAACATCATGTACTTTTTTTTTTTTTTTTTGGTACCAGGAATTGAACTTGGGTCCCTGTGCTTGCAAAGCAGGCACTGGAACCAGTGAGCTAAATCCCTGGCCCAACATCACATACTACTTCCATTGCAGGACATCACTTGTTTATCAAGTTAAAATTTATTAGAAGTATTTGCTCATCTTGGGAAATACTTGCAGAACAAGTTACTTGCAATTTAAGGCTTCACTGTACTTGCCCTATGTGTAGAAGATGTTTCATATAGAAACAGCACATACGTGCATCGTTTTAAATGATCGGATCATGCTAATATACGTTATTCATCATGTTACTTCTTTTAAATTTTTAACTAGAGAAATTAGCATAAGCTGTATTAATAAGACAGGTTAATATATATTCCAACCACTGTATTTCTTTCCAGGGTATGCTCCATTAGTTTCTTAATTATAATACATGCTTTACTATGTTGTGTGATTTTGTTTACTTTGTGTTTTTATCATGTGAGTTGTGAACCTCTTGTAAGCCTGGATTGTAGCTTGGTTATTATGATGTCCCTAAGGCCTGACATGATAGACTGGCACAAACATTCAACATGCAGTTAAGACAATTACTCAAATGAAAAGTATATCGATGAAGAAATGAATGACACTTTTTTGTATAGAATACTTTATAAAAGAATCAAAACAGGAGTATGGAGGTGGGGTTTAGCTCAGTGGTGCCGCTGCCTATCTTGCAAGCACAAGGTCCTGAGTTCCATCCCTGGTACCAAACAAACAAGGAGTAGGAGCGTTGCCCTATGACACAAAGTCAAGAAATCGAGAGCGTTTCTTACCAGATAGAGGAGAATATTCAAATGAGACGAGAACATAGAAACGCTCTGCTCGTAGAGAATGTATGCTTTCCATTGCCAGGACGACCACGAAGGCAAGTGGATTCTTAAATGAGTGTAGAATATAAGTGAAAAGTCCACACTTGTTTACGTGGATGACTGAGAAATTGCCTATAAAATATTCAGGGAACATCTGTCGGCAGCCTTTATGGATGGAGCCCTGGGGTGGTCTCTGAGGACACTAATCAAGTTCTAGTTTCTTCCCTAAAGGTGTCTCTCTCTTTGTCCCACCCTCCTCAAATGGAACAGGCTTGAGAGAACTTTATAATGTGCGTCGTCATAGCACGCCAGGTTAATTATCTAATGAGGTAGGCATCTTCCCCTTGCAGTCAATCTCTCTCTGTCTCTCCTCCCCGCTTCTTTTTTTAAGGACCGTGGCATCATTTTTTCCTTCTGCAACTTATAATGCCTTGTTACACTGAGGTTTTGCTTTTATCCTCCAGCCCCAACGAGTGGGGGATAAAAGATTTTTATACTGTGTTCCAGACATTGTTTTTAAAAAATAAACTAAACATGCAGTAAGAATACTTTTGTTTAGAATGTATCTGGACCAGTACCTGTGATTTTTCAAATACCTTCACAGGAATTTAAGGAAGCTTCAGAATAGCTCATCTTCTGTGGGAAAGACAATAGCAGTGCTGTCATTGTCACTGGGCACCACTTTCTCTAGAGATTTCACACAGTCTGTCGCTATTGTGTTTTTTCATTATTTCCTTTTTGTCTCAGCTTGAATCTGAATCTTTTGAAAGAAAAATTTATCTGTGCCTCTTTAAAAAATCAGTTTGTCACATAATGAGGAGAAAATACCGGAGCCAGAAGCAATTGCAAAATTGACCATCTCTCTCCTAGAGCGTGTGCCTTGGATGCGCTGAAGTTTGACGTTTGGACACAGAGATATGGCAAAAGGAAATGACCTCTCCTTTCCGTGTAGCAGGACGAACATGGGTTTCATTTTACGCCAGACAGCGAATCTATAGGAGTTCTTGTGTGGAGTGGTGGGCAGGGATAGGCATGGTGTGCAGCCAGGGAAATGTGCATCACTTCTGAACCCTGGCTGCCCTGCAGTGTATGTGCTGTGTCCTGGAAAGATGCGGGTATGACACGGGAAAGAAAAGGAACAAAAGGAGCCAAATCCATGACTGTTACAATATATAACTTCCCAAATACCAAATGTACCATTTGTAGATAGGCTGGAATTTATAAATTATGGGCAGTAGTGGAAAGGAGCCCACTGGTTTAGGCTTCATCTCTACCTGACAAAAACCTTTCTCCTGACTTGGGGTTATAGAGGACGCTTCACATTTCTTATCTTCTGCTTGTATTTCCTCCAGTTATGTTTTAGTAGTTCAGAGGGTTATTGTTTTCCAACAGCACATTTAATCCTGACATTTTCACTCCTCAGATTTAGAATTGGATTTCATAATTCGTGCATGCATTTAGGGCAGGGAGTGTAAAGTTGTCGGGGGTATTTAGCTAAGAATCATCAGCACCCTTGAAAATGAGAATCCCTGCAGAGAGCCAAATACATGAAGTAAGGAGATACAGAAGCCTTGATGCTGCCGGGCCTCCCACTGGGATGCATACAAATGTCTGTGTGGAAGGCTGCATACAGCTGTACTGATTGGAACTATGCTGGCGGCTGCAGTTCTCTGTGAGGATTGTTTTCAGCTGAGATCCTTGAGCCCTGGTATGCCATTCATGGCTGTCTCTGTTTTTTAAAATTATGTGCAATTTCTCATTTCTCTAAAACTGGCTTTTGTTTTTCTACTTAGAATATACTTTATATTATCAACTTTTTAAAAAGCTGGTGTAGTTCATTATCTTTAGTTATGTTTTGGATTAAGTTATTTGTGGACCTTACTGGTTTCTTTTGGCTGGTGTATTGCACAATTAAATAAGTAAAGCTGGGGGAAGAGCTGGCTCTAAAAGGAAGAGGATCGCTGGCGGTGACTAAAAGAAGCAGCTGTAGTAACCCAGACCCTGGAAGGAAAGCTGGACCCAGACAGTGGGGGGTTCCTCAGGCCAGGCTCCCTCAGGAAGGTGACAGATTGTGCAGGCTTTGGAACCTCTTGTCAAACATGTTGCTACCATAAAGTAGAAATTTAATAGCTATTGAAATGAAGATTCAGATGGTGTGGCCTGCAGTATCAAAATAAGGTGTGGAGGTTTTAAAAACTACTACCAAAATACAGAAAACTCAGGACTGAATGAGAGTGGAACATATTATTAGACTTGAGTTTCATGGTACAGATAGGACCGCTTCAATTCAAATCTTTAAGAGACTAATAGGATTTCACATTTATTTAGCACTCTGGTTTTCTTCCTTTGAAACCCTGATGCTCTTGAGCCACTGATTTTTATTAATTCTTCCACACCACCATCCAGTTAAACACTTGTAGATGAATTTTTTCTTTCTCCACAGTTAAAAGTGATAATATTTTTAAAATACATTATTAGCTTGGTTGGTGATTCCTGGCTTTTATACTTTTGAAATTCTCTACAGTTAAAGATTATAATTTTAACATTCAAACAATTGTAGGGAAAAACCAAAAGCAGTCAAACAGTTTAGAATTGCTATTGGAATGCAAAATTTTTAAAAATTATGATTTTAAATCCAACATATTCTGTATGTAGGGATTTTGAAAGCTGTATAAAATTTATATTGATTACTATCACTCAATTATATATGTTGCATAACTCACATTATATTTACCATGTCTTTTAATGTATTACATGATAAATATTTCTGCATGCCTTTAAGTACTATTTGAGAATATTACTTCAAGAGCTACATTAAAAAACCATTATGTGTGGGGCCGGGGATTTAGCTCAGTGGTTTGGTGTCCTGCCTTGAAAGCACAAGGACCCAAGTTTAATGCCCAGTACCCCAAAAACAAAACAAAACAAAAAAAAACCACCATTATGTGGATTTACCATAATTGACTTAAGTATTCATGTAATATTGTAGATAAGGCAAACTTTAAAAAACTGAATGTTTCTTCAGCTTTAAGATTCATTGAAATGTTCTGTTTGTTTTTGATAGAATTTAGATCAGTATTAAAAAGGGAGGAAGGAGGTGCTTTTCAGGCCTAAGTCAACAACTGCTGTCCTGTTCCCTTGTCTTTCAGCACCTGCATAAAATCTTGCAGAAGGTCAGGCCCCTTCTGCATTTCTGCCAGAGCTTGGGTGCTGTATGTGCTGTGGGTGCTAAACTGAAAGTACTTTTCCCTGGTTCTTAGCTGGACACGAAGCTCCAGCTAAATGAGCCCTGCCTCAGTGCGGCCAGGGGTAGCAGAACTTGAGGCATGGTGTAGGGAGTGTTCTAGTCTTGTGAGAGGCAAATGAGAGGCCCTTCCTTATTGCTTCATCCTCCATGCAGATGCCGTGGCTCTGGCAACTGTCTTGAACTGTAGGGCTCAAGTCCAGACTGTAGAAGTAGCAGAGCAGGGAGCTGGGAGGAGTTTGGGTCCCTGGTGACTTTGTGGCACCCTCCTAGCAGCCCTGCATCACCTCTTACATAGCAGGCGGACATGCTCACCTATTTGTAAGCTCCTGTTTCTTTGAGTTTCTCTGTGCTTTGCAGCCTCATCTGTACAAAATCTTTTCTGGGGTTCTTCAACGTCAGCATCAATGTATGAGACTTGTTGACAGGTGAATAGAAAGGTGAATGAAAGATGGCTTTTATAGGAAACAAGCACAAATTCTACAACTGTTTATTGTTCAGGATGTGCATTTTGCCTCCCACTTAAGATTTAAACTTTGGACTTCCATGGTTATTAGCATTTCAGGAAAATCTTAGGAACTGAAGTATGGTAGATATGCTAACAAACAAGGTACTGCCACTTACTTAAGTGCTTGCTTAGCAATAAATGTAGAACTAAGGGACTACCTTTTCTGATTAGCTTTATTAAAGCACCTTCTATGGGAGGCTGAGTGGAACACAACCCCCCCAGATAATTAGAAGTATTATATATCTGTTAGCAGATGATGAAATTACTCCTTAGCCCATCCTAATAATCTTGATCCCCCTTAATTGGCTATCCTTTTTTTTCCTGCAACATTCCTTACCTCACATGCTGTAGAGTTTACTTTATCTGGTGGCTTATTTTTAATTAATTCATTCTCTTTTTTAATTGTCTCTGTGAGATATCTTTATGTGCTCATGGTTATGCACCACACATCTATAATGGTGACTGACAGAGTAGCAGTCAAAAAATTCTCACTGAAATGAAATAGAGACATTGTGTCACATATCCAAGATTATGCAGCTAGTAAGTGACACTGGGAGCTCAGTCTTAACTCCAAAGGTTACACTCTGAATTATTATAGTTTATTATTTTCTAAGCTGTGTTGACAAAGTGTTCTTCTAAGTTACTTATTAAATGGTTTGGAGGTTTTAATGTAATTTCTTTTTTAAAAAAATTAGGCTGTATCCATATTTTTGGAGCAGTTTTAGGTTTGGAAAAATATTGAACAGAATGTGCAGAGACCTGTACTATACACTTCCGCCCTCCCACCCCCACCGGTTCCCCCTCTCACTAGTACCTTGGTTAGTATGGTAATTCTGTATTAATTGATGAGCCAAATTAAAAACACTTCACAAAGGCCCATCATTTACAGTAGTGTTTACTCTTGTTGTGCATTCTATAGAACAGCGCGAAGCCATCCTTACATTATCATAAGAAATAGTTTCATTGTCCTCAAAATTCTCTCTGCCCTACCTGTTCCTCCTTCTCTCCCTCCCTCCCAGTCCCTGACAACTGATTTACTTTACTGCCTCTATAATTTAGCCTTTTCATGAGTGTCACATAGTTGGCATTAGACAGCGTATAGCCTTTTCAGATTGACTTGTTTTGCATAGCAGTGTGCACTTAACTTTCTTCTGTGTCTTTTTGTGGGTTGATTGCTCTTTTTCTTTTAATCTCTAAATAATATTGTATTTTGTACTTGTGCCATATTTTATCTGCCTAACACCTTGGTTCCTTCAGTGTTTTAGCAATTATGAATAAAGTGGCTATAAACATTTTATTTAAGTTTTTGTATGGATATAAATTTTCAACACACTTGGACACATTCCAAGGAGCGTGAATTCTGGGTCATCACAGAATACTCACTTTGTTGTCTTTCGGATGGACCTGCATTGAGAACCAACACTGATGTGTGGTTTACATTGGAGTGAGGCTGAGTGGGACTAAAAGTTTCCTTTTCAGGGTCTCCTTTCTTAGTGTCTACTGCAATCCTATGAAAGGCCTGAGAGATGTTCATAAACTATGAAGATATAGTTCCCCAAGAGTTCAGAGTTGTTCTAATGCCGTCAGTATTTCACAGTGTTAACAGCACATATCTTGTGTTTTTCTTGGACTATATCAGGCTAATTAAGGTAATTTACACACACTTAATTATTGTCAGTACTCAGCAAAGATAAGAGCATGTCACAGGATGTTGGCCAGAGTGTTCACAATGGACACAGGTAAGGCTTCTCTGATTTCAACACTGTGCCTTGCCATTGTTACGTTTTCTCTTTTTATTGTAAATTGGAGAAGGTAAGCAGTATACTTCTTGATTGAGATTTGCTGTGTTTAATCAGTGGGTGGGCCATGGTGTCTGGGTGCCATGTAGAAAGCCTTTAAGCAGGAAAACTCTAGACCTCCCCTGGCAGTGGCCATGGCTCGTTTCTTGATGCACAGTGGAAGACAAGCAAGTATTGCAGTGCTGACCTCTGAGGAGGATGTTTTGTGAGCTCAGCAGAAGTGGCTGCTGCCTGCAAAGGTTTCCCGCCTTGCTTTTCTTTATCTGGCCCAGCCCTGCCTCTTGAATACCTGGTGTTTTCTTTCATGTCATACTCCTGCCTGCCTTTGCTCAATGTGAGCCGCTGATTCTGTACTCTTGGTGTATTTGGCCATGTGCAGTACAAGTTGTTAGATTGCATTTGTTTCCTTTTTTCTTCATATAAAAGTCCTCTACTTCTGTTAGTTGTTTGTTCCTTTTTTTTTTCTATCTTTCTCTTATTTGGGCTCCCCAGATAAAAGCCACTGTGCATTTTTTTTTGCCCAGCCCTGACAACTTACAACTT
>NW_022900938.1:26200152-26238649 GCF_012274545.1 Fukomys damarensis | reverse complement strand
CCTCTACTTCTGTTAGTTGTTTGTTCCTTTTTTTTTTCTATCTTTCTCTTATTTGGGCTCCCCAGATAAAAGCCACTGTGCATTTTTTTTTGCCCAGCCCTGACAACTTAGGGTCATCTTTGATTTCTTTCTGTGTTCCAGATAAGGAGGACAGAATAAGCAAAAGCAGCAGCATCAAGTGCCAGCCTCTCTTAATTAAGCAGGGATTGGTGCATGGATCAATTTTGTGGAGCTAAATCCAAGATGACTGATGCAGCCCTCAAAGAGTTCTATCTAGCAGGGAGGCAGACAAGTAATCAAATGTTTGCAGCAAAACGAGTACATGCTGTCAAAAAATATGCATGCGGGAGGCTTCTGTGAAGCTCATTTGGGAGAAACATGTCATGTGTGACTCGTGGGAAATGTTTGCATCAGGTGGGGCCTTGCCAGCAAAGGGGGATGGTAAGAAATGTGTCTAAAAAGGTAGGTTGAGGACAGCGTGTAAATTACTGACCTCATGATAAGGAGCCTGGGCCTTATGGATAATTGTTTTGTGAAATCATCAGATATATTTAAAATGCAGAAGAGGTGAACCTGGATTCCCAGCCTGTTTTCTGACTTTCTTCTGGACCTTGCAATGCATCCTGTAGGCATCTCAGAAGCTCTTCAAGTTCAAAACCAAGTTCATCATCTTCCCTTCCCAGTTATTCCTTCTCTGACCAGACATCTGAGACACTCAACCACTCCAAAGATCTTGGTGTAATCTTCATGTGTCCTCTGTCCCCACCCCCAAGGCCAGCAAAACAGCACATCTCAAAGACTCCCCTCCAGTAGTGCTCCAGTTCATCCGCTGATGTCCATTTTTAATTCTAATCTTTTATCAGCTTAGTGTCACAAAACTATTATCCTTCAGTATACAGAGGTCACATAAATTGTTTTATTGCTTCAGCACAAGGAGTTGAAGTGCCATTAAATTTTTATAAACTTAAGATAGTACATACATAACATACATTTTAAGGATATTGGAAACAGCATCAGTAAGTTAGAAATTCATAGGGTAGGCACTCGATGCCATTGACATCTCTCCTTGACTTGATGTGTCCCTTAGTGTTTCTTTCTGTTATATTAGGATTAGGTTTGGAGCATATTGTAATCTGCCAATCAGTTGTAATGGCTTAAATGAGAAAAAAAGCCATTTCTCATGTTAAAGAAATCTGAATACTGATACAGTGGCTTCATTGGGTGATTAGGAGTCAGGGACTTTCTGTCTTTCCATTATACTGTGCTAGTACATGGCTTCCATCTTCTAGAATATTTCCTGGTGCAAGGTGGCCGATGGAACTCTGGTTATCCCATCTGTGGGACAGTCCTTTGCCCCCCAAAATAATAGAAGTAGAGAGGAAATTTATTTTCTAGCCAGGTCATCTGCCGTCTACCAGTCCTCTCAACATCCTGTATATCCTTTCCCTTCATAGATAAGAGCTGTGTCACAAGGCCCTAACTTCCTGAGAGGAGGCTGAGAAAGCTTATTTGTGTTTTTAGGTTGAGATAGAATGAAAACTTAAAATTGGAGTCAGTCACTCAGAAAGAAAAAAGAGAGTGATGTTGGTATAGGCAACTAAAGAAGAACAAGCAACTTTGTAAGGTTAAAGGCATTTTCTTTATACCAGGAGAAATAAGCCTATTACTAGTACCACTGAATGTCCCATATGTCAGAGACTTAGGCAGTGTGGCTACCATTCCAGAAAGCGTGCATATTAAAACTGTGAAATCACAGGCTGGGGAATTAGCTCGGTGGTTCCGGTGCCCGCTTCACAAGCACAAGGACCCGAGTTTGATCGCTGGTACAATAAAACCAGAAAACCAGTAAAATCACAGTGCACATCTTGCTTTCCTCTCCCCTACCTGTCTAGCCCATGAAGTGGCAGATACTTAGATCCTGAATCCTCCTGTTCACAGAAAGATAGGGACACGCTGAGCAGGTAAATTAGATAGTGACAAACTGCTCCTCCATAGAATTTTTCCCTTGACACATCACATCTTGTGGGTGTTACAGCTTCAGCAGCTTATTACTTTGGGTGGTGAGATCACCAGCGCTTACCTGCTGCAGATCAGGGTCACCTGCGAGTTTGGTTTAGACACGTAACTGAGCATTGACCCTCACAGAGGCTCTATTTTAATAGGTCTGGATCCCATCCCAGATGCCTGGAAGATTTAAAAAAATCATTCCTGATGTGCAGGCAGCCTTAGCTGAGATCATCTCCTTCATGAATATATAGCTCTTGAGGACATGCTTTGCAGGCATGACAGCCACTGCATGGAGTCGTATACTCCTGGGTTCCTCTGAGACATAACTTGGGATTGTCGTAATGGGTCTGGATCAGTAGGTATGATTATAGCAGAAGAATGTGTAAGAAGATAGGAAGAGCAGATTTTTTCCTCCAAAGGCCAAAATGATTAGCTGTACTGGTTAAAAATATGGAGAATTAACTGTATATTTGTAGCATCTTCAATATAAGAAAACACAGTCTGAGAACTCTGGTTTTATTATCTTTATAATTTCTCAATTCATTTTTATATTACTTTGTTGTCTTTTTGTTTTGCTTTGTTTGGTACTGGGGATCGACCTCGGGACCTTGTGCTTGCCAGGCAGGCGGCGACACCACTGAACTAAATCCCTGGCCCTATATTGTTGTCTTTTGTTATCACAGTAAATTGTGATTGGCATCTTATGATAATCATTGTGGCCGTTGTATAGAGCAGAGAATTGAAACAGAAAGATCGTACTATTGTTTTAAGCTGACAAGATGTCAAACGAAAAGCATTGAAGAAGTTTGTGTGGAAAGATAGGCAATTAATCTGGAGTGTTTTTTTCTTTCATTCTCTCCTTGGCAGAGAGCACCAGCCTTCTGAAAAGCCCTCTGTGTCCCAATACCTAGATCTCCTTACCCTCATCTAAATGCTTTGTCCAGGAACCATAACTGGGATGGGTAGGGCCCACACCTACAGATGCAACTTAAAAGTCGGCAACACACAGATTTATAGATGTAGGCTGGGGCAGTGAAGCTTTTGCCAATTTAAAGCCAAATTTCTCTCTCTTCTCCCCTTTTTCCTTCCTTTTCCCCCTCTGGGTGGCTTACTTTATTTACATAAAAAAGTAGAAACTAGAAAATAATGTCAATACCAAAAAAGCGCATGCAACAGTGATAGAATGATTTCTTTCTTCGAGTCACCAGTCGTGAACCTTTCCCAGGTGAGTCTGAGCACCACGTCCCTTGCACAGGCTGGACACAGCAGTCTTTTCTCCTGTGGCCCTTGCTGTCCTTGACCTCGTCATGTATAATTGCACTGTTCGCTTTGCCTGTTTTGTTTGTTTGTTAACTGTCTCCGGGTTAGGGAATCAGCTCTGTGAGAGTAATGATTACCTATCTCTCCAGTTCACTCCTGTGTCCCTGGCACCTGGAACACTGCCGGGCACAGGCAAGTTGGGTAAAGTGAATGTCACTGAATGATTAAAGAAAATACATAAGGCACTTAATTGTCCCAGTGTTCGGTTTAATTATTTTTATACTATTCTCAAAGCGCCGTCATTTAAGTAAATGTCATCTTCACCTAAGGAGATTTATGGTACAGCTGACCTTCTAGTCCCATCTTGTTACTCTTGGGCTTATGATAGCTGCCCATTCCCCCTATATTCAGATAGTTTTTATTCCTTCCTATTTACACTTTTATGTACCACTTCTTGGACGTCCTCTTTTTTCCCTCCAGGGACAAAATTACAGTGAGCTCCATCATAAACAGTTTGATGTTACCATGAGTGGAATCACTTTTATCTTAGATTAAATTTTGTTTGTTGGAACAGTACCTACATGTAATGCAACCCTATTATTATAGGTTAAAGGTGTGTTATTTCTCTTTGCAACCTATGCCATATGAGAAGTGGGGGCAGTTCTTCTAGAATGTATGTTCTAGAATCGGCTAAGTTGGTGAATTCTTATACCATTTACATTATGAAACATGTATTTATTGCATAAGTAACTAGTAACATTTAAATACTCCATACTAAGTGGGATGACCTTACAGAATTGAAAATATTTTTATGATATCAAAACCCTTTTAGTTAGAATATATTATAAGCTGTAATTGAAGACCTAGAATCACATTGTCATTTAACTCATTGACATCTGTTAAATGGTAATTACCTGTTAGCTTGATATAAGTTTTCTGTATTACACTTCCTATTGATACCAGAATAATGTGCTTTCTCGGTTCATTCACTAAAGTTGTTTACATTGGAGCAAGTAAAATGTCATTGTCCCAGGCCTACTTCCCATTTAAAGGTTGCCTCATGCCTGCATTGAGTTATAGCCCTTGAACTATAGACAAAGTTGTGAAATTATGTGTATCTTTTAGTCTGGTGGTTGGTAGATCAGCTTGGTTCAACTTTGCGTACTGCCTGGTATTGCCAATGTGTAGTACAATAATAACCTTGCTTCTCACTTGTTTACACAGGGACATTGTATAATTGACAGTGTATGCCTGAAGAATCGGGCATTTGGCAAGTGACAAGTGCAACCCCATGAGAGAGTGTGTGAGCCAAACTTCGAGAAAGTAAACATTGAAGAGTTAATATTATAGATATCAGTAAACTCAGAAATTCACTAGGTGTTGGGTAAACAAAACAAGAAAGCACTCAAAAAATACAACAGAAGATAAAATGAGACCTGATTCTATTTCAGTTCGTATTCTACTGCATAGATATAAGTTGTCAGTGATATACTGTGGTTAGCTGACCTTTTGGTTTTTATTTCTGGGTAAGTAGAGTAGTAATTTAATAGCGCATCTTAAAAATATCGTACCAGTTTCATTAATCATCCAGTCTTTCTTTTCCAGTTGATTCTAAGATGTTTATTCATTTAGAGGGAAGCTTCATGTTATATTAATCAAACCTTTCCTATATTTCCAGTTCAGCCCTTAGATATACTTCAGTAGCATTAATCTATCCTCCTTGTATCTTGCAGCTCCTTTCCTACCAAAAAAGTAATTACACATTTTAGGAGGGTAAGAAACTGGGTAAACAGGAAGATAGACTTGATTAAAATCAGAACCTAATGATCAAAATTTAACTGCCTGAAGATCAATTCTTTCTCTGTAATTAACTCAGCAACTCAGAGGCTAATCTCTCTATCCTAATTAGAGGATAATAGAATATTAGGATGCACCACTAATTTAAAGGGTATAGTTTGATCAGTTGTCTTATTAGTATTGAGAAATGAAAAACCAAGTTGTGATTGCCTGCTGAATTTTAATATATAAAACTAAGGAAAGGGGAGGTAATTATTATCTTAAATTAAATTACCATCAAAATTTACCATCAAATTTTCATCAGTGTTGAATTTAGAGAATTTAATCTTTAATATCAACCATAAAACGAGCCTCATAGAGGACACATTGGGAAACAATTACTCATTTTTCTTAAGCATCACAAAATTGAATGATTTTATTGTCATGATTACTAATAATTCTCTGATTATGTTTGTAAAAGTGACTTAATTTCATCAGTGATTCACGGAGTTGAAATTACAGTGGGTAAAGTCTCTACAAAATGAAAAAGGGAGGTCTTTCTGGATAGGTTTCCTCCTGGGGTTGGAGTCAGCACCATGGTCAGGGCATGGTGTGCAAGAATTTGTCTTCTGTGAGAAATAAAGAAAAGAAGGTGGCATCTAGAATATGTAAAGAACTCAAAACAATCAGCCCCCCAAATATAAAGACCCGATTCAAAAATGGGCATCTGAAATGAACAAACATTTCTCAGACAAAGAAGTAAAAGCAGCAAGTAAATATATGAAAAAATGTTCCACATCACTGGACAATCAAGAGATGCAGATGAAAACAACACTGAGATTCCACCTCACCCCACAAAGAATGGCTGCTATCAAGAAATCAAACAATAACAAATGTTGGCGGGGTTGTGTGAAGAGAGGAACCCTTCTCCATTATTGGTGGGAATGCAGACTGGAGCAGCCACTATGGAAATCAATGTGGAGATACCTCAAAGAGCTGGGACTAGAGGTTCCATTTGACCCAGCCATCCCTCTGCTGGGTATCTTTCCAAAAGAATTAAAAGAATCATACCAGAGTAATAAATGCACACCCATGTTTATAGCAGCACAGTTTGTAATAGCTAAAACTTGGGAACAGCCCATTTGCCCATCAATTGGAGACTGGATAAAGAAGATGTGGTTTTTCTATAAAATGGAATAGTACTCAGCCATAAAGAATGAGAAATTAGACTCATTCATAGGAAAATGGATACATATTGAGGATATACTCCTAAGTGAAATAAATAAGTCACACATGTGTAAATACTGAATGGTTTCTCTGGTATGAAAAACTATAGCAGTACACAAGATCCTCATGGGATAATTGATAGTGTGAAATAGGAAGAAAAGGGCTAAAGGTATAGGGACAGTGTGAAGGGTAGGGGAAAGGTAATGAGGGAAAAGAAAACAATATGAGAAAATGAAAAAATGGAAATAAAGTGTTTGTAAATGGGGAAGGGAGGAGGGGATGAAGGGAGGACAGGGACAAGGGGAAAACATGAGCACCAAGACCTGTCATGTGAAGGTACAAGATCCCCATGATGAATGTAACTGTACTGTATACCTAAAATGTACCAACAAACTCAATAAAAGAAAAGAAATTACAAAAAGAAAAGAAGGTGGCAAAGAAGGTAGTGAGAAATAGGACCGGAAGGGGGTCTAGGAGTTACTCAGTCCAGCTCCTTATTTCGCACAGCGGCATTCAGGTGGGTGAATTGACTTAGTTAATGTCATTCTCATCTGGGTGGGTGTCCTAATGCCTCCTGTCCTTTCTGACACTCTTCTGTGTCACATACTCCTCCAGTTACTGCAGGGACCGAGAAAGTAAGGAAATTTTATCTACTACTAGAGTCCTCTGCTCATTTTAAAAAGTGCTATTCTTTACTCATAAAAGTTAACATTGCAAGTGTTTGGCTATTTCGCAAGATTTTGAATTTCATATCTCCCTGCACCATAGTCAAATAACGATAGCATGGTATTTCATTCACTCATATGAAATGGTGTCTTCCATGGCTGTTTCTGGATTACTAGCCATTTCTTTTCAAATATAAGTTTAGAAAATACAGAACTCTTGGTACTTAAATGTATTTGGAGATGTGATTCACACAATTAAACCGATTTCCTGTAGGTTTTCAGATACAGTACAAGTACAGACATGGTGATAACACTTTCAAAAGCAAGTCAATTTTCATGTACAACTAAAATCAAGTCTAGAGTTTTCTAATATTTTTTAAAAAGAAATGGTTTTTTGCTCTTTTCTTATATAACTTCTTTAAAATGTCCTCAGGAAGATGATTTTTAAGTAGATAGACCTTAGCTCAAGGTAAATTCATTTCAAAAACTGATGATCCATGAAAATATTGAAGGTTGCTTAGGCTGAATTGTCTCAAAGACCAACTCCTGTTCTCTTCCACAGGTAAATGTTGTCTAATATTCTATTTTGTGCCCTCAGCAAAAAGCCTTCTCCCACTCAACCTGATTTGACTCTGGCTTTTGGATTCTTGGCGCTAATTTTGGCTTCTGGCTGAGAAGGTTGCAGGAGGAGATGCATCAAGCTGAGCATCAGAAACTATCGGTTGCATTTGCTGCCTGTTGTTTACTTGATTGTATTTGCCGGCGTTCTTTAATCAAGAACCAGGACTCTTCCAGACCAGTGTAGCTGTTGCTACATGGAATGATCAGATCAGGATGAAGGCTGAGCTGCAGCTGCAGCATAGCCAAGAAACCCAGCAGCGCCGTGGCCTAAACGACAAGGAAGTTTATTTGCACCAGTGTAACAGCCCTGCTGGGAATCACCGGGGGCAACCTCTGTTACACATGGTCTCCATCGGAGACTTTGGGTCCCTTTCTGTTTGTTAATTTGCCATCCTTGGGCCAGCGGTCATCAGACTCTCTGATTTCAGAACCTTTTACTCCTGTAACAGTTACACAGGATCTAAAGAGATTTCGTTCCAGTCATTGATGGCAGCTGCTGTGGTGACTCTATTGCTGTTGACACATTGGAAATTAAAACTGAGGCGTGTTTTAAACATTAGTTTATTTAAAAATAACGACCATAAATCTTTTACCTCGTAGCATAGACATTGGAAGAAAAATAACTAGTTTCTAAAACAAACAAAAAAATTCTTTAATATGTGGTTCAGTAGACAACAGCTGGATTCTCATTCCTGTCCTATATTCAGTCAGTCATGATGAGTTGTTTTAGTTGAGTACGTGAAGAAAATGTAAATTCAAAAAGTATCTTACTGTGTCTATTAGGGGATCTTAAAATAGAATTTTCTCTCTTTGTGAAAAGTGATTCTTTGATTTGAAAATGGTGTGCAGGGAAATTAGAGACTTGCTCACACATGGCTAAGACATGGTTGAGAAAAGCTTGATTTCGGGTCCCTGCTGCCTTGGTCTGTTCTCTTTACAGCGTTTGTGATGATCACAGTGAGTGTCTCACCCAGCCATGCTGAGACTACACGTGCAGCTGCTGTTGTGCCTGATGTCAGGAATGGGCCCAGTGAGCATCTGCTTATTATTTCACCCCTTGCCTCTTTCCACTGACCCACAATACTCTTATTTATGAGCAGTACCCCTTATCCTGCTGCCTTCTACATGCTTAGCAGTGTCCTTAAAAACAGGTGATTGTAATCCCCGCTGCTTGGGAGCCTGTTGTAGGAAGCTCACAGTTTGAGCCTTGCCCTAACTTAGCAGACCCTGTCTCAAAATAAAAAAGGCTGAGGATGTAACAGAGTGATGGTGGAGCACTGGCCTAACATGCTGGGTTCAGTCCCCTATACTGAGCGGGAAAAAGGTTGATACTTAGAAAGTCAATACCGGAAAACATAAACCCACAGGGAAGCCAATACGAAGCCACTTGATAAGCACTGGGAGTGATGTGTGTGCTCTAAGCTGGAATTCAGTGAAGAGGAAGAACCACAGAAGAGCCGAGGGAAACAAGTTTCTGGAGACACAAAGCCAGCACATGGAGCCTGGAAGATTGTGCAAGAGACACAGGGTGGACAGGGAGTGGCAGATAGGGGCCTCTGTTGCTGAGGCAAAGAGGCAGGAAGGACTAGAACACACACAGGGCAAGAACTTTGGCCGGAAGAGGGAAGCGGATGCCTCTTGGGAAGTTTGGACACTGTCTCCCATGGTCACCGTGGGCAGCCTAGCGAGTTGGGGCCTAGAAACACAGGCAGAGAGGCTTTCTACCTTCTCCGTTGGAAATGGAGAGGGGGCTTCTGAGATTTCCCCCCTACTGGGGAATAATGCATAGAAAGGGACAGTTAGGAAATTGTTGGAGTTATGAATTAGCCCCTGAAAGATAAATTTGTATTCCTCCTCCCTCTGCAAGTTTTTCAGGGTGGCTGGCTCATGGTAGTCCTTTATGTTATTTGCACAGACTTTTATTCCCCCATTCTACTTTCTCTTAATTGAGAATTTAGAATTAAATTATGAATGATATATTCATACTCGAAATATCTATCAACACACAACTCCAGAGGCACCTATTTCCTGGGCTAGATTTTAGTTTAAAGTTAATTAGGATTGTAGAATAATTTGAGAGTGGCCTTGTATTATTAATGCTGTTAATGTTGTTTGTAAATAGAGAGCAGATGCCTTTTTTATAAGAATGTTAAAACTGCACGAACTAGGCCTTTAAAAAAATTATTCAAATAAGACCTGTTCATTGCAGGAAACTTATAAATACAATAACTTATGTAATTTAAACTGACAAACAAACATAAGAAAAAACAAATCACCTGAGATGATCATTACCCAGAAATAACCACTAAGTAACTTTTGGTAGATAGCTGATAGGCATATTGTGTGTGCACGTGCGTGCGTGCGTGTGTGTGTGTGTGTGTGTGTGTATACGTACAATCAACCTTCAGTATCCATGGGTCCTGCATTCAACAGTTCAACAACCCAACATCGATCAAAAATATCCAGACAAAAACTATAATAATCACAGATATTTTCCTGCCACTTTTCTCTAAAAACATATAGTACACCAACTTATATGCCATTTATATTGTATTAGGTATCGTAAGTAAGCTAGAGATGATTTAAAGATGTGGGAAGATACATGTAGGTTATGTGTAAATACTACCTAATTTATCATGAGGCACTGGAGCAGCTGTAGATGTTGATAATGCAAGGGTCCTGGAATCAATCCCGAGGATAGCAGGGGATGACTGTATAGATGTAGGCTATGCTGTATGTGTTGTTCAGACTTCCTTCGCTGTACCAAGAGACCTGACATATACAATTTAAAAGGAGATTCACTGTAGAACATGATTTCAGAGGTTTCAGTCTATGATTGTGTGGCCCCTCAGCTTTTGGCTCTGCCCATCCCTCTGGGGCCACAGCGTGGCAGTGGGACACAGTGGATCAAAGCTGCTCACCTCGTAGCAACCAGGAAGCAGCAGAAGTGGGGTTGAGAAAAGGAGACCCTTGAAGGCCACATCCCACTGATCTACTTCCTCCAACTTGGCCCCTCCTCCTGGTAGACCATTCGGCTGTGGAACCATCAGTGTGTGAATCTACTGAGGCGGTTAGAACCCTTGTGATCCACGTATCTCTAGGCCCCAGCGTTGAGCATTGCTGCCCTGAGGATCAAGCCTGTAACCCATGAGCTTCGGGGGTCATCCCAGATCCCAACCACAACACTATGTGTTTTATTTTTAAGACAGAGTGTCATTATGTAGTTTGGTCTGGCCTCTAACTCCCCGTGATTCTTCTGCCTCAGCCTGTCAAGTGCTGTGATTATAGGTGTGTGCCACCATGTCCAGCTAACACTGTATATTTTAAACATAAGGTGTGCACCACATACTCTTGCTTATAATCTCATTTTAATTTTAAATATGCCTCTTACTACACAGGAAAGAACAACCAAGAAATCTGAGGGAATTAACACTGCAGCCTTCAGCCAGTAGTGAATGGGAGCGGGTGGATAAATGCCTCAGTAACCCTGCTCTGTGTGCAGAGTGTCAGGAGATACAGGCTGCATAGAGCTGGGCTTGAGATACAGTAGCCAGCAGCAGGCCAGCTAATTTCTGCAAATCATGTTAGAGTTTCTTTCTCATCTACACCTCTTTCTCTGAAACAGTCTGTATCCAAGTATCCATCTCAGAATCTGCCTTCAGAGCATCCACTTCATATAATGGACAATTAGATTTATCTCAGTTTCTCATTACTAGGAAAATCATGATAATAGGCATTCGTATAGAAATGCCTTTACACATGGGTCTCATTATTTCATACAGTATATGCTGAATCAAGGACATGAACATTTTAAAGATTGGAGAGGCTGTTCTAGCTTACAGAGCATTGGTTTCTGTGAACACTGATGACTCTTGGGTACCGACCTTGTAAAGTAGTTGCCAGACACTGCAGTTAAAAAAAAAGAACTGTCCAGTTTTAATCTGTAATTTTTACACATTAGAGCATATACTAGTCGCATACATTTTTGTTTAACATGTTGCCTGTTTGTATCTTCTCCCCATTTTTCTCATTTGGTATTTAAATACTTTAATTAGTTTATGACCTCTAGGTTAGTGTTATTAATCCTTTGTCACGTGTTGTCAGTTGTCTTCTTAAATTGTCCTTTGACTAATCTTGTGCTTCTTAGTAGCTGCTCTCACTCCTGAGCCTGCACGTTTCTTTGCCTTGTGTGAATGTTCTCACCGTTCTACCTGCCCTTGGATCTTTCCACCTCATTTTCTTTCATATTCTCCCTTTTTCTTCATCTGGTTTCTTTATTTCTATTTCCACTTTGAAATGTATGGCCGATTAGTCCATCTTTGCAGGAATTCCCACTGTGCATAGAGAACCCCAGCAAGCCGACTTTTCAAGCTACTTTTTGTGCCCTCCTTGGGAGCTGTGTGCCACTGGGATGTGTGTGGAACCCTTCAGCTGGGCTGAGGCAGAACAAGTTGAGAATTGTTGGTGGAAAGGTTTCTGAACGCATGGAAGTGGCACTCTGTTTCCTCCTCTTTTTCTATGACAGGCCCTGCACTCCGTGAGGGTTTTATTCCAAGGATCTCCTTCTACTTATATATGCTTGGCAGATCTGCAAATTACTCTGGGAATTGATGGTGGAATGTGCTGAAGGCACATGCTGGATAGACCAGGTCTAGAAGACCAGCTTCCTTTTGCAAGAAAGGCCGCTATCTTTATAATAAGCCCAAATTACATTTCCACATCATGAGAGCTTTCAAAGCTAATGCAGATGCCACAGACCTCTAGGGGAGGGGGAAAGGGGTTGCTGCTCTGCTTTGTAGATTTGTAGTCCTGTATCTACTGGCCCAGAAAGGGGAGGAAGGGCACCTCCTGCATTCAGGAGTGTTGAAGGCTGCTCACCACTGACCAGCAATATCTTCAAGCTGAGACACAAATAAGCAGAGTTTATTTGTACAGTTTTGCAACTTATAAAATGTGAAATACATCTTTGCATTCTGGGTTACTTTATAGTTGTATTAATTTTAAACTATAGATTATCTTCTAAATTGATTTGATTTCTATTAATTGATTTAAATTACACAGCTGAATATTTCCTAAAGGGACTTTATGTAACATTATGACTAGAGATAGCAAACATTTACAATTACACAGGAAAGAAAAAATCAGCACAGAAGCTGAGGGGTGATCTAGGTGCTGTGTTTGAGCTTTAGGATTAGATGTTAGTTTCCCAAAACCAAGGTGAGGAGGCGGTGGTGGGGTCACCTCATTCTCACTGGCAAGAGGAAATGCGATGAGCATTCCCAGAAAAGAAGTATTGGGCTGGGGGTTTAGCTCAGTGGTGCAGCCGCCTGCCTTGCAAGCACAAGGTCCTGAGTTCGATCCCCGGTTCCAAAAAAAAAAGAAAGAAATATATTTTCTTTCCTTGGATTACATCTTAAAATATCATATAGAATTTATACATTGAGCTCAGGGTGGACAAACTGGTAGCATTTCAGGCCTGAAAGTATTTTTAAGCCTATTTCTTGCTTATAAGTCTTCAGTATAAGACGCCATAAAGTTTTAAATATGTCTTAGTGAAGTATTTTAGAATAGTTTTAGTGAAAATAACTTTCTGAGAGGATTTACAGTTTTACACAGTATTATTAATATAGATAGTAACCTGATTCAGGAGCTCCCTTTCTGGCATTTTCATGTATCATCCAAGGATCCATGCATGTGAGATTTAACCTGTGTAGAGGACAGCCTGTCTTTTAGATGACCTCCATGGACCATTATTTGTATCAGTTGACCTTTGTGAACGTGAGGAGGGAATTTTGATGGGAATGGTGAAAAATGAAATTTTACCTCTAAGATGCTGACTTCAGGTAAAGACCCACACACTTTTCACATCTCTGATGATGCCCCCCCCAAATGCCTGCAGTAGCACCTTGTATGATTCATGTTCTTTTGTTAAATCAAAATAATTATTAATTCAAATAAAATATTATTCAGTGCAGGTACCTACTGAGTCTTGATAAAAATAACACAGATAATGTATATGAATCTGTATCTCCGTCTCTCTTTAACCATTTAACACTTGCCTGCTTCACTGGCAAACTCTAGTCTTTCTTTAGGATTGCACTGATGTGATTACTCCAAATGGCAAAATAAAGTGAGCAAACCTGATCTATTTTTGAGAGTTCTGTTCATGACAAAATTTCTACATACAGCTGATAAAAGAAGAAATCTAATAGAAGAACATATTTACTGACACTCAGAGATTTCTGTACTCTGTAAACACAAAGTCAAGGAGTAAATGGCACTCAAGTCATACATGCAGATGAAGGCTGCAAGGTGCCCTGCAGCAGCACTCTGGCCTTCATCCACTGCTAGAGTTGGGTTTGCTCAGAGTAAGAAGAACACAGATGCTTCCCCTGAGATGGTGTTATTGATGGATGTGCCTGCTACAGAGCTGTGTCTCAAAGATTATGTCTGGGGGCAGATGTACATAATATAATAAAAAAAAAACCCTTGTACATTGTGGTTTAGATTCAGAGTGTTAGAGGTAATTTCTCATCCATTATGATAATTGCCTGTCTTAGTCTTAATCAAATATTTTATGTCATCTTAAATTGAAATTAGTTGATGTGCAATTTAATAGCTGTTAAGCACCATTTCTGAAGACTTACCTGCCATGTTAGCTCAGGTTGCCATAACAAAAACCACTGACTAGCTGGCTTAAACAAAAGAAAGTCATTTTTTGTCATTCTGAAGGCTGAAATTCCAGATCAAGGTAAGATCAGGATTGGTGCTTGGTAAGGGGACTTTTCCCTGGCATGTGGATGGCACCCAGAAGGATGTGCATGTGGTCCTTGGATGGTCTTTTCTCAGAGGTTATTCATAGACAGAGAAAAATATTCTCTTCTTACAAACCCACTGATCCTAATGATTTCAGGGTCAGCCACTATGTCCTCATTTAACCTTAATTACCTTCTCATGGGCTATGACAGCCATGTTGGAGGCTGTGTGCACGTATGAATTTAGAGGAGACAGTTCAGTCCATGGCAGGTGATTGGGGTGTAGGGGAGAACAAAAATTGACATGATAGTGTCTATTAACCAAGAAAATAATGGAGGAAGAAAACATGAAGAGTCATATTAGTGATTCATATGGAGCTCTGTAATAGTAACAAGCCTGGTTACCCATCTGGACATGTGGATTGTTCTGTGGATGAAACTGGGTCTTGAGATCCTTTCTTAATGTAACACTTAATGTTTTGTTTTTTGGGTTGTTTTTTTTTTTTGTACCAGAGTTCAAACTCGGGCCCTTGTGTTTGTGCCCTAGCACTTAATGTTTTTAGGTAGTAATTCATTACCTGAAAATGGGGAATCAATTCCAAGTGCCCATGACATTTTTTTTTCATTATCCATCCTTTATGCAGCCAGAGTACCTAGGAGAAGGTATAGTGCCCAAGCCTGGACAGCTTGGGTTTGAATTCTACCTTTTCTACTTACTACCTGGATACCTCTCAATGTATTACCTCTGTGATATTGGTTTCTTTGCCTAAAAAAAAACTAATGATATTTACCTTGATGCATATATTAGCATGTAGGCTGTGCTGTGCTAGTATCGTATTAGCTTATATATCGGTGAAATGATAGGAATGTATTTACCTTAAACATACAGTCCAGAAGTAAGTAGACCAGGGCTGACAGGGGAGCCCTGACATCAGGCTCAACAGAAACTTCCATCTGAGAGCCAAAGGTGCTGCGCTAGTTTTCATTATCTCCCTCTGACAAACACATTTACTTAGAGGCACCGTCCCAGAGTGTTCCATGGAAGTTCTCCTCATGTCCCTTCTACCAGAGAGTTAAGTGTAAGATTGTGTCAGATAGGGAGATTTGGATGAGAAGCGTTGTCTCTTAGCTGTTACTTTATTAGCAGTGGTTACTCTTCCTCCAGTAGTTACTCTAATATTAGAAACAGTTCACCCATTTACACTGAATTGTGAAATGTCATAAAATGTTTACCAAAGCACCTTGCACGTGTCAAGTCTAAGAAAGATGTAGTGACCCATCTTACTTCTCCCCTGGCACCTTACTGCTGGCAAACCATGGTACACAGATCAGCATGGTGAGCAGGCCTTAAAAGCACATAATTCCTCCTCCTGGGCCAGACATACTGAATCACAGCCTGCATTTCAACACGTTGATAAGCTCTGGGCTGAGGTGTTCTCTGTAAATCTTCAAAGGCTCCCGATAGCTCCTAAGTTGTGAGAATTAAATGTAAATCTTTTAAGGCATCTGATAGTTACAAGTTGTAAGAATTGAACGAGATTATATATAATACAGCACATAATTCCTCCTCCTGGGCCAGACATACTGAATCACAGCCTGCATTTCAACACGTTGATAAGCTCTGGGCTGAGGTGTTCTCTGTAAATCTTCAAAGGCTCCCGATAGCTCCTAAGTTGTGAGAATTAAATGTAAATCTTTTAAGGCATCTGATAGTTACAAGTTGTAAGAATTGAACGAGATTATATATAATACACATAAATAAAACATTTCACAAGTTATTGAAACAAAAAAAATTGAGAATCTTTGGCTTTTAGACTTCCCAACTTTGATAACATTTCTTTATATTGTAATACATGTGTAAAAGCATCCTGGTTCTGAGAAATGTGCTTGACTTACCATAAAAAAAATTTTTTTTTTTATGGTACTGGGGATCGAGCTCGGGTCCTTGTGCTTGCAAGCCAGGCCACCGAACTGCTGAGCTAAATCCCCAGCCCTAGCATACAATTTTTTAAGTACAAAGATTTTATTATCATAAATTGAGGGATTTCCGTGTTTTTAATCACCATCGCTATTGTATAGTGTCAAAATATTTCACCATTTTGTGTTCTTAATTGTTTTATTATCCTTTAATTTGTGTAAGGGAATATATAGATGTTGGTATCAAGAGAATGTAGAAATGTGCTAAAAAAGATAGCTAGAAAAATGGAAAAATTTTTATCAATGAAAAAATTGATACATGAATTTCATGGGATCAATTCAGATTCAAGCAGCTGTATGTACTGTGTTACTGTATAAGTTGAAGATTTTTCTATCTGCTAGAATCAGAAACATTTCAGATTTTTTTTTTATTTTGGAATATTTACTGGTTGAACATTTTTAGAGTTTGGAATTTTGGAGCACATTAGATTTTGAATTTTCAGATTAGAGAGATGCTGAATCTGATAGCAAATCTGGAAAGTCACCTCAGAGATTTCTGTTTTCTGATCTGTAAATTGGGAAGGATATTATTGTACCTATCTCACAAGGTTTGAAGGGGCATAAGATCCTAGAAAAATACACAGTACAGACAGAAGTTTGTATTAATATCTAGCGTTATCAGAGAGGGGTATACGTGAGCACATATGTAAGGCAACTTATCATTAAAATGTTTGGCGAACAAGCTTTTGATCTGAGCTGGGGCCCTCATAGCTCTTAGCAGTCATCGTGCCCGGGCTTTTGCTTAGCTTCAAGTGGCAGGAGCCTGGACAGACAGTTGTGCTGGCCACTTAAGTAGCAGGCCCGCCTGGACTCAGGTCTAGCTGATGTGCAGTAGACATGCACAGGTGAAGCCCGGGTTTTAGAAGAAACCCAGTAGCCAAAAAGCTCACAGCGGAAGAGAACTCTGAATTGTGGACCTTTCTGAGTCTTTGGGAGTCGTACCTTGGCTGTCCTGCCTGTGTCTGGAAGGGATGGTCACAGTGGAGAAGATTCTTGCTGCCTGGTTAATGGCAGGCACACTCATGCCCTGTGGGCTAGAGACTGATGAGTTAGAAAAGCACTACTGTGCTTGTTACAGGTCTCATATTTTGTTCTGTCTTCTCCTTTTCATTAGCATCAGGACATGAATGCTGGCTGTTCATACTGGGGGTTAAATGTACATATGTACTTTTCCCTTTGGGGCTTTCAGTTAATTGTGGAGGTAAACAACTTTAAATCAGAGAGAAAGATAGTAACACTAAGTTTTTTTTAGATTTTAAAATCAGTTTTGGTGTGCTGCGCTCACAGTTTAAAAACAAACATACATGTGTATTTAGAAATAAATCTAGCATCTCTAATCCCAGCACTCTGGGAGGCTGAGGCAGGAGGACCACATGTTTGAGCCCAGCCTAGGCAATTTAAGTGACACATGTCTTAAAAAAAATTTTTTAAGGGGGGCAAGAAGGGAAAGAAAAGTAAAAATGATTGAGATGTGCTTTGTATATGTTCCAGTTCCTTCAGATAAATGTAAATATATAGTAATAAAAAGGAAATTTAAAAGGGGATTGAAGGTGTAGCTCAGCACAAGGGCTCTGGGTTCACTTCTCAAGGTAGATAGATAGCATGGAGAGAGAGTATTCTTACATTTATGTCTATATTACATAGGGGAAAGGCTGGAAGTAGGCTATACATCAAAATATTCATGTTGATGAGAATTTAAATTATTTTTATTTATTTTCTGTATCTTTGATGAGCTTGTATGGTTTATGTAACTACAAAAATACTATAATGTATTAAATTTTTCAAGTTTCCAAAGTATTTTCATGCACCCTCTGTCTTGAGATCCTCATATTCACTCTGTGACGTCAGTAATGAACATGAATGGTATGAATGAGAGAAATGGAGAAGACACAGATAATTGAGAAACTTAGAAAGTGAAATGTAGCAAGATTACATGATACAGACAACTTTGGACAGATAGCAAACAGCAAAACTGAAGCCCAGAGTAAAAAAACAAAATCTTAAAAAGGGAGAAAATGACCAGTGCTTGAGTGTGAATGGGAAATGCAGAAATCCCTGAACATTTTTAGGTTCTTGGAGGGTCTTGGATGGCTTTTTGATTCTGTCTGGCTCCCTGCATCAAGGTGTGGTTCCCTTGTACCAGACTCTGACACGGGGAGCACAGAGGCTGCATTTCAGTGGGGGCTGCCAGTCTGAGTGTGATTTGCAATTCCGGCACTCCTGAGCTGTTTAACCTGAAAGTTATTTACACACCGGTGGCCTGCATTTACCTAGCTAGGTAATAAGACGTAAGGATGAAATGAATTAACCCTGTAAAAGTATAAGATCCTGTAAAAGTACATCAGACATAGGGAGGACTCAACAAATATTAACTATTAAAACTAATCATCCTAATTCCTGTGCCACAGGGCTGATGAGGATACTACAAGATTAAGTATAGGAAATAATACAGATGTACATTAAGTAGATAGGTATATATCAGAAAGTGCTGGTGGTTCTAGATGAAAGCATGCTAAAGAATGGTAAAGTTAATGTAAAAATAGGAGAAAGTTTATACTTACATTACTGGTTGGTTCCTTTACCTGTTTAAGTTCATACCAAGCCATCTCTGGTTCTTACAAATGTTTGACGTCTCTGTGATGTACACTTACATGTTCTAATTGTACAGGTGTGGAAGGCAAGTGATTGCTAAGTTACAAATGATTGTTTGGTTATAAAAGACCTTGACCACAGGAGGGGTTTGCTGTTGAGGGTTATCTGAGCTGTGCTAGCGAAATCAGAAGCACATCTTTGGTCAAGGGATGAGTAATGCTCCTTTGGAAATATTGAGTCCAACGTACTTAGAAGATTAGCATTTAGATTATTCAGAGAGATACTAGTTGCTTTAATATCCTATAACTAGTTGCTTTAATATCCTATAACTAGTTGTTATACAGGTAAATTCTCACACAGGTGAATTATTGAAATCCCAAGAGCTTGTCATAAGCATCTCTTATCTTACAAATGTGAAACGTGAAACATTCTCCTTTGTCATTTTTTTCAGACCCCCTGGTTGTGGAATACAAGGCACTGCTGGTACAACTACCCCTATCAGGTAAGAAGTCCTTACCATCTGGGCTTTTGCAACATAGAATATCTTTCTTACATCAAGTCCAGGGTTTCAGGGAGGACCCAGCAAGTTGTGACAGCCACTTGCTTTTTCATCAATGCTGGACATAACCTAGTGGGGACAATAGTTGATGCATTCTTAGTGAAATCCAAAACCAAAGCACAATTGCTTTAGCAGAGAAAATAAACTTGGACAGTACATTTGCTTGAGAATAGGATGCAATCAACTCAACAATTGTGTGATTCCTGTTCGCAACAGCCCACCTGCCTCTGTGTCCTGGGGGAAGGTCCCAGGTCTGATGACAATGCAGGGCTGCCCCGCAGCAAGTGGGAGAGCTCAGAACCAAGTGAGTTTGATTCACATGTAGCTTAGGAGAGCCTTTAAATATATAAGTCAAGCCCCATTTCCTTCAGGGCATATAACTGGGCTTTTGTACCATTACACATGGGTAGAATCACTGAAAATGGGATTAAATCATATCCCCCAAATGGGAAGATTTTAGATCCTTGCCCATAGACATACCTTTGCACCTACCCCTGACTATATATAAACTGAGGCTTTTCTTAAATTTCTAGCTGAGAAAGACCACTTTAGTTGGGATACGATATATAAGAGAAGCAACCAGAATTAGGTATTTTGGTGACAAAATGAAGAAGACATACATTAGAATGAATAATCAATTTATATATATATATATATATTTTTTTTTTTGCAATAGAAAACTATTGTATTTAAGTTTTTAAAAATGATCACAGTTAAAGATGCATTACCACGAATCCTCTCAAAACCCCACTGCCGCAACGCACTTAGCCCATCATGCTGGCCACTTTCTGAAGCAGTTCTGGAAGCCCTCTCTCGTGAGGGTCTTTAGTTGTGCCACCATGGCTGCCTTGACGGTTGAGTTTAGAGTCCTTTGGAGTCGTCTTTTCAGAGGCATTCGGGCTTCCTGGTGAGCACTTAGTGGAAGCGCTGTGCTCTGTATCTTCTCTACTTCGCAGGGAGTCGCACCTGGAGGTAGGGACTGGTGTTGGATACTCCTGGGCAAGTTCAAGGCTGAGGACATGTTGAAATGGAGCTCTGGTTTGCATTTCTATCACTGTTAAGTAGTTTATTCAGATCAGGAAAATGTAAATAATCAACATGACATGGTCAGAGACCGCTGAGTGTTCTGGGGATGTCTGGTAGAGAGCAAAGCAAGGTTGAAACTAATCATTTATTTTGCATAGTTGTAATTCTCAGGCCCAGCTGCTGTTTTGCTCCCATAAATACTTGGAACATGGTCATTTAAGGCTCTCTTTGAGCCTTGTAATGGTAGAGTGAGCAGCACAATCCATATATCTCTAAATTTCTGTTTATGAAGGACATTAAAGGCTTCCAGAAACCTTCATTGTAGGCACGGCAGCTGCTATAAGCCACCATGTTTGCGAGGTGAATTCTGCAGCCTGAAAGATACTGAGACAAAAGCCACGTGAAGTGTAATGCCTGTTGTTCTTCTTATGTATAATGTAGTCCGTATAATTTTAACATTTACAACTGGAGTGGAGAAATTGCTAATTTCTGAGAAAATGAATTGATAAGGCTGTGAACCAAAGTGTGCTGTGGGCCATTTCACAGGCGCCACTGGATTCAGCGTGAAAGTTTGAGGGTCTGGTAGACACAGTCATGTTTAAAAATAGGAAATATCATTAATGTGGAAGGACAGATACCATATGTAAGACGTTAGATGAAGATTTTTGCTGAGAAATTATCATCACTGAATGCTGAATAATTAAGCATAAAGTTGCAAGAATCTAGAACAATTTAGTGGTGTCTTGTGGGAACAGTGATCCTCCTGGACAAATGCCACATATGAATTAAAAAAAAATGACTTTCTTTGTATGTGCAGGGGAGTTAAGCAGCGTGTAATGACTGTGTATGCAATTACAGCCCTTGGCATGTGATCTTGTCCATGTAAATATGTACAATAGATTGCAGTTCAGAGTCAACCACAAGCCTGAGAATCTCTTTCAAAGCTTGAGCATGCTCGTGAAACATATTTCCTGTGCCCTTAGCATATAACTCACAGAAATAACTGAACAAATTTTTAGATTAAAAAAGTAGTGGTCCACACACAGTCCCAGCAAGGACACTGTGCTCCTTTTGTATGAACATGGATATTATATTTGCTACCTGTGTGATAATTTTATCTGTGCATTTTAAGATTAAAATCGTGTCGGGTTGCCCTCAGTTCACCCTCATGCAGCCTGTTGTGAAGAGCGCCAGTTGGGCAGGAGAAGCCCTAATGTTTTGTCATGGGCCTCACTGTCTGAATTAACTAACAGCAATTTCCTGTCCACTATATAATCTAGACCTAGAATGAGGGTACTAATTTTACAGTGTTTTATGAGAATCAAAGAGGTTAAGATGTGAGTAAGCTTTGTCAATTGCAGAGCCATCTGTGAGCGTGCTAATTATGAGATGCCCTCCTGTAAACTGTAGTTTGTGGATATGCTCTAACTTGTCTTCTTAACTCCTCTGGGCATTTTCCCAGGGGTTGATACCTACCGGCAGTCAGAGAATCTCATTTTGACCTTTGCTCTAAGGGTGTTGAAGCCAGGGTTCTGTGTCCTCGATTTCATCACTGCCAGCATCTGCCCCAAATACCTGTGCTTCGTTACTAATGCCTTCCAGTTTTAAAAGGGCAGTCCAGAGAGTGATGCCTTCTCTCCCGGGTGATGCTGAGATCGACAAAAACATTGATACTAGTGTGAGTTCTTAGTACAGGCTGCCATCACGGACTACTGTAAGGAGAAATCACCCCCCACTCATGAGCTCTCCCCTCTCAGGACCTGATTACCTCCCAAAGAACTCACTGCGAATTCCGTCACTTTGGACATTGGGCTTCAACAGACGGATTTCAGTCAGAGCAAAGTAATGTTCACACAGAGCTTATGACTGCTGGTTAGAGTGTCCTACCCCTCACGCACTCTGTTGTAAAAAATCTTAGCGGAGCAGTTGTCTCCCTTAATGCTTGTGCTTAGAGTAGCTAGTGAATTGAGTGCCAGCTTTTCCTTTCCTGATACTGCCGGGGAGGTCAGAACATACTATCAGTCGCATTTGCTGTTTATAAAATGCACATGCACAGAGGTAGGGGCACATTTGTGTGGAGACTCTTGAAGGTTTTTTGTTTATTCTGGTAAAGTAAGACATTTTGTTATAGTGTGATAAAACAATGAAAAACAACTCCACACTATTTTAAAGATATTTTGGTTTTAGAAATCTTTTTTATTAGCACGTATCTGGACACATCGATTCATGCACATAACACATCTCAATTCTTTTTTCACCCCTCCCCACTGCCCGCCTCTCCGTGCCCTTCCCTTTCGCAAGCACATTGATCTTCTTATTTCTTACTATCTTTTACTTCTTTCGTTCTTTATATTTTGAGTTTTCCATATAAGAGAAACAATGTGATATTTAAGCTTATGTGTTATTTCACTTACCATTGTGGTTTCAGTGTGCATCCGTTTTCCTGCAAATGACTCAAGGTTATCCTTCTGTACGGCAGAACAGTACTCCACTGTGTACAAATACCACATTTTCTTTATCCATTCCTCTGCTGTTTTGGCTTTATGGATTTATGTGCAGAATAAATAGTCTTGTTTCTCTGAACTGCTGAGGAAATCAGAGCAGGTAACTTGCCCGTCTTACATATAAGTAAACTTAAGGGCCAGTTTTATGCCTACAAAGCTGTGGAGCAGGGCTTTGATCCCAAATTTCCTGGCTGGGTGCCTAGTCTGCTATGTCTTAGTAGCTTTTGTGTCCCTCTGATCTTTTAATAAATAATTCAGAGTAATTCTTTTTATATTTGCGAGGTACTGAACATTTCCTAATAACAAGAAGACTTTCTAATTAGTGCAGAACTTGAAACTGCCTCCGTGACCCATACAGTGCCCCAGTTTCTGTTACCCACCTTCCTTGTCCTGGTATTTCCAGCAGTTGTCCGGGGTTATAATTACTGTGTATACAAGAGAAATCTTTTCAGGTTGGCTAAGATGTTTTGCAGATTCTCAAAGAACCATAAATGTTAACTGTTAAACTGAATAATGAATTGGATCCCAAATGTTCACGCCGATTAATGCTTTGTGGGTTTGAAATGAGATGAAAAGAATGTCATCAAGCTGTGTATTTGAGCCACCTTTGAAAGCTCCATTATCTACACAGAGAATGGGGCAGGACTACATTTGTACAGCAGAATATTGTGTTTCTTTTAAGCACTGAGTTTGAGATGTTTGGTATATAAATTGGGTTCTTTATTAACTATTAATCATTCTTTTTTATTTCTTATATCCTCAGCCTCTCACAACTGACCTTCACTACTATTACATGCTGGAGCTATCGTTTTATTGGTCCTTAATGTTTTCCCAGTTCACTGATATCAAGAGGAAGGTAAGAGTGGTTATGTCATAAAGTGCTTGCAAGCATGTTGTTGATGGGCCTTGGCAGGTGGGTGTGGTCTCCAAGACAGTCACCTCTGACTTTCTGGCTGCACTAGCTTAGCACTGCTTTTCTTATTACATAAAATGCTCTATGTTTGTGCCAGTATTATTTTGTTTATACTGTCCCTTTACTCTTCCCAGACGACCCAGTGTTCTTTTCTTCATGCGAAAATATAGCAGTGAATCCCAGTGGTAGTAATTTGCTCTCAGTCTGATTTCCAAGTCCCTCCATTGTCCAGATTAAATAAGAAAAAAAAAATTATTTGTAGTTCCTGGGAGAGAGAAAAGTCTCAGTGTTTCATCCCTGTAGAGTGAATTTCCCAATTAAAGGGTTGTCTGCTGTCAAAATATATCTCAGAAATGTAACAGTCCTAAGCAAACTGTGTTCTTGCTTCCTCCACTGTAATTGCTTTTGCTGGGAGTATTCATGACCTCCTGAGTGCTAAATCTCCTCATTCTGGCTTCCATCCTGCCAGCCTTTGGGCAGAATCAGTACTTTTGGCTATTTATTGGTTGGTTTCACTATGATTCCATTTTCTCAAGATTCTCACCTATTTGAACCAATCCTGCAAGGTTGTCTTACTATCCTCCGTCTTAATGCCTTCTGCTGTGTGTATTTCAGTCCACCAAGGTTCTAGAAGACCCTGTACTATACGTCTCTCTGAATTTCATCCTCGTAATCACTCCAGTTCCAGTTAGATTATTTTTTACTTATCCTCGTTTTGTGAATGGAGAAATAGCCCAACATGCCGAGTGTTGCCAGGTGAAGGCATGATCTCCTAGTCTGATTCTTTGTCTGTAACCCTTCTAACCAACACTCATGAAAGGTAGGAAGTTTTTCTTTAAATTCTTCTTGGCCTTGTTCCTACTCCTTTTCTCCTCATCCTGCCTCCTTAATATTGCTAGCATGCTTAAAATGAGTCCTCTGCATTTACCCAGTCTGATAAAATAGCCTCCTAAATGGTCCTTGTAACAGCTGTTCTTGTCTTCCTGCCCCCTAAGTTAAGTTGCTAAAACCTTCAAGACCAAGCCCAAACTACTTCAGTGTTGTAAACAGCATGACAAACCCACCTTTTCCACTCTGTTGTCCACTTCTATCACACACATGAACTTGAGCTGCAAATATCTTCTCACCATTGTTCATTATTATTCCTGTATATTTCATTCATATTCCTGTATATCTTTATTGTTTCCAAAACCGTCTCTGACTAGAATATACCCTATTTTCCCCTTGTCACTTAAGTCCTTCAAAAGAAACCTCTACGATGCCTTCTTTTGGTCTCGCAGTGTTTTTTACTACTCTTCCTGTATTTAGTGTGTGAGTTCCCCACATTTACCATATTATATGCTAACAGGGTGGTGACCTGCCTCTCCCTTTTCACTAGACATAGAGAGTCTGGGTCCATTTGGCCCGCTGTCACAAAAGCCATAGACCGGGTAGCTCATAAACAACAGAAATCTGTTTTTCCCAGTTCTGGAAAGGAAGAAGTCCAAGATGAAGGCACCAACAGGTTCTGTGCGTGGTTGAGAGCCCACTTTTTCATAGATGGCACCTTCTCGTGCCCTGCAATGGTGGAAGGGACAAGGCAGCTCTCTGGTCTCCTTCCAAAAGCCCTGCCTCCTAATACTACTGTTTTGGGCGTTAGAATTTCAGTGTACAAATTGAAGGAAACACAGTCAATAGAAAGTAGGATACATTTATCTTGATGGCAATATCAGTAAGTGTAAGGTAAAGGAGTAAATGGATCGGTTCATTTGCAAACAGGATCGTACATTATGATGAGCCCAATCCTGTATCATCATTGGGTAGACCAATGATCTGCAAAATTACAAATGCAAGTGGCAGCTGAAAAGCATTTAGAAGTCTGTGGTCTAGAACCTAAGTTCCCCTTTCTCTTCCACCAGCCAACAGCAGTGGCCTATTTGGCTAAGAAAAAGATGTTTTTCCTGAGTTTTAATGGCTGCAAGGCCTAAATATGGTTCTATCATCTGATTGTCAGAAATGGATAGTCCCTGTCAAGACTACCTGGCAGATGACTCATCATCGATGCCCACAGTTTGTGGTTCCCTTACTCTGCCCCCAACACTCTGGGCCACCTCCTAGGAACATTTAAAGATCCTTCCTGATGATAATGCAGAACAATCTCCTCCTCTGTTGGATATGAAGAGCCATCTTCATTTGTGTCAGAACTTAGACTGAATATCTCCTTTGTGCCAGGTACCACAGTAGGGCTCATTTTGCATTTTCTTTTCTTTTTGAGTAGCCCTTCCATCCTGGTAGCCACACCATATATTTGCATAACGAAGAAAGAGGTAGCACATTCTTCCTTTTTTTTTTTTTTTTTTTCAGCTTGAGAAAATTGACCCACAGTGGTTTTATGTATAAAGTTTTTCAAGGTCATGGGCTGTGGGCATGAATTAGAGCCCAAGTCTACCAAGGAAAGTCCTGTGACTCACTCTCAAATTAGACACGTATGCTGCTCTGGCCTTGCCCTGCCATGCACTTGATGGTAGAGGTGGTAACCCTTTTATAGCTCTCTGCCTTTTTATTGGTTCCTTTTTGGCTTAGTGAGAATTGCGGTGCTGTCAGAGTCATGGGCATTACCTGTAGTTGTCCTTGACTTCCAGAAGCCTTGTCGTATTGAGACACTGCTACGCCAGAAGTCAGTGAGGCTCCCCCACCTGCTTGTGCTGTCGGCCCCCTGTTTATGTACCCTGTGAGCCAGCAGAGCTCAGGGAGTTGTCAGTAGTTTAAGTTCAATGACTATTATCTCAGTCATTTTCCTGGGTGCACTAGTTGTTAAAGGTTGAAGTAAATAACTTTTATTATTTTTCACCTACTTAGCATCAATGTAGACAGCAAGTAGGAAAAGGACAACTTTACAGTGAGGTTTGTGGAATTGATCCTAGCCTATAAATATTGTTAATATTTAGAAATTATGCACTGTTTTCCAAGTTGACTCCAATAGCTTGTCCTAGATGTCTGGAGCCTCTTTCTTCTTCTGTTGATCAGAGTACTTGCGTATATTCCTGCTACGCCTAGCCCATTCTGGTAGCTTGTATAACATGGGGATTCGGCCGCTACCAGATATGCTTATTAATTAGCAGAGGTTTTAAAAGAGCCTCTCCCTTTGCTGCCATTCCATTTTAGAGAGCTGTAGCTCTTGCTTTTTCTCTTCACACCTTCGTACGTAGTCACTTTCTCATTGCTGAGACACAATACCTAACACCTACAGTTTAAAGGAGGAAAGCTCTGTTTGAGCTCATGGGCTCCTGGCTTTTAGAAGTTTTAGTCCATGGTCAGCTGGCTCCAAGGCAAGAAGGCGTTGTGGAAAGGAAAGCTACTCACATCATGGAGAAGAACGAGGAAGGGAGATGAATCTTTCCACATCGCATCCTCGCTGACCTACCTCGTCTGACCAGACCCCCCACAACATCAAGTCAGCTGTGCGGCCCCTCTGATTCAGTCGCCTTCCGAAAAAGTCCCATCCCTGAGTGCATGAGGCTTTGGAGGAACACTCTCAAGCTAATCCCTACCCTTGCTGCTTGGCTCTGTGGGTCCTTGGTGGCTCTGTCTTCGTTATTATTATTACTATTATATTATATATTATTTATTATCATATTATTAGTGTAGCTTCTTTTTCGGAGCTAGTAACTAAACCTTGGGAAAGCAGTCTGCTTCTTCATCATGGAATACAGGTGTTTGAAGATATCATTGGCAATAGTATGGGAGCCAACTTCTGAAGGCCGTTCATGAGGTTTTTCATGCAGGGTTGTCCAAAGTCTCTTTGGTTCTCCTATTAAATGACACTGAGCTTGAATGGCCATTTTCAAACAGGATCCAGGATTTATAAACATTCAATTTGAATTCATGCCTGAAATTCTTTGAGTCAGCATCTTCAGTGAGCTTTAGAAATCAATTTTGTTGTTGTTGTTGTTTTTTTATGGAATGGCTTCATGGATCTTTTTGAAGTTGCTTTTATATTCACAAGCTCTTCTTTTATTCACCATTTTTAAGACTCAGGATTCAAAAATGAGAAAACGAGAGAACCTTTCATTCCTAGTTTCCCTCTTGGCCATTCTCACAGTTGAGATTTACTTGGTCAGTGAGAGGAAATATTGTTATTCTTTCAGGATGGGAGGAATAACCAAGATATAATAGACTTGTAATTTAAATATTACATGCTACAAAAATATGTAAGCTAAACTTTGAGGTTTCTCCCCCCTTTCTTTAGTCTTCTGTACTCTATTCCTCTCTCTTTCCTCCCATTCTTCTCTGCTTTCTTTTGTTAAAAAATTAAGATATCTTCTTAAAACAATAGGCATATTCTTCTTAGTATTCAACACTGTTTGAAACATCTTCTTTTTTCCATGGCTTGATTTTTGTTAAAATACTGTTCTTCAGCACCTATTTACAATGAGCATTTCTCCTGCACATCTAACTTCTCTAAGGGAGGCTGATAAATATTGCTATGTTGAGATCCTAACAGCTTGCTTATGTCTAAACTTTGTGTGCCTTTTAACTAAGCTGCTTTTTAGCTCAAAGGCCTAGCCCTTCTCCAGTGGGTCCTGCTCATGTTCAGGAAAGCATCCTTGGCTGAGTCCCAGGCCCCGGCTGGCCAAATCAACCTGTTTTCTTGGTCTTTAACCTGCAGAAACACTACATCTTGTCAAAGATTCCTGACAAAGAGAGGTATGATGATCAGGTGTGGCAAAAAACTCGCTGACGGGCTTGTGCCTGGTCTGTGGTAACTTTTGCAGAGAGTAATTGGCATCCAATTACTGTGAGTGTTTTTGCTGCCTTTTGGAGCCCAGGACTTTGCTTTAGGAAACTGCATGTTTCAATTTTCTTAAAAGAATACGTTATGGCATAGGTTTAAATGAAACAATGTACATGAAATTCTCTGGTACCGTGCTTGACAGATAGAGCTTAAAATAGTACCTGGCACATGTAATCAAATCTGGTTGAAATGAAGCCTAGTGTTAAATCCAAAACTAGTGTCACTGATTTTTAAATTTTTAGTCAATTAAGTCTAACAGAATAATTATGAAGAAGAAGTAACTTAAGATTGCCACATAGCTGGGTATGGAGACACACTCCTATAATCCCAACACTGAGAGGTTGACATAGGAGGATTGGAAGTGGAATTCCAGCTTGGGTAATTTAGCAATTTAGTGAGACCATGTCTCAAGAAAAGAAAAGGCTGGAGCTATATAGCTCAGGGCAGCAGCCCTGGGTTCAATCCCCGGGTGGGGCTGGGGGGAGGGGTGGGGGTGGTGGTGGTGGATTGCCAATGCTTTGTTTTTCTTTGGAAAGTTATCAACATTAATTAATAATACAGAGGACATTTTAACAGAAGAAAAGGAGCAAGGACATCTTACAATAAAGGAAAATCCTTTAAATTTATCATTATGAAAAAGTGTTGTTTATCTCATTTTTTCTTCTACTGGGGAAAGTATTGTTATGGGCAGTGTGGCTTAAAGGTTAGAGTCCTGGTCTCTAGAGTCCAAGCCCCTGGCCTGGTCATCAGATATCGCCAGCTCTCTATCCTCAGGCGCATCTAGGATCATGCTTCCAAGTACCCCACCCCTTCCTTTCTTGCAGTTGATGGGGCCATGTGACTAGTGGGCAGTAAGTGGGGTGGGTTTAGGCCAGTTCCGGGTCAGAGTATGTAGATGTTGGTGTGAGACCCCTAGGGATTTCACTTTCCCTCTACACTGTTTGGGAACATTAAAGATGGGGGCTCCTCCATCAGCCCAAGCCCATGACTGCATCAGGGAGCAGGACCTCCGCCACACAGGATAACATGCAGTGCAATAAAAAATAAGTCTTTGATCTCAACCACTGAGATTTAACGACTTTGTTATTGCTCCAGAACCTAGCTTATCTGGGCTGGTGTCACTATTATTAATTAATAATTAATTGGCAGTTCCTAGAACAACACGTGGAAATACTTTGGCCAAATCGGCAGTTCTCAAGGTGAGGTCTTGGAATCTTTGGTGATCATTAAAACCTTTGCTGGAGGTTCGCAGTCAGCATTGTACTCATAGTATGGGCGTGTCTTTTGCTTTTGTCACTGTGAAAATTCACTGCAAAGGTAACAGTGGCAGAATTGCTGGTGGCAGCACTGCAATGTACCAGTCATTGCCGCGCACTTGCAGGGAGAAAATAAAAGGTAGTTTCACTCAAGAATGCCCTTGCTGAAAGAGTGAAAAGTATTAGTTCTGTTAAACCTCTATTCTTGCACAGACATAAAAAATTTATGTGTGACATAATAGGCAGTAGGCATAGAGAACTGGGCATCGTATGTACCTCAGTGTCTCAAGGAAAACCAAGTTTGTGACCTAAACAAATTGCTTTTTTCCCTATAGAAACCCATTTTGACTTGAAAGAATAGCTGACAAACTGTGTTATTCCAACTCTACTGCAGGCATTTTCATGAAAATGCACAGAGTGAGCTTGTCCAGTAGCTTGAAAGAGAAGCCCTTGATAAAACTTAAGCTTTCAAGCAAAAAATAAATGTTTGGAAAATTTGTGTCTGTCAGTGAGAGCTTGATAGATCTTCAGTACTTAGACTTTTCTGATGAGATTTTAATTGCATTGCAAGACATATCATTAAAGTGAGGGAACCACTGTTTTCTAAATGATTAATGTGCGTGATATTCTAAAAATCACACATGAGTGAGAGATGGCTTCAAAGTGCAGGACAGACCAGTGGATTTTAATGCAATGAAATATGAAGTTTATTAATATGGTTTTAGTTTCTACATTGGAACTCGCCCTTAAGTTTCTGACTTGTCAATTTTTGGTACAGTATCACAGACGAATGCCACCTATAACTATCCAAAATATGGTATTAGGGTGCTTCTCTCCCTTCCGAATATGTATTTGATACGGAATTTTTGTCAAGTACTTCAACCAAATCAACATTTGGCAACAAACCACATGTGTACATGCAGTTGTGAGACTTCAACTCTCTTGCATGAAGACAGACTTTTATAATGATGTGAACCAATACCAGTCTTCTCATCAACTCTTTTCATTGTTATTTTGGAAGAACATGATTATCGTTCAAAAAATATTTCCTGATACATAATAGGATTTGTTCTTATTTAAAATTGATAAATGTGTTTTAATTTTTAAAAAATTGTTACAGGGGCTGGGGATTTAGCTCAGCGGTTCGGCGGCCTGCCTTGCAAGCGCAAGGACCCGAGTTCAATCCCCAGTACCAAAAAAATAAAAAAAAAAATTGTTACCATGGTAAATACGAATAGATGGGATCCACCTAAACAAATGCTCTTTGGTGTCCTCAAGGATTTTTAAGAATATGCAGTGGTCCTAAGACCTAAATGTGTGAAAAGTTCTGGTGTCGTGTCTTTCCTGAACCATGGTTTTGATTCCCCATCTCATCCCACCCTCCAGAGTGCTCCTCCCCCTCTGTGTTGGTGTCTCATGCAGAGGTGTTTTCCGAAGTCCATGCCGTCTTTCCTCCTGACTTTCTGAAAAGCAGCTGGCATGGTAGTAACCTGAGCTCTGGAGTCGCACAGAACTAGAAATGCATTTGGTTCTGGCTTTAGTCTTGGTCACCGTATAGCATTTTTGTACCTCACTTTTCACAACTGTGAAATGGAATTGAAAGCAGTACTTGCTTTATGAGGTTGTGGTTAAGAGTGAATGACAGTTATCAGAGCCATTAGTACATAAGAATTAATGGGCAAATTAGAGGGTAGTTAAGTGTTCACCAGATCATCAAGGAGAAGTGGAGCTTGGAGAAAAGAGAAGGAAAAAACTCACGTTTCCCAAACAGAAAAAAAAAAAAAAAAAAAAAAAAAAAAAAACTTCATGGCCCAGAGATCTGCCAGGAGGTAAGATGCTTAAAGTAAATTCTACAGCTAGAGCTCTGGGTGTTTGTGAGGTAGGAATGCCCGGCACCTGAAGGAAGAGGGATGAGAAGGGAAAGATCAGGCTGATTCTCATAGTAAGAGTTCCCCTGAACAACTCCCAACAACTTGCAGCAGCATCCCAAACCTGTCGACCTGGAGGAGGCTTTTTCCATCTTCTAAGGCACAAAATTCAGTCTTTGATTGCCCATTGTCATTTTGGCCCTCAGACTTTTGCAGTACAAATGGAGAGGATCGCTTTTGTGTCCTGCAATCTAATTTTCATTGAGCACAGGCTGCCCCCTATGGATCATTCTGGGTATTTTCAACTCAGATGGGCTGTCTTGGTCTCCTAAACTGTTGCCATTGCCTTTGTCCCAGGGAAACTGCAAAAAAAAAAAAAAAAAACTGAAGAAGAAGAAATTTAGTCTGTTAAGGTACATCACTTCACACACTGTAACATGGAGTATATTTTAAATGTTTTAGAAGTGACCTTTCCCCATTAAAAAACATGCAAATTAGTGTGACTGCACCACGGGTAAACACAGCCCAGAAAATCCATATAAATGAGGCATTTTGGTTCCAGGTATTTATGACTTAGCAAGGCTTGTAGTAATATGAAATTTCTGAGGACCTAAAGTTAAATGAGAAAAATGTTATGCTTTTATAATTTTAAAAATCCACATCATTGCAATCAGAGTGTGTTTGGGGAGGCTGCAAACACAGCAGGGATGGGGGAGAGGAAGGAATCGACTGAGGGCATCACACATCAAGGCCAGGCCCACCAGAAGTGATTAGTAGCCCTACTGCCTTGTTTGCTGTTATCCAAATAAAATTTTACTGCATCTTTTCCCACAGTAATAAAGTCAATTAAAGATTAAATATTAACTAAATTATTCATGGTAGACAAGATTATGAGTCCTTGATCTCGAAACAGGACCATAAATGCTGCACAGAAGAATGATTGGGTAAACACCGCTTACCCAGCAGTCCCCTATTTCATATCTGTCTGTTTCTAAAAGCTATAAAGCAGTGGCACATCTAGCAACAGAGAGTAATACTGAATCCAAACAGACAGCTCTTGCTTTTAGAAGCTGTTGAAGAAATTCCTTTCCTGTCAAATTGTCTTGAAGAGTAGTTGTAATTGATCACGAGACCTATGGTGGAGGAACCTACCAGAGTTCTTTGTGTACACTTGATTTGAATTACAGGGATAATATTTAATGGGTTACTTCAAAAAAGCTATGGAAGTAAAATCTCATATATCTTTTTTAAGGTGGAAATATGTAATCTGTTGCGGGGGACCTTGATTCAATTTAATATGAGTGGGGTTTTATTCACAGGCTGAATTGTAGAGAAAGAAATAATTTACTTATTACTGAAAAGACTCCTCCACTTTATAATGTGTTTTGCTCTGTTTGTTTTTTGATATTGGGGGTCAAACTCGGGCCCTTGCGCTTACGAGGCAGGTGTTGGTCACTTTATAATTTGAACAAACATTTCCCCACTGACTGAATTGCGCTTTTTCATTCCTTCCCAAATTTTCCCATAAATATCAATCCTATAATAGGCTGTACATGAGAATAAAAGTGAATTTTAGTTACAATTTTCAAGAGCCTTGTTTGAAATATCATTTTTCAATGGTTGATTTAACTAATTCTCTTTATAGTGAGCCAAAATTCAAGGCCAGTTAAAATATGACAACCAGAAAAATTATAGATTACAAAAACCCAAAGATTGACATTTATATCACATCATGTGCTACAAAGAGAAAGGCATAAGTTTCACAAATTACATAATGTGAAGCAACTCTGAATTGACTGATTTCTTCATCCTGAATATACTTCATATTAGTCATTATCTCAACACCTAACTAGTTTTTAGCCCCTTGTTTCTTTGTTAATTTTGTTTTGTTTTAACCAAATTGTTAAAGCTTTAGAACTTTTGTTTATTTTACACACATTCTTAAGTCAGGACAGTTAACTGTATTGCTATAAATTGTTGGTACTGTATCTCATTTTTGTCTTGACTGATGTATTTTGGTTATAACATTATTATTATTATTATTATTACTATTATTAATTTATCTTTGGTATCAGGGATCGAACTCAGGTCCTTGCATTTGCAAGGCAGGCGGCAGAACCACTGAGCTAAATCCCTGGCCCCATATAACATTATTTTTAATGTTAAGATTTGTTGGTGCCCTATTTTGAAGGTTGTTTTTCTATGTTTTAAAAAAAAAGGTACATTTATGCTGTTAATCAGGACTTTAGCGACCCATTTCTAAATGTGGGAATCTTATATTTTCATATGCAGTCAATGGAAAAGCTGTTTCACTGTGATTATTTTTGGTGTACATAACTGTTGCCTGACCTCCTCACCATCTGTTTATTCATTTTGGAATGGAGATAGAGCCCTCTATCTCCACTGGGAGAGGGCTGCCTCCCTCTCCCATTCCCAGGCTACATACTGCAAGTCCACTTCCTCACAGACATCCTGCTCTGAGCAGCTAAATTTTACTCCTAACTTGCAAAATCCTGAGTGAAGAGAAAGGAAACTATTATTGATCTCTGGAAAGAAGAGCATGTTGAAAATCACAAATTCCTACATGCCCTGGAGGTTCAAATAAGAAAACTACAAGGGGTGGGGTAGGGTGGAGTCTGTTGCTACTGAAGTTGCCAGTTAAATGAAATCAGCTTTAAGCAATGACTGTCAGTTCTGTTTCTTAGAGAGTGTGAACGTCTGTTGAATAAGTAGTCTAGTCCTAAACACCTGATTCCTATCCATATGAGTTAGATTGCAAATTCACTGACTGTATGAATTAATTTTATTAAATTCAGGAATGCTTATTCTCCATTTACATTTGAATGAGGACTTTAGGATCACAGTCTATTTAATTGCTGCTACAGAAAATGAAGGCAAACATTTTCGGCCTAAAATGATAATATTCTTTCAGCCAAGCCTGAGTCTACATTCTCACTAATAACTTTCAACAGTTATAAATACAAGGATGGAAATTTTCCAACCTGCATTGATGAAATTCAAAATGACAATTTTGTTTAAAATGTTGTTTGGATCACTCAAAGAAATGCGTCAGGGTGATAGGATGTGAACAGCACATAAATTCATGACGGTGTGGCTTCCATTAAAGGTATTTCATTGTGTATAATGCTTTCTGAAGCAGAAATGAAAAAGACCAATTTCTTTATTCATGCTTTTTTTCATATTCTTACAAATATGACTATAATGAAAATTGGTCTACTGCTATGGGCATGACTGTGAGTCCCACAGTAATAAAGCAAATGTTTTCTAGGTCCAGGGGATTTATATGCAGAAATCATCTTCACAAAGCAAACTTTGTCTAAAACACAAAGCTTTTATTTTTAAAGGAACCATACTATATTCAAGGACACTATGTTGTTATTGATGTTTATATCAGATATATTAAGAAACAATTATAAAATGGTTCTAATCTTCTGTATGTGTTTTGATCAATTTATGTCTAGTCATTCTAAAATTAAATAGAGAAAATTTGTTTTTCAGTGAGTCAAAAGCAATCTTTCAGGGTTGAACAATAGGAAATGTGGAGGTATTGTTCTGGTTAGGCACTCGGCTGGTTAGACTTCAGAGTCTGTGTTAAGAATGGGCAAATATAGACTTATGAACTGTTAGATCAAGCGCTATGTTTTAATTATGTTCAGGGAACAGTTTAAAATACTAGTTGACAAATTAGCTCCAGTTTAACTGAACTATTGTTTTGAAGCAGCTATTATCTGAGAGTACACTGTATACGAGATGATGAAATCTAATAAATAAGTACCTTGGAGAGAAAAGATTTCATCTTCCAGTGGAAAACATCGCTGGAGTTTTTTTTTTTTTTTTTTTTTTGCAACAGGGATTGAACTCAGGACTTGTGCTTGTGAAGCAGGTGGCAGCACCACTGAGCTAAATCCCCAGCCTACTGGTGCAATTTTTATTATATGCCTAGGGCATTTTGATAGTCTCCTTTAATGATTTAAGAAAACCCAAGATAGTAAAAAAAAAAAGTCAGAATTGCAAAAGTAGCCCAAAGTATTAAGTTGCGCCTGCATGTAATTGCTCACAAAACTCAGAGTGCAATCATCATTTTTGTCAGCCAGGGAGCTCAGAACAGGTATAAGTATGGTTCTGGAGGAAAGAGCATAGATGGGGCCCAGAGATGGCTTGGATTTGCAGTGTGTGGTTCAGATTAGAATTAACTGAAGCAGTACAGGTGATTTTTCTATTGTTAGTCTTTATCATCAATGCAGCATGAGTAGTTTGGAGACTGCATTAATAGAAAGTCAGAGAAATAATTGGATATCATTCAAAAAAATTATCTGACTACCTTTAGGAAAGCTGTTTATCTTAGTAATACATGAGTGTGAATGGTCATTCATAAATGTTAAGCACTTTTCAGGGGAGAGAATTGCACACAGACCCAATTAAAGCTGTTTAAGTCAACTTTTCAAATCCCAAACTGTAAGTGACCGCAACAGGTACTGAACAGTGGATGGATGTGTGCTCATGTTCTTGCTTGTGTGCTGTACTCGCTCTCCCACTCTAGGTAGAAAATTAGTAGGTTAAAGACTTCAAATGCCATCTAATTACTGATGCCTAGAATGATAGAGTTGAGAGCTCTAATCTGATGCAGTCCACCTACTGTGCAGATGAGGAAATTGATCCCCTTATCAAGATTTTAAAAATTAATGAATTGGAATCAGGCTGTCATGCAATATACTCTCCACAATTGTCCATCGAGCTAAATAAGATGCACATATTCTTGAAAAGTCTAGTCACGTCTATAAAGATGCTGGTTTTAACTTTATTGAACTTTTGTTTTAAGATAGAAACTACCTTAACCACAGACAAACTCACCAAAAAGTAATCGTTTAACTGAGTGGAACTGGAGAATAGAAATTAGAGACACAGTGGTCTCTGAGTTGTGGAAAAGTTGACTACATGGCCAGGATAGATAAATGCAGGCCCCATGGAAAGTGTCCCTTTCACCTTGTGGATTAGGGACCAGGGCAGAAGCCATGAGAGCTAAATAGCTGCAGAAGAAAGAACAAGGCAACTCTGACCTGAGGAGGCTCTCAAGAGTCTCCATGTTCTCCTTGGGTAGAAGATGAACTTGAATCTCCAGGCAACTGATCACTGTCCCTGACCTGCTTGTCAGTGTCAGTGTAAATCAGAAAATGTAAAAAATGCCTTGGCTGGGCATCCACCAACCTGAGGGCTGTTGCCTACATTTGTCCGCAGAACAAACTGAAGAATAGTCCCAAAGGAGTGTGAGGGAAGGATGAAAAACCATCTGTCTGCATAAGAACTTAGCTCTGTTTCGTGGTGATTATGATAGGGTGTATTACTAGAGAATCTTACAAGTGCCTTGTACCTACACTAATGCAACAAATAGTGTTCCCAACACCCCGGAAATCATTTTCTTCTGGACCTCTTAGCTTCCTGATTCACCTATGAGTACATATGTTACTGAGAATAGTTATATACTAGGATTATCTGGTAGAGTGATTACTTTCAATTCACCAAAATTGAATTGCCTTTTAAAAATACTAATGATGGGTGGGAAGGAACTGGTAGAAAGAAATCAATCGTAACGCTGCCACTTGCCTCAGTTCCTCTGTCGCTCTGGCCACACTCCGTGCTATTCCTTGAGCACATCAGACTTCAAAGCATGATGGACACAGCCTTTGCCTTGTTGCTGCTGCTGCTGAAAATACTCAGGCCCATCTGTCTGTGCAGCTACCTCTCTCGTCGTCTTGAAGTTCATCTTCATAGAGGTCTGGCAGATTCGATATTTACTATGGTGATCCACACGCCCCCAGACCAGGACTCCCTGTCCACCCATCATGGTCATGGTGTTTCCTTGTAGCTCTTTTTACCTTCCTGGGTACATGATTATTTATTTATTATGTTTAGTGTCTGTTTTCTCCCATGAGGACATACAAGCTCTACAAGGACATGAATCTTCTGTGTTTGGTTTGCTTATTTACTCTCAAAGCTTAGGACATAGTAAATACTTGCTAAATATTTTTATTGAATGAATGGCCACATGAAAATTGACCTCCAAGGATAGTTATTTGAAAAAAGTTCCAACCGATTTAACCTACATGTTGCTATTTTTTACAACCAGGATTTGCTCATAGGATAGTTGTGTTTTGTTTGGCTTGTATTGTTTTCCTTTTTTGAGACATGATCTTGCTATGCGGTTCAAGATACCCTTGAACTCATGGTGTAGCTCAGACTGGCCTCAAACTTGTGACAGCTCTCTCCCTCAGCCTCCCAAGTGCTGGGATTACAGGCATGTACCACCATACCCGGCATTCATAGATTACTTTTGCAATATACTTCTCATTTTGGTTAATTGGTCTATAAGGGAGTAAGTCTTTCTCAAAAGGCTTCAGTTAGAGTGATAATAGAACCAATATTCAGGTTTTCTTTGGGAAACATGTAGATTACAATAAAAATCAGTAAAAGAGACTATAAGTTACAGACGTTTCATGTCATATCAAACCATGTCCAGATAATGAGGAAATAGTATCAGAGAAAGAATATCTTTTCACTTGGGTAGCTCCCTTGAAATTGTCCAAAATAAGAATGGTCATTTTGGTATTACTTCTACCAAAAAAAAAATTTTTTTTAATGACTATAATGACAGATAAAGGTTAAAATTCAGGGCTGCTTGTGTAGTACCTCTCAGAAAAG
>NW_022900938.1:26151332-26200103 GCF_012274545.1 Fukomys damarensis | reverse complement strand
GACTATAATGACAGATAAAGGTTAAAATTCAGGGCTGCTTGTGTAGTACCTCTCAGAAAAGCCAACATGTTAAGATTCTTATTTTAGTACCCCAGGAAGCATGTTTGGGAGGAAAGATGCTAACTTGAGATGCACATTGCAAAAAACCTATGAGATAATAAATACCAGCACCACCTGCCTTGATCTGCTTAGGCTTCTGTAAAAGAATTCCATAGGATGAGTAACTTGTGAAAAACAAAAACTTATTCCTCAGAGTTCTGGAGGTTGAAACATCCAGGATCAAGACACTGGCAGATTTGGTATCTGGTGAGGGCCCTTTTCCTAGTTCATAGATGGCCTTCTGGTCGTGTTCTCATGTGATGGAAAGGAAAGGCAGCTATTTAGAGATTCTTCTATCTTATTCATGGTGCTTCTGGCCCCCTGGCCTGATGACCTCCCAAAGGCCCTGTCTCCTAATACCATCACCTTGGGCATTAGGTTTCTAACCTACGAATACAAGGGGAAGGTGGACACAAACATTCAGACTGTAGCCCTGCTTCAAACCTTACAATGTGGCCTATGGGACCTTCTGTAGCCAGTAGACTTGGATCTGAGAGCTATGCAGTGACCTTTCCCCTGCCTATAGCCAGCTGTCCTTTCAGAGATAACACATACTGGTCAGAAACACCTCCCATACCTTCAGAAATTATTGCCACTACTAATCAGAGAAGTGGACCAGTTTGCCAGTATGGCTAACAAGAAGATCTTCTTAAAGTTTGTATTAGTCAACTTTGCATTGCTGTGACAAAATGCGTGCTGTAAATCAGCTTATAGGGAAGAAAGGTTTACTTGGGCTTCTCATTTCAGAGGCCTTTGTCTTTGGGCCTGTGGCAAGGGAGTACATTGTGTTAGGAGCACATGGTGGAAGAAGCTCTTCACCTCGTGGCAGCCAGGAAGAAAAAAAGAGAGACAGAAAGGAGCCAGGGTTCCAGTATCTCCTTCAGAGGCACACCTCCAGTGACCTAACTTTCTCCCACTAGCGCCTATCTTAAAGTTCTGTCACCTTCTGTTAACACCATTAACTGGAGGCAAAGCCTTTTATACATAGGTCTATGGGGGGCACTTATGCAAACCATAGCACAGTAGTACCCTCTTCTACGTGGTACCCTTCTTTGCTTGGAGTCCTGTGGTGAGTGCTCCTATAACTTCAGACTCTTTGGCTTGATAAAAAATCATCCTTCATACCTGGCTTTTGTCCTGATGTTGATCATATTCTCAGTAGTCATGGGTCGTCTTATGTCTCTCCCACTATATGCTGGACTTCAGAGGACAGGGATTTTATCTTACTTGTTTCCGTATTCCCCACTCTGGGCCTGCAGAGGATCTCAGTAAGTACTGGTTCATTGGTTTGTGGGTGAATGGAAATGTTATGATATTGCTAAACTCTAATGTGGCTATGTCTTTTTCTCTGTAAGGACTTCGGCATTATGTTCGTGCACCACCTTGTATCTATTCTGTTGATCACCTTTTCCTATGTCAACAATATGGCCCGAGTAGGGACCCTGGTCCTCTGTCTTCATGACTCAGCTGATGGCTTTCTAGAGGTAAAAATTTTCCTTCATCTTTATTAATACAAAAACCAGAACTCTTGACGTCCCCAAGTTATAAGTTCTTCTGTGTTTTGCTACGTGGTACTCTGAACTCTGGGGTGTTTTTTGTAGTTAATGAAAATGAGACTATAGTATATAAACTTTTATACCAAGAAGTTGATCATCTTAGCTTTATTAATGGAGTGATGAAAATCTTTACTGTTTCACATTTTAAATGATTTTGCAATTAAAAGTCATTATTTTGCTAGGTTTTGTGTTATAAATTTCACACTACTTGGGCCGAGCATTTAGCTCAGTGTTTCCAGCACCTGCTTCAGATGTACAAGGGCCTGAGTTCGATCCCTGGTACAAAAAAAAAAAAAATTACACTGACTTACCTGAAAATTGTAGATAACTTTGTATAGTTACTAATGGGAACTGTACATACATCCCAACAAAATGTTTTGTTTTGTTTTGTTTTGTTTTGCCAATGTACATGTTTTCTTAGTATTTTTATGATACAAAGGGTATACAAATTCCAAATTATGTATAGATACTGTTTAAAGAATTCACCACTTTTTGTGTATGTGTACTGGGATTGAATCCAGGACCTTCACACTGAGCTCCGTCCCCAACTCTTGTATTGTAATTTTTAAATTTTGAGACAGGATGTCACTAAGTCACAAAGTTGCTCAGGCTGGGCTTGAACTTGTGATCCCCCTGCCTTACTCTCCGAGAGCATACAGTGCATACAACACCACCCCTGGCTAAGAGTTTACTGCCTTAACAATCACTGTCAACAGTATTAATTGTGGCCAAATAAAAGGCTTTTCACTTTATGTTAAATATATTTATATGACTGGTCAAAATTAATTTACAGGCCGGGGATTTAACTCAGTGGTTCTGCTGCCTGCCTCGCAAGCGGGAGGTCCCGAGTTCCATCCGCGGTACCAAAAAAAATAAAAAATAAAAAAATTAACTTACAGGAGTATACATTCCAAAAAGTAGAAATGTATCTTAGAATCTGTATTCCAATTTTTAAAATTACTGTTGCCCCACCAGTTTGCCACCTTAGGCACTTTATCCTTACTGTGAATACAGAATCAAGTTGTCCTCCAGTGGTGATGTTATTACAACATCAGAAAAGTCTATCGCACTGAATCTGCTATTATTGAACTGGTTAAGGTTTAGAGTAGATGTGAGACCTTGTTAAAACTCTGGTCCCCAAAGGAGCTCTGGGACTGTGGAGTAGGTGACAGGAGCAAAGCTCATTCTCCTGAGCTGGAAAAAAAAAATGCAGGGACCAGAAATTATCATTGAAATTAAATGGTGGCGGACATGTCCAAGGACTATTTCGAGGACTTGATCCCTTTTTTAATTTTGTGATGGGGACTGTGTGGAGATGGCAACTAGTGAGCAACGGAAATAATGCTAGAGGGACGGTAATACGAGGAATCACCATCATCAGGTTGGAGGCATGGAATGAGATTAAATAATGGCTGTTCATCAGAGAAACCATATCCCCGCTCTGGGGAGCCACTCTCACTGTGACTGAAAACTGGCTTATGTACATTTTCATAATAAAATTTTTATTAAATTTAAAAAAACAGATCCCTTTCATACTATAAAACATAAAGACAGCCCTACTGGGCTAGATAAATCAGAAAATGATTTGGTGCTATAATACTTAAGTGATTCAAGCTCAGCTCTATTCAACATATTTTTAAAAGAAGAAATATATTCAACATGAGGGCAGTTCCCTGAAAATCAATTATCATTTGGTTAAATCCTGTAGCTCAGAAGTAGAAATGTATACAGCAACCTACAGTTTCAAAATCAACCCTGTACAGTCAGCCATCTTTAATACTTGTGGAAATCCCTGCCATGATGCTTGGTAGAGCCAAGATTCAGAAAATATTGGTTCAGTTGTCATCTACTACTTTTATCCAGAAAAGAAAAAGAAACCAGAAATCCCAGTCAGATACCTTAAGCAAAGTATTCATTACCTGAATTCTCTGTGAGATCATAAAATTACTCCTCAGAATTTTACATTAATGGGTCTTCAGAATGGGACCTATGATCTGGACATTTAGGAGAAGTTTATATTCATGCTTATTTATTAAATACTGATAAATGAATGTAAAGGAAAAATTACAAGCTTTACCTAAAGAAGGCCAAAGGTGCTTTTTATTTTACCACATTTCACGGGGTTACATCCAAATAGTCATAAAATTAAGAGATCCCACTCTGGCTTCCTAATCAGTTAGTGGATATTTCCTGTTAGGGATATATTTCTCTTATAGCTTTGTGCTTTACTTAAAGCTATTAAATTATAACTTTTGAGGACGTTATCTTCAAACATGACTCAACTAATTTAATTTTCAAATAAGTAGAAAATAACGTTAGAGATGCAGAAGATATCTTCAATTTGTAACTGTATATAGGTACTCTGAATTGTATGTAAAAATATAAAAAGTGGTGATCAAGTAAAAATCTGTTTTCAGTCTCACCTCCTCTTGGAATCAGCTGAAAAAGTGATGGTAGAGAAAGGGACATTTTTTCTTTCCCAGTCTAATTTATAATAAAAATGGTTACTTACGTCACAGTCATAAATTATGAGAGTACTTCTTGCAGACACTTTGAACATTAGTGACGTTCATTTAAAAAATGGCCTGGTACTGTAACTTTGAAAACTATCTAAATGGATCAGTTGAAATAATAGGATCTTGATACTTTCTCATTTCTAAGTTTATGAGACAAAGCCAGGAAACTGTCACCCCAGAGTACTCCCTGTGCCTGTTTGAAGAAAACCTATAATTCTAAGCGGAGAGGAAGACAGATGCACAAACATTCCATATAGTCTGTACCAAGCTTGTGGGCTCAGTATTTGGGACTCAGTAATGGTTTGAAGGGTTTTCCAGCACCTTCTGTCTTGACCCATTAGTGCCAGGTTTCTGTGCTGGCATCTGGCTTGCTAATATCATTTATAATGCAAAAGTTTCTTATTTTTCCTCTCTGTTTTCCTGAAATCAGCCATATAATTGAATTTCTCAGGTTGCTGAATATTTTATTAAGTCTGTGACAGTTGGTAGTTCTACTTACAGCTAATGCTGCATTTCATTCACTTATGGGTAATTTATAAATACTGATTGTGGTGCATGACATTTTAAAGTAGCAGGAGATTGTATGCATCTGGTATCTTTTAGGGGACTCGTGCATATTGAGAGAAACTGTCATTTATCAGTTTGATTCAATTAATATGGTACATTCTTTCCTTTGACAGGCTGCCAAAATGGCAAATTATGCCAAGTTTCAGAAAATGTGTGATCTTCTGTTTGTTATGTTTGCCATGGTTTTTGTCATCACACGGCTGGCTATGTTTCCTCTCTGGTGAGTATGCCGGTCTTCTTTCTGATCAAGCCATCTCTTCCCAATAAGCTTTGCAAAGCATTTTCCGTTTGAATTTCACTCCAGATACTTAGTAAGAAGTTTAAAGAGAGTCAGGAAGAAACTCAAGAGACAGCTTGATTTCTTCTTCTGAAGGAGAGTTGCCTTCTTTACTTATATTTTCCACAGCACAGTTAGAGAAGGATGTGGCTTATTTAGGTCCTAAAGAAAGCATCCACCACTTTAGGCTGTAGTCTAGAATACAACTCAAAAACCTCAGCTCTGGAAGTTTGAATGAAGAAAAGAAGTGTTGTAAGGAGGTATATATATATGAGGGCCCTCTGTGTCAGGAGCTGACAGAGGGTAGCCACTCGCCAGCAGCACCTAGGGACTTGTTAGAAATGCAGATTCCTGGGCCTCATCTGCAACTCATGAGTCAAACACTCCAGAGATAAGGCCTGGTTATCTGAGTTTTGATAAGGCTTCCTGATAATTCTGCCACACAATAAAGTTTGAAAACCACTGTCTTGAAAAATTCTCATCAGCTACATTTATAGCTAAGGCAGATGGAAGGCATAATTCTTAAACCCTGAAATTGTCTATGTCTCCTTAATGTCTAGATGGTTTTTCTTCTTTTGAGAGCTAAGAAAAAGTTATGACATATTTTGATGGAACTTGGCAATACTTCCCACAGAAAATAGGCCCTCTGTCGCCAGTCTTCTTCTGGAAGGATATTTGATCTAGAAAAAAAAAGAATAAACCTTCATATAACTTGAAGTCTACCATTGATGCTAGATTATTTGTTTCTATTTTAAAATACTGATTCGAATGGGAAATTCAAGCAGTAGAAATAGGAGAAAGTAGAGAAATGAAAGGATACAATGATACCTGACACTCTGCCCTGTTTGAAAAATAACAATAATAAAGTTGAAGCCTTTAAATGAATAATACCTGTCAGTAGGATCCCATTAATGAGTTATCAACACACGCACACCTGCTCACCTACACATACAGCTGCACACAGGGCTTCTCCCTGAGGCTTGCTACCCTTTGGACACTTTCTTATTATGAAAATCATTTCCAAGTGGCAGCACTATATTGGCAATAGAAATTTATAAAACCTCATTATAGTTTTATATGATTAGAGGTAGGAAACACTGAATAATTTTGAATATAATGGGTCTATAATTATTCTAGTGTTGGAGCTCTTTGAAGATTGCTAGCACAACAAGGGGTAAGAATTTAAATAGAGGAAATTCAAGCACAATCCAGAACATAATTCCTCTGAAGAATTACAGAAAGCTTTTCCTCCTCAGAATTTCTGAGATCTTGAATGTTTTAAAGAAACATGGTTCACTATTGAATGCTTTGATTTGCTCCTTCCATTTAAGGATAATACTAAAATTAAGATGCATCTCTTTTCTTTCCCTGGGGTTAATATGTAAAAGCTCTGGGGTTTAGACATCAATAAGTTACCTAGAACACAGACCCTCGGAATTAATTCTTGTGGGTTCAAAATCCTGTCTCTGCTGCTTAATTAACGCCTTTGTGCAGAGATTTCATCTCTTCAGCAGCGATGATGATGATGCCTGCTTCACTGTGTTATGACATTAAATGAGATCATATCTCCTCAGCGCTAAGAAAAAGGTTAGGTTCACTGTAATTGCTATGTAATTCTAAGCCTTTTTTTTAGTGACGTGATAAAATGAAAGCAGAGACCTCTTAGGAATCATTAAGAAAAAACAGGCCAGTAATTCAACAGAAACATTTGGAATGGCTGTAGGTACATTTCAGAAAAATATAAATGACAAAATTGTAAAACTATTTTTATACACCTGTAATGCCAGCACTCTTGAGGCTGAGACAGCATTGCAAGTTCAAGCTCATCTTGGGCAACTTTGGACGCTGTCTCAGAATTTTAAAAAATAAATAAATTAAGGGCTGGGGAGGTAGCTCCCCTCCATACGAAGGCCCCATCTTCAATTCTCAGTACCACAAATGTACTTATGTACACACAAACATGTATTAGCACACTGTAAGTGAAGAAATATAAATTACAGCTTCAGGGAATAGACAGTGCTTCTACAGGGTAGGACTGAGGTCTAGAAAGGCACAAGTCTCATAACCAGTATTTCTTACTCGTGGGTGTGTGTGAGAGTTGAAGCACACTGGGACCCCATCTCCTACCTTTGGAAATTCTGATTGACTTGGTCTTGGAGGCACCTGAGCATAGTTTTTTTAAGGCTCCCAAAATTACTGTGCAGCCGTCTCCCGCTGTGTGTCCTTCTGCAGTCCTGGCAGAGATACTGATGCGAGGAAATGCCAGTGATATACCAAGTAAAAAGCAAGGAATAATCCTTGTACCTTTTTTTTTTTTAATTATGAGTTTTGAAAGGTACCCATACAGCAAGTTACTTCCCTCTGGGCTGAGGACGTACTAAAAATGACTTCTTTCATCATACTTACCCTGCTTTAACCTTTCTAAAGTAAACGTGTGTTGCTTTTATAAATGAAAACTTTGAATTTAAAAAACGTAAGTGATTTTCCATGTATGGTGAAGAGAGATTTAATATTGCATGTGTATTATCATATTAACTTTTATATCAACTTTACTGAATAGATTCATATGCCATAAAATTGACCCTTTCACATTATAAACCTCATTGTTTTGCATTCAGAGCTGTACAGCCATTACTGCAGTCAAGTTTTAGAATATTTTTATTACCCCTAAAAGATAGATCCATTAGGGCCAGGGATTTAGCTCAGCAGTTCGGTGGCCTGCCTTGCAAGCGCAAGGACCCGAGTACAATCCCAGGTACAAAAAAAACCAGATAGATCCATTAGCAATTCTTCTCCATTCTTCCCTCCACCAGCTCCCGGCTGTGATTAATCTGCTCTCTCCATGTATTTGCCTATTCTGGATATTTTATATCAATACTTTCATACAATAAGATTTTTTTATGACTGGGTCTTTTCAGTTGGCCTAATATTTTCAAGGTTTACCTTGTGCTCATGAGTCAGTATTTCTGTTGCATGGATATACCACAGTTTGGCTATTAGGAATAATGCTGTCACTGATCTTTATGTACAAGTTCTTTATTTTCCAGTATTGGGCATTGAACCCAATTTGCACTGAGCTCCATCTCTAACCCTTTTTAAAATTATTGCTAACTTGAGACAAGGGCTCACTACATTGCCCCAGGCTGGGTTTGAACTTAGAATCCTCCTGCTTCAGCCTTCCAATAGCACTGCTTATACAAATTCATCTGTGAACACGTTTTTAATTCTCTTGGGTGCAAACCTAGAAATATAATTTCTGGATTATATAGTAACTCTGTGTTGGACTCTTGAAAAGGTTACCAGACTTTTCCAAAGTTGTCGCACCGTTTTACATTGAGCAGTTACATTCAGCATTACATCAGCAGTGTATGGCATCCGTACCACACTTGTTGCTCTCTGACATTTCGTTCTGTATTCATCCTTGTAGGTAGGAGGGTAGTATCTTATTGTAGTTTTGATTTGCATTTCAAATTATTACTCATTTTAATTGTGTTTTCTATTATAAAAGTTTGATCTATTTCATTATAAATGTGATAATAAGACCCTCATCAGGTATATAACTTGCATATTCCTCCTTTCCTGAGCATTGTTTTTCCACTTCCCTAATGGAAATCTTTAAAACACAAAAGTTTTTAGCTTTGCGGAAGTCAAACTTATCTGTTTGTTTTTCTTTTATCGCTTGTGTTTTGGTGTCAAAAGTAAGAAATCATTGCAAAATCCAAGGTCATGAAAATTTAATCCTGTGTTTTTTCCTAAGAGTTTTATAGTTATACTAACTTCTTGTGGGTCACTTTTGTTTGAGGGTAATTTTTGTGCATCATAAGAGGTAAGGATCCAGTTTCATTGTCAGGTATGTTTACGTAGTCAGGTGCCCTGACACCATTTTGGCTTTTCATTTCCTATGACCATCACCATCACCACACAACTCCATAGGAACAGCTCTGTGTCATTCCTCTGATGCTGCATTATCCCACACTGAGTCATCTGTCCTGCCTGGGAACTCTTTATCGGATAATCCAGGAAGTAGAGACACATTTTACGGCCTTTCCCCTCCTGGGACACTGTCCAGGGAAGTGGAGATCATTTCTGTTGAGGGGACATCCGGGGCACACCCCAGCCCCTCCCACACACAGCTCACCAGAATAGAGCTTGCCATTTTGTTCCTTCTCCGTGATGTCACTGTCCTCTGTGGTTTCACTGCACAGACGGCCCTCACCAGTGCCTAGCCTCAGTTCCCAGCATGTGACTTTACCCCAGAAAGTCCAGCTTTGAGAGCTGTTGCGTGTATGTAGCCTTGGCCCTGCTAACTTGTGGTATGTTCAGGAGGGAGAGAGTATTAAAGTGGCCAAAGCCCCTCTTGACCATACCCACCCTGCAAGCACAAGCTTGCAGCAGAAGCCTATGCCTTGCCTTTTATTGTTTCCCTATTCTGATGCAAGATTGAAAGACAAGAAGAGTTTGAGTTGGGAAGAAACCATTATAATTACACAGTTCAGCCACTGCGTGAATGATTCCGGAGAAAGGAGACTTTCTCTCTCTAAGACAGCCCCTTCCAATTCTGCACTGAAGTAACTATGAGAGAGTTCTGCCAGGGCTGTCAGTTTACCTCCCAATACCTCCCCTTTTCTTCCTAGTTGGAGCCTAATTCCTATTGTGCACCACAGCCCAGAAAGTATTTAAACACAAACAAAACCAAAGAAAAACTCTTGTACCTCCCTTACCTGTTATCTTTGTTAAGATAAACATTGTAAATTCATTTAGTTTCCTCTTTCTCTGACTTTCATGCTTGTTTTCCCTGATTCTGAATTGTATTGCATCGAATCTTTGGAAGTGGCTGGGCGTGGTGGCACACACATGTAATCCCAGCAGTTGGGAGGCTGAGGCAGGAGAATCGTGAGTTCAGGGCCAGCCTAGGTTACATAGCCGAGAGACTCTGTCTCAGAAAAAAAAAAAAAGCTATGAAAGTTATAGTTTGTCAGAGCTGTATGTAGGTTTTTCTACCATTTTTTTAAGTAATATGTTGTCTTGAGTTAATACCTTTAAGATTATACTGTCTGATGAGTGAAGTAATCTTGTTAGCACTGTCATGGGTCTCCTCTGTTACATGGTGGTAATCCCTGTAGAAACACTGTCTTCTTCACATTTTAATAACAAAACCTGGGATCATGACTTCATAATATGACCATCCTGAAAGCCAAGATACTTGGTCTGTATTTAGTATTCTCAGTAATAAAATTCTGTAGTAATGATGCGGTTATTTGCCAAACTGTGAGTAAGCATGTGGACTGTATTAAGAGTTTTATGGCTTTGCTAGTTTTGTTAATATTTAGTGTATAGTTCAATATTTATTTGTTAGGAATTAATTTTTAACATATTCTTATATAATACTCTTTATCAAATGGCATCTGTGGATTTAGGTAGTTTCACTGTTTATATAGTTAACACCAGACTTTCATATTAATATGTCCTCCTAAAACATGCTCATTTCTTCCATAAGGCTAGGACCACGTTTTAGCCAAGCCTATGTATTATATACTTTTTAACCCAGGGTTACAATCAGTATTCAAAAGCTCTAATGCATATTGGATATATGTATCGCTATTCCAAACAAGTAATCACTTGTACTCCAAATACATGTGTCATCATAATCTGGCCATTAAAAAAAGTTAGCTTAAATGTTTCCTCTCATATTTCAATTTTTAGTATATTGATCTGGTTAGTTTCCCATAATTAAAAAAAAAATCTTTTACATTGTAGTTGAACAGTCAGCAGTTTGGTCCATTTTAGATTAAGCCTATCCATCACTGTAAATAGTTACCATTTTCATTGATCTGCCTCTCTGTCCTATCCTCCAGCTGTGTATAATCCCTGAACCTCCTGACAATTTTCCGTGTTTTATGAAGTTGCAGATTTAACTAGGCATCGAGTAGATTCTCTTCTATCTCTTTATAGCATCTATCACAAAGCCCCGTTCACAATGGCTGCTTAATAAGTTTTTGTTTGGTGAATTAGGTACTCTTTCATTCTAAGTGGTCTAACATCTGTTTTTGTGATGGATCTCCCTGAATCTTAGCTAAGTCACATGGGCTCAGTTTCTCCCTTATTCCACAGAGAAACCTGAATCATTTGGTCAATCATTCACCCAGACTCTCTGAACTCTGGTCTCCTGGTACCAGCTCAATTCAATAAGTGATTACTATGTTCCATTTGTCCTTCCTGGAGTAGAACACTATCTTCTTCAAGGCCATAAAACAATTGATGACATGCATCTTTTAGTAGTTGTTAAATTAAAAAAAGGGTCATTTAAGAATAATTGCCCCGACATTCTGCCCCAGCCACCCTCCCGTATTGTAAACATTGTCATCTGTTAGCCATCCATTAAAGTCCACTGAAGAAGAAACATAAATCTGAAAAGAACCTGAGACAGGCAGTATGGTGCAGCCAACATGAAGACGGCTTCCTTTGAGTCATGGTTCTTCTTACTGTTTCTGAACCTCCCTGCACTTATGACCTCATTAGTAAAATAAGAATAGTATTAAATACTTATATTTCCAGAAAAAAAAGAGAAATTGGAATATAGTTGTGGCACCACTTTATAAAGTGCTTTATAAATATTAAGTGTTTTTCAAAACAGTTTTTATTATTAAAGGTGGAAATTTCCATTACAGCCAATGGATCAAGAATCTTGATGCATTTTAATAACCTCCAACCTGTGTAAATTTGGGAACCATAACCATCAATCCTTTAGCCATAAAATTTGCAGATACTCTCTAATGACGAGAATCAGATTGTCTCCAGTCCCTTTCATCCTCAGTAGTCAGGAGCATGTAATATTGAATGTGTATCAGTTGCACTGCTCCTCCAAATCCCAACTGATCGTACCTACCTTGAGCCACCAGAAGTCATTGTGGCTGTTTGCAGGATCTCAGAAGGTCAGAGTGTAAGTGTGTATGTACCTCAGACTAGTCCTCTCCTCGAGCTATTATCCAGCCCAGAAAGGGCAAGGCCGGTAGCCAGCCCTCTTCTATGCTCTGACAGTATATTTCTACCCTCCCTTTCCACGCCACCAAATGCCACCTCCTTGGCTACATCATGCACCTTCTGTGGTCTGCTGCTGAGTAGACAGAGGCATGTGTCTTCTCACGGTGTTATTTTCTGTTGCCCTGGCCCTTTGCAAACTAAGAGTTGTTACAGATTTGTACTCTGAAGGTTTTTGCAATTAGAAAAAAAAAAAAAAAAAGCTATACAGGAATCTCAGTCATTCTTTTACCATTTTGGGGATAAGATTTAAAATTCATCCAGATACATAGCATAATATCAGCTTTTTCTCTGATTTTTTTCAAGATATATTTTACCACAGTAGCATGACTTATATGGTTTTTTTTATTTTGAATGGCTGAGAAGAAACAGATTAATGTCAAAGTTCCTACATTTGGAAAAGATTTTTTTTCTCTCCTGGAAACTCTTGACAAGTGTATTTGAAATTCGCCTCAGTGCTGGTATCTTGACTCTATTTGAGGTTCTTTGGCTAGTAGGTTTTTGATATGTTTTTACTAATACTTTTTTATTAGTGCCAGTGAATACCTTCATGAGGTGAGACAGAGTTAGAAGTGTGTCGGGTGCTTTGTCTCCCCTGTGTTTGTTGTTGTGTTTCGCATGATTGAGTAGTTGTGACAAGAGTTGTAGTTGTTCTCTGGTTCTTTATAGAAGAAGTTACCAGCTCTTTGGCTGGCCTTTTACAAATTAAAAAATCATTAAGAATTAAGAGTAAAAATAAAGCAGGTGGGGAAGTGATATTTTAATTGTATTTAGCCATGGGATATTCTCCAGAAGCATTAGCTACATCAGGCAAAAATACATGCAGGTATTCTAAATATTTTTAGTGTGGTAAGGACGGGAGCAGAGAATACTCTCAAAATAAAGTAGGCTTTTCTTTTGTGACATAGCCAACAGCAACAAAAAATGCAGTATCCTGGTAATACTCCATACACAAAATTAATGTCTTAAGTATTCTCTTTTTCCCTCCTGCCCAATCACTGGAAAGAATCCTTTGCTGGTAAAAAGATAAAGAATCTTTACTCAAAATAGTATAAAATGTGTTTACATATGATCTGTATGAAAATGTTGGTATGGCAATTTCATCAGTTTAAAAAGTATCTGAGTACTATAATAAAATCTAATGCCAGGACAGAGATTTCAAAATTATATGTCAGAACAAGATCCTTATTTCTTTGAGAGAATTAATCCACTATTGGAAATATTATAGCAGGTGAAGAACGGATATCAGCTATACTTTTACTTGCATACATTATTAGAAGACACAGTGTGTTCCAGGATAATCTTCCCCTCCCTCACTTACCCTCACCTCCCTGACTTTGGTTCCTTGGTCCTCCTGCCAACTTGCCACTGTTGTCCATGCCCAACTCCTTGTCAGCTGTCCAGAGTTGAGCCTTGAATGGGCTTGTGCCTTCTCTCGGCTTCTGTATCTGGACCAGTCCTGAGCCATACGTCCGAGAGCCCTTCCTCTGGAGTCCAGTGTACAGGGCTCCATGGTGCTGAGAAAGCAGGCCATCCTCACTATGTCCTCCTATCCACAGAACCTCTCCCACGCCTCTGAGCACCACCTCTGGGGCTGGCATTGTTGCCAAGGAGATGGAAACCACAGCATCACTCCTACCCCCAGAGTTGGCCTGTTCCTTTTGGGGATATGACGTTATTGGGTATTATCATTTAACTTTTCATATCTGTATTTCATGTTTCCCAGACAAGAGAGCAAATGCTGTAAGTCCTTCATAGACAAGGCCCTGTGAGCCTGCCCAGCAGGAGGCTCAGTGTGAGTTGTAGGCGCAGATATGGATGAGAACCCACGCCAAGGAATATCCAGCTCTAAAAAGCCACCTACCAATATTTGCTAAGTGGATAAAGTGAAAGTTAAGAATTTCCCACGGAGTTTGACACAGTGGTGATTGAGACTTTTGTATCCCACATGTGTTTTTCCCCAGCCCTTTAAAAAAACTCTTATTTTGGGGGGACAGGGTCTCAGGCTGAGCTTCAGCTTGCAACCTTCCTTCCTAAGCCTCCCAGAGTGAGACACCAGGCCCAGCTCGATTTTACTGTCTTAACTTTTTTTGAAGATACAGCATCCAAACTCACCCCAACCCTCACAGACAGTCACACATTAGACTAAAGCCTTAGAAAGAGTTGTTGCAAAATAAATAATTCACCTGGATATGCCAGCATACGCCTATAATCCCCGTACTTGGGAGCCTAAAGTGGGTAGATTTCGCCTTCACAGCCTATAGAATGAGTTCAGAGCCAGCCTGTGCTACACAGTGAGACCCTACCTCAAGAAATAATTTAACAACAACAATAAGTGTTTTATGCTATTATTGATAACCAATATATCGTATCGTGCTATTTGAGTTATATATTAATTAGCTATGAAGAAATGTAGCACTGAAGAATATTTTAAAACTGCTTTAAACATATGATAAATAAGTTTAAAGAAATTCTGGGCTGACAATATAGCTCAGTGGTAGAGTGCTTGCGTGGCATGCAGGGGGCCCTGGGTTCGGTCTCTAGTAGAGGGAGAGGGAAGGAGGGAGGGAGAGAATGAGAGAGAGAGAGAGAGAGAGAGAGAGAGAGACAGAGATTGAGTGAGATTATTCTGACTACATCTGTATTAGGATGACGGCAAAAGCTCCGTGTTTTTAAATTCTAAGTAACAAAAGAAGTACTATTTTAATTAAGACTTTTGAATTTGACTTTAATTAAAATGTAAATGTAGAAAAATGCACCTAACAAAATAGAACCATCTATTAACTATAATTTTACTGGCCAGAAGTACAGGCTAATAAAATAAGGGAATGTATGAGGTTGTTTCTCAGAATAACATCCAGGAAGCACCCTGAGTCACATGTGGTCCAACCTAGTCTCTCACCTGCCACGCATGTGGTGCCCTGCAGTCATTACTGGGGTGAAGGCTGTTCACGTGAAGCAGCATATCACCGTGAACCATCCAGTGATGGTAAACGATTTGTCAACAGCTCTCCTACTAAGCATTTTGATTAATAATAAGTGAACAAAACAAAATACAGAAATGGTTCTAGCGATCATTAAGTTCAACAGAGTATTTCTATTCATCGAGGTTTTAGTCCACTAGATTTTCCTTGTTTTTATCCATGGGATATAAAGGTCTGTTCATCTCTTGTGGTGACTGCTTTAGGTTGGTGTGGAAGTACCAGTGGAACGTGTCCCAGCTGGCCAGTTGGAGCAGTGCAGGAAGCGCTGAAGGACTGTTTTTTATGTGCATAAGTACCTTAAGTTACCTCCCTTTCCCAGAATACTACATTATATCAGGAGCACAACTGGCAAAGCCAGCACTTTATGAAAAAGGGTCAGCACCCTTCTCTTTGCATTAAGTCTACAGTATTTCCAGAAAAAAACCGGGTGCTTCCAAAAATAGGTTAAAGCTCCCAGGAGGAGGTATAGGAGGAGTGTGGATGCTCTCTAGGTCATGAATTATTCATGAACCCCACCCCCTCGTCTCTTTCTTCCTGGCCAGATGATTGCATTTATTTCAAATTGTGTTCGGCCCATCCCACTCCAAATTTAATTAAATATCGAAGTCCCCTGCTGTCCATGTCAGCCACACAGCACCCTCCCAAACAAAGGACAGCTGTAGGGTTACTGTTAGTCCTTCACTCCCGTGTCAGCTTTCTCCACTTCAGTTAGGTCCAGCAAGGCTGAGGAGCCACCTCTCACTCGCCCTTGGCAGGACGAGTACCTTGAACAACACATGGCGCTGATGTATCTTGTCATATGTCTCAGGGGTTTGTGCTACATCATGATGGGGATTCACTTTGATAAACGTCTTCTCTCCAGACATGTGCTCAGTTCACTTATTTCCAGTAGGTTATAGGTTGCAGCATCCCTGGTGTTTTCCTCTCCAAATCAGGGAGAAATACTCTGAATGCTGCAGTGTTTATAAATAAATATATATATATAAGTTAAATAAATGCCCCACCAGCTGCTTCCATGAGTTCCTGGGGCTTCTCTTCTTAGTAATTAAAACATTGTGAGACTAATGATCACTTCTGCTGCAAAAGGAAAAAAGTTGAATATTATATTTGCCACATAAATAAGGGTCTCAATGGCTTTGAGATTTCAACTAAAAAAAAAAACTACTGTATTTACTTGAAAAACTAGCTCTGTCTTGATGTTAGAGATGAGAGATTGGTGGTGTGTGTCTTTAATATAACTTGAGCTACTACAAGCAGGAGGCTGAGCAAACATATCAGTCACGTACAAAAGACACACACATTCACATGGCCATGGTCTGCCATCTATCAGTCGTCAACAGGATTAATCAGGTGGCATTTTGGAAACGTGTGTTGCTTTGACTTCATATGAACTTACTTTTATTCCAAAGAACAGCGATGATAAAAGGACTCGTCCTCTCGTCTAACACGTTGGTTTAGAAGTTGCAGCCAATGGACAAAAATGTAAAAAGCAATTAGGTTTATATTTAGCGATCTGTCTGCACGCATCTGCAGCACATTTCAGGAATAACTCAGAAGGGCCCATTCATTTCATGCCTCCTGCTACGGAATGAATGTGGGAGTCAAGCTGCTCTTTTCACAGTGCAAGACCTTTATTGTTACTTTAAAAACTCTCCCACATATATAATCACTGTCTTGGCAAATGATGCTATAAAGTTTCAGCTCCTTAAGCATACGTAGCAGAGTCTTTTAAAAATAAAAGCCTTGTGACTTAAAAAATTAAGAACCAGTCACTCACAAATCTCAAAGCATTTAAATACCTACAATATTCTCAAGCCAGTTCTTTACTGTGTGTTCTTTACATAGAGACAAGACTGATTCCTGCCTCCCTTCTCGTCAGTTGAACAGCACTTGGATACTCAGTCAGTGGAGCACTTCTCAGCTCTGCTGAGCTCATCCCTAGCTATCAGTATCGATGCAATTTAATGTCAACTAACGCTTTGCACATCTCTCCCCCAAAACATATAGATGAGTAGCAGCGAATTCAGTTGAGGTCACACAACTAATTCAACTTCCCAGTAGTATAGAGGCTGGCTGTTTTTCAAAATAGACTCTTAAATAAGATAATGAGGAAATGCCGGGCATGGTGGTGCACGCCTGTAATCCCAGCACTTGGGAGATGGAGGCAGGAGGATCGCTGTGTTCGAGACCAGCCTGCGCTACATAGTGAGTTCCAGGTCAGTCTCAACTACATAGTGAGACCCTGTCTCAAACCTCTCCCCCCAAAAAAAAAAGGATAACAAGGAAATAATATTGGACCAGGAATTAAGAATCCTGTTCAAGTTTTAATTTTGATACTGATTTACTCCGTCACATCACCACTCTTTTTCCCAGCTTTCGCTACCTCCACTGTAAGGAAGTATAATTAATAAAGCCTTCCTTGACAGCAGGAGTTTCTGTGTATATTAAACAAGCACGCGTGGAAAAGTACAAGAAGAGCTTTAAAGTACCAGATAGCGCTGAGCTGTGCTCATTTGAAGACAACAGCTCACACACGTGGAGGAGTAGCTCAGCAGACACAGGCAGATGAGGGAACGAGGCAGAGCAGGATTAACTGAGGTAGTATGGCTTACGTCAGAATCTGAGTAAGGATGGAACATTAGGAATGATTCTTAGATAGCTGCAACATTTAGTCGGAGACACGCATCCTCTCCTGAGAGCTAGCATTTCCTTCCAGGTTTCCAGATTGGTGTGGTGCGTGTGTATAGACAGCGCTGGCATGGCAGGTGGCAGCGTGACGGGCTTGCTGATGATAGGCCTTTGGCCCCCCCTCCTGGGCTCCTTTCACTTGCATCCTGCCTAGATTAAGATACCATGACAAAACCATTACACTGGCTGAGGGCCGGGCTTCATCAGGAGGTGCGTGGCTCTGCCCCTACTTCAGACCTTTTGCTCAGGGTATGAGTTGGTGGCCGTCCCAGGTTACCACTGTTTCTCTGTTCCGGGGTCTGTCTCCCTTGACCTCCTCTTGATCTGAGAGTGTGCCAGGCTCTTCACGGGCTTGAGCAATTGTGCCTGACCAGTCTGAGAGCAGGATGATGGCACCTTCCGTTAAAGCCGTACTTGCTGTGAAGGTGTCTGCAATCCATAAGAGGGTCTGAGGAAAAACACAATAGAAACCTTTCAAGAATGATTCAATTAAGTGCCTCCCGGGAGAGCTGAGCGCCAACAATGGAAAATTCAATATTGGTTCGAAGAAAGACACTTCATCTCATAAATGTCTTCTTTTTGTCTGTAATGTGGAAGGGAAAAAAACTTCTGCCACAACCTTTTGAAAAATATGGCATTTGTTTTTGGTTTAATACCACCTCTTTGAAATTCTTTAATGTCAATATCAATAGGAAATTGTTTAGGGGAGGGGTGAGATTATAAATGAATGGTTACGATGTCTAAAATCAATTGTTTAAAAGTACAGTTGAGATCCTGCACAGAATTATCTGTGCTGGAGGTCTTTGGGGTTCAAAAAAAGAGTGGCCATTAAACTTGATACCGTGAGTAAGGGTACAAATGATGTTATATCCTCTACCCTATATGTGAAGAAAGCAATACACAGTAATATGCAACTCATTTCCAAAAACTGAATTCAAAATGAAGCCACATTCAGAGAACAAGATGTTTTCCTTTGACCTGAAAGTGGCATTGTAATAGTCTTTAGCAAAGGTACAGTTTATACTCAGCCTTTGAGCCACGTATAGGGAAATATGTAATGGGAACCATTCCCGCAGCAGGATCTAAATGGGATCAGTAGGTGAATGTGAATTGTTGTTAATGCCTCTAGGTGTGATAATGGCCTTGTGGCCGGGTGTAGAAAGGAGTCTGATTATAGATTAAATAATATAGTGTCGGGGATTAATTTCTAAATAATCCAAAGTAGACAGGAGGGAGAAAGAAGTGAAAAACACATAGACTATGAGTTAATGATTGCAGCAGCAGTGCATGCAGGGAGGGGCATCAGTATGCATTTTCTATTTGTGTATTTGAAATTTTCCATGATAAAAATTAAAATTTTAAATGTGAATGTTAGTTCTAATTGATATATGGGGCGAGAGACTCAAAATATGAATAGTTAGGCCAAGATTCCCACCTTGACAGACGAAGTTGGGAGCTCAGCCACAGCGCTGACTTCTGCTGCCCTTCCCTGCACGGAGCCCATTGCTTCTGACCGGCGGCGAGAAGCAGTGTGAGCCCTCTGGTGTGTTGCCGTGGTGACGGATGATGTAAGCGCTTTACATCACAGGTGGCAGTGATTATTACACATAATGGCAGTCTACCAGGAATCAAACAAAACAGTCATATATTGTGTTTTTTGTCCTTGTTATGCAGTGACTGTTTTAGCACTATGGTACATATACTGTGTTAAGACTATGGAAGTTTAGAACTTCAGAAAACAAAACTTAGTGTTCATGTTTGTTCCTCAGAATAGAATTTGAATACATTATTTTAATCTAATAGTTAATTAAGGAGTAGACTTTGAAGAAAGCCTAAAACTGAATGTTATAGGGCTGGGGATATAACTCAGTGGCACTGTGCCTGCCCCATAAGCGCAAAGTCCTGAGTTCAATCCCTAGTACCGTGCCAAAAACAAAAACAAAAACAAAAACGAAAAAACAATAACTGAATGTTATGACTTGGGACCTGCATCAGATTTTTCTTAGTAGGTTGTTAGTCAAAGAAAATTTCATGAGATTTCTTCTTAAATCAGATATAACATCAAAAACTCATATAGGCTCCAGGCTAAACACCAGGGATACAAAAGAAATATGAGCCCCCATAAAAGTCTAGAATGGTAGTGTGGTATCATGAAGCCCTAGCAGTCACTATTAGTTGAGACCCAGTTATTTGAAAATCAGAGGAATGACTATGAGGCTACCGTCTGCAGAATGAGTCTGGATTGGCTCAGCTACTGACAGTTCGTTGATCCGCTTGAGAATTAAAAGAGTGTTCTGAAGTTGTTCACATAGTCTAATTCAACACAAAATAAAAACATGACTTGGGTTATCTGCGTGACCACCTCCTGATCAAATAAGACCACATGATTTCATTGTTCACATTGGTTTGTTTATGATCACTTTGAAATAAGGTCTAACATGTTGGGAGACTCAAAGTCTGTTTTGGAAGCTGTGCAGGTAGAAGTTGGTGGTGGTATAGAATAGAGCAGCAGTAAGCAGGAATAAATGGATTCCAGGGACCTTGGAAGGGACGGGTAAGAGAAGTGGGCATAAAGGGTGATGCCACAGTTTTGATTAAGTGACTTGGTGAGGGCTGAACCCATTAACTGAGGTACCGAGGTGATGGCTAGCAGAACAGACTCTGCCTACACTGTATGTTCAGATCCATGCTCTTCCACACTGTGTGTATGACTCTAGGTTAATTATTTGACTTAGGGAAAAAGCAGTAATGTATCTCTGGAGTCAAAGTGATTAATAACAGGCCTGGCAGAAGTGGTGATAGTGGTAGTGATGTTCTTGTAAATAGAAATGGAGTTCAAGGATCAAATGAGTCTGGTTTTGGAGCAGCCTCACGAATCCCTCAGAAGTGGTACCACTCCATAAATACATGGACCTGGAGCTTTAAAAAGACAGACTTAGCTGGAAAAGCAATTTGGATCATCATAAGCATGATTTTGACTATGTGACTAATCGTGGTAGTAATGAGACCAGTGTTTGTATATTGATTAGGAAAGTGTTTGTTTCAGGGCCACAGGCAGGCATGCTTTAAGAACAGCTATCCATAGGTGTCACTCTGCTGTGTTTGGGGAGCAGCGACAGTAGCATTCTGAGCCTCGGTCTGGGTGCAGGGCATCTGAAAATATCAATTTTGGCAGGGGATTCATTTCAAAGGATGAGAACATTGTTGGCAGCTCTGCCGTTTTGGAGGGCCCAACTTCAGCCAGAGTATTAAGGGAAAAAATTGGAGCTGTGACTGGAGGGTCATTTGTCTCATTCTGTAGAGGAAAAACAAGTCGAAGTGAATAATGATAAAAATGCATAGTGTTAGCATTTTGTTGGTATTACAATTTGCTTCACTTCTGCCTGTTACCCTGCTCCCTTTAAATGGCTTCCAAAGTCACTTGGTATTAGCCTCAATGTGAGATTTCATCTTCTTTATTGCCTGCTATTCTAATAACTTTATTTTCAAGAGCCTAATGTTCTCATTCTTCTTTCTGTTGCGTGTCTAATGCTTCCACTAAAACTAAGTCTTGGCAGTAAACAGGCCAAAGACAATTATTATGGCACAATGCACTGAAAAATTATTCCTGTGGGTATAATTATTCCTGTGGGGAGCAGCCCTGCTTGGTCTGTACTTGTCAGGCAGTGTGCCCAGCAGGGACACCCTGTGGACTGCTGAAGTGAGGGCTCACCCAGTGCCCCTTTGCTTGAACCAGAAACTGATCACATATCCCCCAAATCAGTCCTGAAGGACCTTGGCAGGTCCAAAGCGGGTTCCGTACACACAGCCATTGAGTTTATGCTTCATAGGGAGCAGCAGTGAGCTCCTGGACATACATCTAAGATGGAAGAGACACATTAAAGGATAAGTCATAGGCGAGGCCAAGCAGAGGGAACCTCGGCTGCTCTCAACACCCCCAGGTGGGAATAGCCTTGGCCTCTTCCTGGAACAGAAAGAAGATTGATAAACAAGGAGAAGGGCCAAGGTTGGAGAGGGAGAAGAAGAGCAGATTAGGGCCTTTTGTGGGCCTTGATGTAAGTAAGCTGTTTAAGGTTTTATTCTACTTGCAGCAGACATTTGGTGGGAGATGGAAAGCAGGACAGTGATCATGATTATCTGACACCTTTCAGCATCATGGACAGTAGGAACGCTCCCTGCTTCCCAGGATACCTATCTCCTTAGAGCAGATCATTGCTCATTTGGAACTTGGATTGCCTTTCGAGGTGGACTGATTTTTACTGGGATCAAAATCTTTCAGGTGACAAATGTATAATTTGCTCCAGAGCCTCACACTACATGAGACCTGTCCTAACCCCAAACCCCAGTTTGAGAGGTTAAATGTTAAATGGCATCATAACATGGAGTATAAATCAACAATAGCAGGCATCCTGCATAGGCCAATTGAGCATGTACTTAGCACCCAAGGTGGGCCACAAATACTTTTAAAATATTTTTATACTTGAATAGAAATTGACTTTCTTCCTGATATCTTCCCCTACTGCCCAGAAAAGACTTTTAGGGACTGTCTTATGCTGGTTGGTAGGTAGGGATCATTTTTTGGTGTGACTTGCATGTGGACAGGGATAAGGACACCACCCTTTCCTGGCGCTCAGCTTCCTTGTGTGATCCTTTGGATCCTCCCTCCACTCCATCAACACCGTATTTACTTACTTTCCAAATCAGCTTTTAAACTCATGCTTCACTTTCTTCTCAGGGTAGTTTCTGTAGAGTCCTGGGAGGTGAAGCCTAAACTTTGAATGGCTCTGGGTAATGGAGGGTAAAGAAGAAACTGGAAAGAGTTGGGACAGTTTATAAACATGTGCACTATTGGACACTGTTGTCCTCATTAAAGAGCAGAGGGGAACACAATTTAAACATTGTGGGCTGAGAACATAGCTCAGGAGCATCTGTGTGGTGAGCAAGGGTCCCTGAGTTCGATTCCTGGTACAAAACAAAATGTAAACATTGGATTTATTGAGGCACACAGTCATTCCATTGCCCATGGTCACCATTCTCTACTCAGAATAGGAATGTATCGATAGAAATTTATTCAGAATTGTTACTCAAAATAGTAAAAAAAAAGGACTGGCAGGGAATAGAGAACCGAAGGGGAAGGGACTACAGGTGGTTCCCAAACTCAGCGACACATGGCAGTCATCTGGGGCTTGTTTGAAATTCCAGTGTCTGGGCTCTCCCCCAGAATGACTGCATGTTAACCTCTGGAGTTGGATTCCGGCCAAGTGTCATCACTGTGAAGGACCCAGGTGATTCAGATGAGCAGGCAGGTTGGAAACTGGCTTGTCAAAACACGTGGCACACCGTGGGAGGGAAGCAGCCTAGCTTCTTCAGATGAAGGGAAGCTGGTTTGCAGGGAAAGGCACTGTCAGGATGAAAAGCTGGTTTCGACTCATCTCTGTGTACGTGTCTGTTTCAGTACAGGTGTCAGAGTTTCGGGGGTGTTCATCAGTTAGGCAGGAAATCTACATTAAAAAGGAAAGCATGCATAGAGCGCCGTGCTGGAGTGGATGCTTCCCTCCTGGACTCCTAACCCTGACATTGGAGGGTCCCGGAAAGGGGTACAAATAGAAGCTTACGGGCCACAGAGTGAAATATTTGTTACAGTTCAATCTTACTGTAAGATAAAACATACCTGAAATATATTCTTACATAATTGTGTGGCTACAGAATATTAAAACATCATTATTTATGTATTAGTGCCCTGTCTTTGACCCATATTTAGAAAATTTCTACCAATTATCACAAATAATCTTTAAATAATTTTTTTCAGTAAATCTCACAAATGCTGAATTTCTTCCTTTGGATAAATGTTTGGAAAAAGAATCCTATGCTTAGAAGATGTGTACATTTTGATGCATATCATAACATTACCAGGCAAGTAGAATGCTGTGCCTGTTTATATTTCAAGTCTAATTCCTCAACTAGAGAGTATGAACTAGTACGGCTCACAATTGTGTTTTCCCTATAGTTCCTGGCAGCGTCAAGCTTATGGTCCAAGCTTAATAAAGTTACTTCCACTTAACTTTCTTGAATATCAAATAATCAGCCAATGCACGTAGTACATTATCAGCTTGTAGCTGATAATACTCTTATTACATTATCATGCTGTCGCTGCAAAATACAGATATATTGTTGGGATAAATATGATGATAACATTCTGATCAGAAGCTTTATTACCCCAAAGGTGATTCTGATGGTCAGCCCAAATGGGAGCTTATAGCAAGAAGGGTCCAGTTAGTTATCTGGGAGCTAGAATGTGCGCTGAAAATCTCTCATGTACTATGGTGCCAAATGACTTACTTGAGCAGCTTTCCTGAAGAGAAAGGGACTGAGGGTGTGGTTAGTGGGAAGGCCCTCCCTAGCTGTCAGTGCTGCCCACCCTAAGGGCATGTAGAATATATAAGAGGGCTACTGTCACCTGTCACTTGCTGCCTCACTACTTCTCTGCCTGCTGCCTTGCTGCCTTGCTGCCTTCTGCCTTCTGCCTGCTATGAGCTGTTTCTCCTCTGTGATGTCCCTCCGCCATGCCAGCCCTGCCTTACAGCCAGCCAACTATGGATTGGAGCCTCTACATACTGCGAGCCGGATAAACCTGTCCTCCTTTAACTTTGGGTGTCGAGTATTTCATCTCAGCAGTCAGTAAAGTAACTAAGACACCATCTTAAGATTTCTCTGGTGTTCTAGGGGTGATCCCAGTGGCTGTTTAATTTCAGAAGGTGTCTTTTTTATTTTTGAACATATTGTACATGGCAGGGGGCAGTGAGAAGATTGATTAGGTATGACACAGGTATTAAGTAGTCTGCACCTCAAACCTGTACACATTAAAAATTAAAACGAACAACATTATAAATCCTGTTGTTGGCAGTTTCCGGCTTTGTTGGATTAAATGGGAATTGGAGGTGAGCACTGTGAACTCTCACTTCTGATGCCAAATCATGCCTGACCTGGTTTGGATGTTGCTGACTGCTGTAGTTACCAGCAGTGGAGGTGAGCAATAGGTGTGAAGGGAGCTGGGCTGGTGGCAGGCAGCTGCTACACAGCTAAGCTCGGTGCTGGGTGAGGAATCCCTGTAGCCACTGAGGTCTGATGAGACACCCTGCTTCTGAAAGCCAAGACTCTGAATAGTTTCTGTGTGCTCTGGAGCCAGAGGGAGGCAGAGGTTTGCTGTGGTACATAAAATGTTTCTCAAGCCTCTTCCCCCTTCATTGGCTCCTTCCTAAACATATGATGTTACATTTTCCCCCTGGTTTTCTACTCATACCTGTGTATCTAGAAGTAATACACAAAACAATGCCTGACCTCTCATTTTCTTAGTCTTATCAGGCCAATGCAAAGAAATATCTGACTCACTTAAGAATGTGTCTGTACAGACAGAATATCTTTTGCATGGAGAAAAACATCAGACGAGGTGACATTTTAGGTAAAATTGAAAACAATTAATAGAGCTTCTTATGTTAGAGTTATGAAATCTCTAGTAATCACCTTGTCTTGAACCTTTATCTATAGATGAGTAAACTTAGGCTTTGAAAAAAAAAGTCATTAAAGGACTGGCAAAGAACTGAGTCTTGAGCCTGGGTACTTTGACTTCTAGTTCAAACATAACTCTCAATACCATCAAGCTCTTTTCTGAGTGAGCTCACTTGCCACCCACACTCCCAAACACATCCGTTATATTCTACAGTAATTATTCCAGTAGATGACATGATTTCAATTCTTTTTTAGCCAAAGTGCTATGGGGTTTTTTATTGTTGTTGTTGTTGTTGTTCTTGATCAATTGCCTTGTTATTATTCAGTGCATATAGCTGCTTGTGTGTTATTTTTCTTTGAAACTCTCGAAGCCTGTAAGAGCATTTTTTTCTAATCCAAATCTCTACTTTTTCTCTCCTACAATTTTTTTCTTTGTTTAAGGGACGAGTGTTTGATTTTTTTTCTCCTTGATTTGGAATGTTTTACAGTTTCATCAATTCTGATTTACTGTGGGGGAGGCAATTCTATGTGGATTACATGTTTACTATCATCTCTCTTGCCAACTGAAAGGTAATAAAGATCCTAAGGTACAGAGTTTCCCTTAAGACAGTACGCTCATGATATATTTTCTCTTTGGGGCAGCACTTCCAAATTTTTCAGGGACATATCTCTAAGATAAAATTAAAGATGGAATCCTGGGAATATTTAAATGAAAACACAAAGAGCTGTTTTTAAAAAGCACTATAACACCTTCACTGGAATCCATGCATGTTTGGAAATTCCACACAAAATCATACCCCCTGCCTCGGCCCCTGCACACACACAACTCCCTGGAGGGGAAATTTAATACAACCAGGGTGGGAGTAAGAGACTGTCCCCTTTGTTCCAGCCTCACCCCAACTACTTTCGAGTTCTCCACTTGCAAGTGGAAGAAGTTGGCATGGCTTGGTGGGGTAAAGAGGCCAGGGCAGTGTCACTGTGGTCACTAGAGCAAGGAGCCTGAGGCAGGTCCAAGCTTTCTAGCAGTGTGGGAAGCCAGCATCAAACGTGGGGAGACTGTATGAAAATACAGAGTCCAGAAGGAGCTCTGAGTTAGTTTCAGAGCTAAAAAGACATGTGATACGAGAACAGGAAAGTCAAGAAGGAGCAGAGGTTATTTGCATACTACAGGATACATGTTTTACATGTATTATATGATATCTCGTACATAGTATGTGTTCCATTTTTCAGGATTTTAAAAAATTTCAAATCAGCCTATTACAAGTTAACTGTCTCTTATTGAAAATGCTTGGGACCAGACATGTTTCACACTTCAGAGGTTCTGGGACTCTAGAATATTTACAGAGATTTTACAATTGAATATCTTTAATCTGAAAATAAACAATGAACCAATCTGAAAATCCAAAGAGCTCAAAGATCCAAAACTGTTTGAACATCATATTAGCACTCAAAAAAGTTTTAATTTCTGAGAATTTTGGATTTACAATTTTCAGATTAGGGATATTCAACTGTAATCAATATATTGCTCTAGGAACACAAATACCTCCTTGGTGGGGCAGAGAAATCTCGTAGTAAACAGACACAGTAAAGCTTCCTGAGGTTCTGACACCTGCAGTGAATCCACAATTTCCAAGGTGGTGTTGACTCTCTTTGAGGTTCTGAACAAGAGAGGTGAAGTTTGTTTGATCCCCACACTGTTAGATATTGAGATTCTCCTAGAGCCAGGACCCTGCTGGAACCTTCTCAGAAAGTTTAGGAAGTAGAGGAATAACATTGTTTCAGGTGTCCCAGTGTGAACATGATGACCTTCTTAACTTTGCTGCTTTTAGCTTTCTTGTGCTAAAATTTTAATCAAAAGCACACATTCTCTGTTCTGATGTAAATTTTAAGACACAGAGAGACATAGAAATAATGTGTTCACATTTAAAACAACAAAACCTCTACATCGTGACCTTGGATAAATAAATACTATTTTGGGATCTTGGTTTTCTGAGCAAAAAGATGGTATTATACCTGGTCCGCCAAATTTACAGGTTAATAATGAGACTCAATTTAATTAACATGCAAGTTCACATCCTTAGCTAATGTTGTGTGACCCTTACCAGCACAAAGATACAAAGATGGTGCTGCCAGCCTTGTGTCCTCCACTAGGGAATGTACAGACCTCATCTCACCAATGGGCTTTGTATTACCAAGCCAGCAACCACATACTCCCCGCCTTGCAGGCTCTTCTGGCCTCCAGTTCTGTTTAAATCATTAATAAGAAACTAAACATGGCCCCAGCTTCAGTAGGTACCTGAATAGAAGTGGAAATGGATGATATTCCCGAGAATCAAGAGCAACACCTCTGTGTTCCTATTATAAATAGCCACACTGCAGATGTGACCTTTCTGCTGGGTAACTAAACCTTCCATCTCCAATTTCATGTTAGGAGCTGGCAGAATCCCTCAAGAGTAAGTTCATTAAATTCTAAGAATGACCAAGCCTTAAGCCAGTTAACTGACGAGACTCAAAAACTTCAATGCTAAAGCAAATAATCTCACAAATAGAATTCCAAATCGGTATGTATTTAGCCTTTATTTTCTCTCTTCTGAAAAAAAACTGAATCCCCAAAGAAAGAGAAAAGGAAGAAAAAGGCCAGAAAATATTGGCCCAGGGCTGGGGATTTAGCTCAGTGGTTCTGCCACCTGCTTCCCAAGCACAAGTCCCGAGTTTGATTCCTAATACCAAAAGAAAAAAAGAAAATATTGGCCTGCCATTGGTCATGCTAAGAATGATTCCTACCATGGACATGAGCAAAAAGATAGCCTTTCAAGGGAGAAGCATGTGAACTTGTGGGAGGGTTCGGAGCATGTTATTCCATTCTTCCATATGAGAACAGGAGGAGGGATTTTAAACTCAGAAAACTGAAAGGAGGAGGAAGTTCTTAGAGTTTCATTCTCTTAGATTTCCATCTGTCTGGCAGGAGTTGGCCTTATCTCGCCTTCCCTTGAAGTAAAAGGATACTTGGAGACATACATATGCCTCAACCCTTCCAAAGAAAAGAGCAAAGCAAAGGGCCTAGGGCTGGTAGTCCTTTTTTCTGAGGTGCATTTAGAGGAATATCTTTGATTTTCATATGCATGTCAAAATAGTAGTGAAAGGCATTCTATGATTAATGCAGATAATTCTATTCAGATTTAAGGATTGAATGGAGTGGACCAAAGTGGGAAAACTGGTTAAATAAGCCCCGTGGGTCATTGAATCAGGGAGAGCCTAGTTTATGGCTACATGGAACTAGATTATGAGCTCAGGAGATAACACATCACAGGAAACAAGAACAGGGCCAAAGAGAGAGAGCTGCACAGATGTTAAGCAGCACGTATGTTTGTGTGCTTTCTTGTCATAGTGTGGTGACACTCGGTCTGAGCATATGGTGGAGAGCTCAGAAGGGCTGGGGAAGAGCAATAGTAGGCCCGGAGGGCTCATCCAGCACACAGGGGCTCAAATTCCAGCTTCCCACTGCCCCCCTCTGACCTTGGAAATGTTTGCACTCCCTGTTCTGCAATTTCCTCATCTGAAACAGGGATGATGACAGTCCCCACAGAGGAGGAGAAAGCAGATTTTCTCCCTAGGGTTTACTTCATGAGGGTTAAGTGGGTTAACATGCAAAGCCTGAGCCAAGCTCCTGGCACATAGTTAATTATCAGTAAATATTAACTAGTATCAGTACAGAATGAAACAACGTATGTAATGAGTTTGGCACATTTGTTGAACACATGGTAACCGCTCACTGAAGAGCAGTTATGGAGAAGCAGGCAAAAGTGGTCTTGCAGCAGTGAGGCAACACAGAAGTAACGAAGTAGACGAAGGATGGAAGCTAAGCTGGTGGAGTTAGGATTCATCTTGGGACAACTCAGGCATGGAGCTGGGGAACACATGGAGGGGAAGCGGGAGTGGAGTCCTGAGGGATGAGCAGACAGGGAAGGGGACACGAGAGGCCACTGACTTAACGTTGAGAGAAACCTCTGGCCCAGCCAAAAAGTTACCGGTCACAAACTTTCTGTGATAAGAGACTGATTCCTAGGACTGCCCAGGCTACGACCAAAAGTAACAATAAACTGATTGACCTCGCGTTTTGTTTGGATGTGGAGATAGACAGAACTCATGAAAGAGAAGTGGCTTACCATGTGCACAGCCACATGCCTGTCAGGAACAGAGAAATCACCTGTGTGCTTACGAGAGGTGAGTGAAAGTATTGTTCAAGAGACTTAGGGACCCACCGGCAAGCTACCCAGCAGCCTTCCCCCCAGAACAGGGCACTTGTTGACTGCACCAGAGTTGTAGAAAAGTCCAAGCTGTGAGTACAGATGTCGTGTTGAAAGGAAATAAATTACATACATACTTTTTCAGCCTTGTAGCAGTCTTGACTGTCTGTTGAATCAACTCTTGCTAGAAAAACCAGCACAAAGAAGGCTTCTCATGACAGTGAATGCATCGCCTGACTTGCAGGTGTTAACTGCCTGTGGTTTCTGTTCAGCATAACTTTAAATGCACTTGTCAGCATCTAATGTACAATGGGCAAAAGATGCTGTTAGATTATTGGTGAACTTCAGGTAGAATGCACTCTTCATTTATGTTTTATGTAGTGCAAACACACATTTTATTTCAGGGAAACACTTGTCATTAAATACGCTGAGATTTGTCTGGAAAAGTAATGTCAAGACCACTCCAAAGCTCTGAAGAAAAGCCAAATGTTGACCTCTTGAGAGCTTGTTACTTTACAGGGTATTCTCGTTGGCATTGTGTAGTGCTTAGAATTAAGCTCTGATTTTGTTTCCTACAGAAGAAATCTTGGCTCTCTTCGGATATTTAATGTGGGTCTAATTATCATTGTGGTTTTTCTGTAGTTCATCTCAGAAGGATGCAGTGCAGTCTCAGAACTCTTAAGTAAGGACAGAGGGAGAAGATGTGAGGTGTAGTGTTGGAAGTGAGAATGTTCATTTAACTGTACAAATGAAAGATAGCAGATTTACACTCTCCCTTGGAAGATACAATAAGAATGAAAAAATAATGAAGACTTGAAGTTGGTTTCTCTGAATGAGATACAGTGGAGGTCTTTTTACTCTGGTTTACAAGTATGCCAAGTCCTGAAGCATAAGTAGAAAGCAGAATGCTTTAAGTCACACTGATGCTTCGAAAGAAAATAAGTACAACCTTCAGTATCTTCTTAAAACAAGACAGCTCTGCTTTCCTGGCTTAACAAAATGGCTGCCAGCTTTTCTGCACAGGTGTATGAATGCAGCCCCTCCCCACATATCTTGTATAGTATTTTTCTGTGATAATTGAATTCAAGATGGAGGAATCCAGGAAAGATAAGAATGAGCAAAACTAACCACAGACCATCACCAACTAAATTCTGATGATTCACTAAGCATCCGTGACAAAGGGGAGGGAAGCAGTGTCTTCACAGCATCAGTGGGTCCCTGGAGCCCTGCTGCAGAGTCCTGCTGGGAGAGAATAGCATTGTTTGGTGGCAGTTTTTAAAAGGGAGGGCATAATCTGGAGATGCAGTGTTTTCTGCCCTGGGGCTCACCTTTGGCAAATGGTTCTGGCAAAGTAGACCCTTATGAGTATGCTCCATGTATGTGAGGTACTTTCTAGTGCTTAAGGGAAGCCTAACATTAATGAACAGAAAAATGGCCTTTTCTTGGCCCTTCTGCCCCCATTCTCTCCACCACTAAGTTAAGCAGCAGTAGAAGTTTGATGCTACTCGGTATCTATTCCTTTAGAAAGAAGAAAAGTATTTTCTTACAAGCAATATGTTGAACACAGAAACTATCATGGTGAAAACCCCCACTGATACAGTAGTTACTCAAACCCAAAATTGCCAGCTGATACTGTATACATTTATTGGCCCACAGCGTAGTGTCTTCCTGTCCATTTTATTGAAGTTCGGTTCACAGGTGGAGTATGTTCCACAAATATTCAGGATACAGCTTGACAGATGTTTATATTGTAAAATACTTACACATGCATAACTCCATGTAATCATTACCAGATCAGTATAGAGAAGTTTCCAGGATCCCTGAAGCCTCTTGCATCCTGTGCCCTTGGCAGTCCTCCCTGAGAGATAACTGCTAGTCTGAACTCTGCTACCGTAGATTTGTAATGGCATAATTAAGTACATACTCCTGGCCTCCCTATTCAAGTAAAATCCCATAATCACCATTTTAATAGTCTGTCCCAAAAAAGGAAAAGTTTCCTCAACAGAAGCACTCCCAGTTTGCTGTCCCTTGAAGTACAAGTATCATGTTCTCTCTCCCCAGCTGAAACTCTTAATATACGGTGGGTTTTTTTTTAAACCAAGTTCCTCAATAAGATATATTCATTTGGTGCACTGATTGTATTTTCCCAAGTGCCTCTGCAGGCGGCCAAGTCAATTTTCAAAGAAATCCCATTTGTTTTGAGTGGCATCTGTAGAGGTACCACTGATTACCATGGCAAAGGCGATGCATTCTAATACAGCATTTCAGAAATTAACATGAATGTCGTGTTGCCAGCCACTGTTCTAATGCCCTGTTCAAATTAGCCAAGCAGCAGCATCAGTCCTAGAGCTATAATCCTGAGAAAGACTCAGCCTGCAGTCCCACCAAACCTGCTTTATAATCTGTAGCATAACGCAGCCACGGTTGCTGTTGATGTAGGAGCCCTTTCTGTTCAAAGGGATCTAAATTTTCTCTGAATATCAAAATGTGTAGTACCTATGTCAAGAAGCAGAGCTAGTTCTGAAATAAAACTATCGTTATTATCCCAGAGCTTTCTTGCTTACCTGATTGCAGGATAAGCAGGCAATGAATACGTCTAGTGAATGTTATTTCCAGATGTTTTTTCAAGGCCCCGGAGACAGAAAAGCAGTCCTTCCTCACTGCCGTGGAGTCCAGCCTTGCTTAGACTTGTGCCCTGGCCCGCAGATGGATGTTGAAAGGGTTCATTTCCTCTTAGAAGAAATAAACAAGGCAGCAATATAGACATAATTCTGTTGTAGCCTTTGTCAAATATAACTTACTTTTTTCTAATTACTTGTCATGAATTTTGAAACTAAAACAATGTCAAGAAGAAAATGTGAAATTCCCAAATCCGCTAAAGACAATCCTATTGTAGTAACTTTGATTAATTCCTTCAAGGATTCCTCTCTCCCTCAACCCGCCCCACCTCTACTTTGTGGAGTTGAGATGATACCATGCATTTTCTTGTATCATTAGAAATCCTTGGAACCAGGGATTTCGCTCAGTGGTGTCCTGCCTGCCTCACAAGCGCAAGGTCCTGAGTTTGAACCCTGGTGTGTGGTGGGGGATTCTTGAAACATGTATAATGTTTTGAATGACTTCATATTTCTAGTATAAGAGTGCAAACTTTGTTAACCATTCTCTGACACAGGGTATTCTTTGTTTTCTCTTTTTAAAGTATGGTTAGATATGTTATGTATTTAAAATCAGGTCTTTACTTTCCTGCCATACTCAGTAACCAGAACTTCTAGAGTAGTGTAAGACAATGATGGCAGAACTGCCTGTCTTTGTTTGTTCTTGCTATTAAAGGAAGCGGTGCTAGTGTTAATTACTATTCTGATTTGAGAGGGTTAAAAATCATGGTAAATCCTTTGAGTTTAAAATTTTAAACATCAGCAGTGAAGAGGTGAATATTATCAAACATCTTTGGTGTTATTAAAATACTTAGAATTGTACTAATTTGGCCTCTGGGTGTAATTATATTATTAGATTTCCAAATATTAACCCCCTGCCTCAGAGTGAATAGTACTAGGTCATGCAGTATTATACTTTCAATGAACTGTCAAATTGAATTCTACACTATTGTTTTTAGGATTTTAGCATTATTATGTAGAGATAACTAGTGTGGCAGGGTTAAAAACAAACTGTTAGCATCATTTTGGTCTATGAATGGAGTTTCTGAAATCAGGATGTTTTCCATCCTCCTTTTATTTTTGATCCATTACCCTAACTGGTACAATTTTGTGAATTCAGAGTACTTTTCTTAACCTGTCTTAGAGCACTCATCAGACTGTTGCTTGTGTCAGAATTCTGTGTATATTTGTCTTCTGCTCTTGTAGGAGTGGTCCATGCCTTAAATCCATTCTTCCTCTGCCCCCTTAGCCACTAAGAGCTGTCTACTTAGTGTCTCCGACACAATCAGACCAATCCCCCACAGTGCTGCAGTGGCACGCGGTGGAAATGCCTTTAGATCTCCAAGCACTGTGGTCAGCTTGGTAAGAAGAGAGTAGGGAAGTAAGAGTGATTCCAAAATTAGGTAGGTGCGGTGCTGCTGTGTAGGTGCTGTGCTTCTGTGTCGGTGCTGGGCAGCAATATGAGTCCAGAAGACACCAGTCACCTTCCAAAGACTTGGGAGTGGACACAGCAGAGACCAGGTCAGAGCACTAGAAACAGCTCCAGGTGGCTGCTCCAGGCTGGTTCTGATGGTGGATTATAGAGATCCAGCTGCCTCAAATAATTTCTCCAAACTCAAGTGCATACTTTTGCCTACTCTTAAAACTAAGTACATTCATTATACTCTAATAATTTTCATTTTTAAATTCTTTGCTTGCTCATTTCAAGGTATTACTTCAAAGTGATGTTTTTTGGTTGTCAGTTGTTCTAGGGGAAGCCTTATTTGCAGTTAAGGGCCCTTCTCTGGCCACTCTTTTTGGTCTCATGAATATTCTAATTCTTATTGTGAGGGGCATGTGGTTTACACTTAAGCAGTATTTCTGGGGCTGATCTTTTTGTTTTGTTTTTGTGGTTTTTTTGTTTTATTTTATTTATTTTTGGGGTACCAAGGATCAAACTCAGGCCCTTGTGCTTGCACGGCAGGTGGTGGAACCACTGAGCTAAATCCCCGGCCCTGATCTTTTTTTAAAAAATCTTAATGTCATTGAGTGGTATTCTTTACAAGTATTGAAAACCCAAAGTAAACTCAAAGATCACGTAGGCATTTTAACAAGTAGTTGAATATAGAATCAGGTCCAACAAATGAGTGAAAATTAATGAAAGAAACAATGACTAGGGTAAGGAGAAAATCAAATGATATAGCAATTTCACTTCAAAGTATAAACCCTACACATATACATATATATATTCTAGAAGAGATATTTGACACCCATGCTCTTAGCCACTTTATTTACTGTAGTGGAAAGGCAGAACGACTGAGTTATCAACTGAAGGGTGAATGGGTGTAAAGAAATGTGGTGGTCATATAAACGCAATCTTAGAAACAAAGATAGTTCTGACCCTTGCTGCACATGGATGAAGTTTGAGGATGTTGTGAAAAAAAGACAGCTATTGTATGATTCCACTCATCTGCTGTACCTAGAGCAATAAAATTCACTGCAGCAGAAAATAGGATAGTAGTTTCCGGGGACACAGAGGATGGGGAGTTATTTTGGGGTCCGCAGTTTCAGATTTGCAAGATGAAGAGTTCTGAATATGGGTGATGATGACTACCAAACAGTACAAAATATACACTTAAAAATATGTAAGATGGCGAACTTTGTGTTCTATGTGTTTCACCACAATTGTCTTTAAAGTCTACTGGGAAAAGTACGCTGCCTGAGCTGGAATCACCAAGAAAGTCGTACCATGCGGCATCCGGTGATGGCTCTTCTCAGAACCAGTCAGCTTTCACACCATCCTTCCTGGGAGCGCTGGTGTGGGGAGATTGTTGACTCTGTTTCTGTGCACCAACTACGATTCCTTTGGGAGCAGAGCAAAATGCTGTGTTCAGTAATTACTGTCTTTTTTTTTTTTAGGGTGTTAAATACCACATTATTTGAAAGTTGGGAAATCGTTGGACCTTACCCTTCCTGGTGGGTTTTTAATCTACTGCTCTTGCTAGTACAAGCGTTGAACTGCTTCTGGGCTTACTTGATTGTAAAAATAGCCTGCAAGGCTGTTTCAAGAGGCAAGGTAAGCTAAAACACCCTTTTCAAATGTCCCAGAAAATTTGGGGGTTTTTGTTGTTGTTTCTCTGAAATAAGTGTTATTTCAAATGTCATCAAAATCAGTGTTATTTCTTCCAAATGAAACCAGACCACCTAGATACAAACCAAATTATTTTCTTCTCTTTATTTCATTTTAAAAGTGTTTATATTGACTGGTTAATGATGATGACCCATGATCTGCATTTGTAATTTTAGATATGATGATGCGTTACTTGGGTTCTTTCCTCTTTTGTGTCTCCCTTGGTCCTTCTCTTACTACGTTTATACTAAATTTTACTTTTTATGTAAAGTGTTGCTTGATACAGTTTGCCCATTTAAACCAACCTGCATCTCAAATTGAAGAATACATGCATTCATAACTTTTCCAACAAAATTGAGTTAAATCTCTCTGGTTAGAATTGGACTCTTGCGGCTGATTTGAATAAAACTTCCTGAGCCTCACACACTTTGTGTAAAGCAGTGACTTTGCCAGATTTTTCTCTGTGACATTTTCTTACTTCGTTGTTTGCTCTCTTCCTCCTGCCACCCTGGAAGGCTGGGAAGTGGAACCCTTTACATGTAAGTTTCTCACGCTCTCTCTTTCCCTGTCCTGCGTGTCACACACCAGGACTGGCACTCAAATGCTTTTGTTTCATGCACATTGTTCTGTCTAATCTACTGGCACTGACCAGGCGTTTTATGTGTCTATTAGTGGCAAAGATAGGAAGAACAGCTCTGTGCCCTTTGGTGTGAATGTGTAGTCTGCTAAGTTTTGTGTGATCCAACAGGGAAGGAGAAGCATTTCTTATACTGGTGTTTAACATATTGGTTAAAGGGCAAAAATAGATCAAAGTGAAGCTGAAAAACAGAAACCCAGTTCAGGAGTTGGGGGAAAGATCAGTGCAGCGCAGAATGGAGGCCTGAACATCAGTGATTTCCTGATCTGCACTAAGCCCAGGGGCAGCACTTTACCACCAAGCTCATTCAGGGCACAGGCCCCGCCCCTCTGGGGGGGGCACAGGGTGAGGTGGGTCCTCAGCATCAGCTCCTTGTGGAAACCCAAAATAGGTTGATCAGTTAATTTCTTAGAAGCTGTTTACTTTTCTCTGTGACCTCTTAGTCTTTGAAATGAACATGTATTTCTATTAAAATCTGTCTTGTCTTCATTTGGATACAAATTAAATCCACATGGGCAGTGCTGTAAGTATGATAGTAACTAAGGTTGCATGGATATGGTGGATTAGATTACTTGTGTCTTTATTGTGTTGCTATTTTCACCAGACACCGTCTTTCGTCTAACTTTTATTACTTCATCTTTATGAAGAGATGATTTCTTAACTGCCATTGCTGCTTTCATCTAGGGCAATAAGATTATTCACCTTGTCCATGGGCCATATTCCTGTGGGTTATTTTAAGACAGTCTAAGTCATTGTTTTGTGCATTTTTTGGGGGTAATAACTAAGTATAGATTTTTCCAAATGCAGTTTAAAGGGCTGGGGATTTAGCTCAGTGGTTCCACCACCTGCCTCACAATTGCAAGGTCCTGAGTTCAATCCCCAGTACCAAAACCCTCCAAAAAACCAAATGCAATTTAAAATAATCTAACTAGGCATGGAGATGTAAATTAATCACTCCCTGCAACTAGATTTTTCTACTAGCACCTTAAATGATGACTAATGGACTTATAATTGGTGGAGCTGCCCCATAACACTGTGCTTGTGACCGTGTTTTTAAATTGACATACCCTAACCATCTAGTCATGCTCATGTACTGTGCCTCTGTGGCTTATTTGAGTTCAGTCCCATCTCATGGGGCTTTGGGGCAAGGTTCCTTTGGGTGATATTTACTCCATTTACTCCATACTGGTTGGAATGGAGCAACAGTTCCGGGCTTGTACTTTCTCCTGTCCCCCTCACTTGAGCGAGATGATGTCCTTGCATAGCATGGGTGGCCTTTGAAGAGGTGGTGACTAGGATTCTCAAATTGGTGGGAAGGGGAGACACAGACCAGTTGTGATTTATTTTGAAATATCTCCTGCAGATGCAAATCTTCTTAAGCCAGGCCTGAGGGAATTGCAGGAGGACTGCATTGGGGAAATTTCTCCTAAGCTATGCCAACAGGTCCCTGTGGCCTCCTCACTTAAAAATTGAGTTAATCCTATTTTGTTACTGGAAGATCTTAAGGCCTATTGGGTAAGAATACTGACTATAATTTAGACTTACAGAGTAAGGGGTTTAAACTATTTTAATTTTAAAAACAATAGAGTATTGTTCAGCATGGTGGCACATACCTATAATCCCAGCATTCAGGAGGCTGACACAAGAGGATCATCACAGGTTCAAGACCAGCCTGAGTTACATAGTGAGTTCTAGGCCAGTGTGAACCATACAGTGAAACTGCCTCACGCAAATAAACAAAAATCCTAAAAACAGTAGAGTAGTTCCTTAATTTCCCCTAAAATTACTTCCTTGTTAGAGTAGGATTTTTTTTCCCCTTCATGGTAACATATAGATTTGTATCCTGGTACTTTATTTTGCCAGCCTTGTTACTTAATGAGACCAAGTGGAGAATAGGAGAAGTTGGTATGATGGGGCCAGTTTTGGAGGATCTGGTCAGAGGATTTTCCTCTGGAACTAGTTTATGCTAGACCCCACCGAAGAAATTCTTAAAATGCCTTCTAAAGGCATTAGTTCTTGTATGACACATAAAGCTACAAAGGCAAATGGGAACTTTTTTATGATCTAAACTAGAGAATATGTCCATTAGTGTGGTTGGGAGCTGATTTAGGTAACGTAGATAATTAGATCACGGTCATTGGAGAATACGTGGATCCATTTGTACTCGATTTCTAGAATATCATTCTAATAGTGCAGCAGGCCTATCTGGAATAAGAGGAGAGGCATGGCCTAGTACAGTGATGGCGAACCTACAGCACACGTATTTTTCTTCTAAGACAAAAGATGTTAATGTATAAGTTGTATTTTCTAAACTAAAACCTCAGTGTTCAGGTTTAATTGCAGTGTTGGCACTTCATGATAAATAAGTGAGTTTGGGGTTACAGTTTGGACACTTCTGTCTAAAAGGTCTCTATCTCTGGCACTGTAGTATGTTTTCAGCATCACAAGATACCTTAAAGAAGTCCACAGTACCAACTCTGTGATACCTAAATCCATCTTCTCAGCATGCTGTGCCTCGATGGCTCCTTAGAAGCTAATTAGCTTTCTTGTATTCCACAGGTGTCCAAGGATGATCGAAGTGACATTGAGTCTAGCTCAGATGAGGAGGACTCTGAACCTCCAGGGAAGAATGCCCACACTGCAACCACCACCAATGGGACCAGTGGTACCAATGGGTACCTGCTGACTGGTTCTTGCTCCCTGGATGATTAATTGCATAAAACTATATGTCCTGAACAAAGTGAACTATTTGTTCTTGGAAGTATTTAATAAGTTGCAAATGCAGTTCCTTTCATAATATCTCATACCACAAAGAAAAATTAGGATTATCTAAGCATTTTGAATAGTACACTGCCGTATGTCCTGTCTGTGAATGAAGAAGAAATACCATTCTCTCTGTGTAGGCATGCTATATGTAACTGACACAAGGGAACAGTATTTGCATTTGTACTTTCTTAGAATATTATTTATTTTTTGTATGTTTGTAAATCTGTGGACAAAAGAGGGTTTCCTTGCTTCTTTGATTCTCTGGGTTCGTGACAGTGAAGGAGATACTACATCTGCTCCTGCCTCTTTCTTTTGCTGCAGTCCAGTGTGCTGTGAGCACCAGCTTAGCTTATCACTTAGAGCAAGCAAAACCCAGAGCGAGATCCTCACACAGAGCCAATAAGTTTGCTTTCTTTGTGTTCCTGTGCCTGCTATGAAATTGCATAATCAGTCTCAGTGACCATCCTCCCAGTGTGAAGCTTAAACAGCATCACATAGGTTTTTAAATTGTTGCTCTTCATGGACAGTTATTGGGATGCTTTTTTGAATGTTGTATGAAACTGCTTGGGAGTAGATTTTATTTCTTATGCACACAGCCAAGATTTGTTCCGTGAGTATGGCAGTTAGTTGGGGATTAACCTGTAGGTTAGGGAAATTTTTCTATTTTCAGTATGTGATGAATGCAGTACTCTGGCTTTGCTTAAACTCTTAGTTATAAGCAAATAAATCACTATTAGTATTGGGAATTTGTTTCATGTCCTGGGAATATCAAGAGAGCAACTGACTATAGTCAGGTTTTGCCTATGCGTATACTTAGTACAGTCTTCTGTCACGTACTGAAAAGGAAGCTAAGAGTATTTTGGGATGGAAAAGGGAGTCTTTCAGGAGTTAGTACAGATCACCCCAGGGCAAAGCACTTTATTGCAGCCAGCTTTTGAGGAAAAGCCCTAGCTTTGCTGAGCAAAATAAAGCCCATGGAAGACTGACTGTTGTACCCATTGTTATTCCTTTAAACAAATCCCACTTTTTTGTTACTGAAAACTAGGTAGTGTGATACTCCAAGTCCTTTTTATTTGCTTCTTTGAAGACTTGTATGCTTTCCAGGAATTTTTATTCAATTTTTATTTCCAGAAAAGTAGCAAAAATTGCACTGGGCAATTGCAGTATCAGCAATGAGAAAAATTACTGAAGAATAAAGTCTCCTTAAGGCTTCTCCACAGCAGTGTTATATATGGATAAGAATACCATGCACATATGCCAAACAGTGTCTCTCTTTTCTTCTAACTTCTAGTAAGAGAGAATAAAATAGGATTACATGTAGTTATTTTATAAATCAAAAATACCATCATCTAAGACAAATCCAAAACAAAAGTGCTGGAATGTAAATGTGTGAAATAAAGCACAGTGAAAATAACAGAAAAATATTACAGTGTGCATAGTCTGCCCAGAGCCATTCACAGTTAATCTGGTTAAAAAGAAAACTAAAATCTTTGTGCCTACACTTTGCAATCTGTGAATTAATAGTTAAAAGAATATTTCCAAACAAAACCTTTTTCACTGTAATACTGAGTTTCCCCCGACTCGCTTCCAATAAGATGTTTCTGGTGTGATCTGTAGTAATAATTGAAGAGGTCAGAAATATGTCTGCTTTTTTATATAGAAAATAACATGACCTTTTCTGCTTATGGACCCTTGTTATTTTATTTCACAAAACAGACATATGTCTAGGAGTGTAATTTGTGGATGGTTGAGTTTGTAAGACCAGTCACAAAACACCAAAACTTACTGTTAGTCATCAGAAAATCTGCTCAAATGCAAATAGATCAAAGTAATATTATGCATGTTGTAGCTAAAAGTTTTGATCTGGTAAAAGATTTTATCACATAAGATATAGAACATATTTGTCTCACTTTAATGTCTTGGAAAATCCTCCCTACAATGTGTCCTTGTGTGGGCCATCTTACACCTGTTAGCACAAAAGAATGACTTTAAGATCAGCTTGTAAATTAAAGATTTAGGAGAGCTGCATAAAATGGTAAAATTTATTTTGTCCTTAGCAGAGCCAAATCTAAAGGATCTTTTTTTTTTTCCTTTTTCTCAGACATGACTTAGAAGGAAGATGGAAAACTCAGTTTTTCTGGCAGTAGCATTGACACATTCCACTCTAAATGTCTATTTCATTTCACATTTTAGGGTAGAGTTCTTTTTGGCTAATTAAAATGTGAATTTGTAGATCTTTTAGGGTGTGTATCTACCTGTGTCTGTCTACTGCTGTCTGATGGTGGCCTGATAAAGGCTGAGAAAGAAAACTATGTGAAGTATCTCATCATCCACCTGGGCCAGGCTGTGTGGCTTTTTGTAGGTGTATTTTGTAAATTCAGCTGTAGTTTAGTGAGAGTGCTGTTTCTTGTTAATTAGGCTGTGGTGACATTTCCTTCCTCTGGTCACATGCATACCTTTCCAGGGTATCAAGGGGTATGTAGAAAGGACACTAGAAAAAGTGATATTTTAATCTCCAATGTTATAGCTCTTCTAGATCTGTTAGTGGGGGAAAACATAGAAAATAAGGTAGAATTGGGCCTTGGGTCAGTAAATGATATAAAAGTGTATGATCTATGTGTGTATGTGTGTGTATCTCCAAAAACTGTGATTCATCTTTATCCATATTCTTGTCATAAAAACACTAGAAGCTTCCCTGGTCCTTTGTTCTTGCTCCCCACTGAGCTGAGAGTGGAGGAACCCTTTCAGTCTCTCAGCCACAGAGCTACATGCAGTACAGTCCTGGACATGAATACCTGAGGTCACGCAGAAGCCAGATACGGCTCATGTTTCTAAATTAGTCCTGTGGATTTTGAAAGTAGAGGAGAAACCATCAGTATTTTGGATTATCACATATTTGCTGTAAAAGTGAAAACAGTTCCTGCTTATCCCCAGGGTTGAACTAACAATCCCACTCCTGCTGAGCTGCTGGAGAGATGGTGTCTTGAGCACCCATCCGATATGCCACAGCATCTCACAAAAATAAAACAGAAAAGGGAGGGAAGAAGTGAGGTAAAGTCAGATTATCTGTAATCAAAATGGTAGATGAACATCAAAATGGCCACTTCTGTTGGTACACTTTCCACTCTTGCGTACAATCATGCATTACATAATGATGCTTTGGTCAGTGACAGACCACATAGACAATTGTGGTCCTGTAAGATGGTAATATAGCTTCAGCGTATAGTAGGCAAACCATCTAGGTTTGTGTAAGTCTGCCTTGATATTCGTTCATAGTGAAATCACTTAATGGGATGTTTCTTGATCCATGTTCCTGTGGTTATATGATACATGACTGTATTTGATAGAATTTGAATTTGAGCAAACTGAATGCCTTCATTTTAGGTAGAAGGGATCTGAATCTTCCATTGTGTATTAAATCTCATTGTTTTTTGGACTAAGTAAAATGTGAGTCTTCCATTCAGCTTGTCTGAGACTACTAAAGAGTTCTTCAAAGAGAAATTTATGGACAACTGTGATTGTTCCCAGTCCATTCATAATTCTGCATTGTTACTTTTGTTCCTATCTAGAAATATTAAAGCCAAAGTTGCCTGAATATGTATTTTTCTTAATTTGCAGTATAAAAACTATACAAATAAGTCCAAAGGCATGGAAAGTTTCCATGTATTAGTGTATGTTGGTGTCATTATATCCAGAGAGGGTTCGAGAAACCTTTGGAAATAAAAGGTTTAAATGTTTACATTTCATGTGGTATTTGAGGTGTTAACATTCTGATGAACTTACCTTTTTTGTCTTTGTCTTCTTTGTAGACAAATCATAATAGCCCAGAAATGTCTCTAATATTGAAATAAAATCAACATCAACCTGATGTAAAATAATCTATAGCACCTTTTCATGTGCTATAGGTAACGTGTGGAAAAAGAAGGTGCCTGGAACTCAAGTTATGGCACTTGTATCTAGCACATTAGTCCACAGAAGGAAAAGTCATGAACAGCTCATTAAATACAAACTATTCTTGAAAATGCAGCAAGATTTTTTTTCTTAAAGATATTATTGTCTCCAAAATCAGATTAGGTTTATCATGGAGAAATGAAATTGTGCCATTCTCAAATTGCCACCTAGTAATTATCAGTAGTTCCCCTGCTGCATCTTAGTTCTTCATAGTGACTAGCCAAAGAAAGACGCTGTGGTTTGCCTTTGTGTGGACAGCACCCTCCAACCCCTAGGGGGCGCTCAGTGCATACTGAGGACCCTGTCCACTCTACTGTTAGAACTCCTCGAATACTCAGAGGTAGCATGTGTGGTGCTGGTTTTCATGGAGAAAATTGTATCTGTTAATGAGATCTGCAGACAGCCGAAGAAATTTATTCTTTTCCAGGTATTTCCAACTTGAGTTCTCCATGAAGACTTGGAAAGGAATGCATTACCAAAGGGGTACACACCAAGCCAAAGGAATATAGTAAGTCTCTGCAGCCAGGTGGCATATGGTTATCTCCACACAACTGGGCATTCTCAGCATTGTGGAGGAAGTGATAGGAGGGGCCTTGTTAGCCTAGGGTCTATCTTGTTTGATCTTACTCATTCACGTTCATTTCAGACTTCTAGAACTCTTGGTAAAAGGAAGCAAATAGGTTGTCGTTTTTCTGCTTTGGATTTCTCAGTAGCCTTTGGGTCACTTGTGTGCATACCTCTTCCTTTGCCTGGTCCCATTTTTCAGAAAGAAGTTATTGTGCCGGTGTGTGTGTCTGTGTTTCCTTGTCATGGGTCCATGAAAGCATAACTTCCTATGTTGGTGTACATTTCATGGCCCGGGATCTAGAAACAACAGCTCTGAGTAAGGTTTCTTTGTATGGCAAAAAAGGTGGATTTCTTTCTTTTTCTTCTCCTCCTCCTCCTTCCTATTATTATTAATAGTAGTAGTAGTAGTAGTAGTAGTAGTAGTAGTAGTAGTAGTATCCTTCTGCAGAAATCAGAACCATCATAAGACTACTCTTTAAAAATTAAGGATTTTGAAAGATTAGCTGCAAAAATAAGTAAATAAAAGCTGTATAACAGGTACAGTCACATGATGATTCTGTGACTTCTACTTACAGCTTCATTAATTTAATCACAGAAGCACCCCCGAGTTTGATTTCCCACAGGTTCATAGAGCCCGTAAGCTCATGATTTTCAGCAGTGTCTTGTGTTCCCACACAATAATCATCATTTGCCTCCACACCCTTTTGTTGGCATGGAAGGGGCTGGTGGTTAGTGTTTGGTCTGTTTCTTTTTTCTTTTTTTTTAAGCTTTCGGTGAAGAGTAGGTTAGGTAACAAAACCTTATTTGTTTTCTTAAAACAATTCAGTGCTTGAGCATCTCTGTCAGAAATGGAATGATGTACTGTTAGCCAGTTAGAATTATTTCATGTATCGTTATTGTGTTTTGCTGATTTTATATGAAAATACAATTATTCATTCTTGATCTCTGGAAGCGTTCATTATTATGAGGATCATTTTACTTTGGAAACACTTTCATAATAAAGATAAGTATTAAGAGTGCAGCATAAGTGTCCTTTCCTGTAAGTGTTAACCAGCTTGTGCTGGGAAAACCTTACCCTTCTTGGGTAGGTTGACGTGAAGGTTCATGTCATCCCAGTCATTGCTCACAAGCGCTGTGAATCCTGAAATCACTACAGTCGCTAACAAAGTAGTGTTGTATTATAATCTACAGGGAGGAATCAAAATAGAGAGGAAACGTTCACCTTTTTCAAATGTATTATAGTAAAAGGCATTGCCATTAATCCCCTTCAAAATCTTTGCCCTCACTCCGAACAAACATCCTACTGTTCTTGCCACTTGCTGAGAAAGTTCTGTGAAGGTCTTTACAAGATGTGACCAAAAACATGGTGAATTCTGCTGCAGCGTGCTGTCAGAAGGAGAAGTAGGCTTCTCACATCATGGTGTCTCCTCCTCCACTTACGCACTGGGTCTGGTACTGTGCAGCTTCAGGTTCTTCCGCAAAGGCAAAATGACCGTGAAGGGTCCACGTTCTCGTAAAGGCATCATGGCAGCCGTGACAGTACCACTACACACAGTCACAGAATAGGACGCCCACAACTGCCTCAGAAAGTGACAAGGATGAAGAATACGTGTGATTGAGGAGAAGGGGAACTTGGGGGGTGAGGGTTAATGGAAATGTGTCTTTTACTGTAATAATGTTCTAAAATTTAAAGTCGTGTAGAAGAGAGGCTGCCCTGTTGGGATTTGAGTCTGAATGGGGAGCGCATGCCGTGATACTCTCTCGTCTTGCTTTGTCCTTTGGCTGACCTTGACCAAAAGCTGCTGGGTGGCAGGAAATGGTGCAGTGTGGGTCGGCATCCCACAGCATAGAGTAGGGCACACGTAGATGTGGGGCAGCAAGCGGATCAAGCAGCGTGAAGCTGGTATTGGAGCCTGCCTGGGGCTCGGCTCTCAGAGGGTGAAGTGTTTGCCGCAGAAACGTGTTACCGGATAGGAGAGCTGGCAAGGTGTGCACCGCCAGCGACCAACATTGCCTCTGTTATGAAAGAAGAGGAAATAAGTGAGAAAGCACTTGGTCACCAGCTACTTCTGAACCCACGGTGTCTCTGAGAGGCCTCCAGCTTCTCTCACGGGTGCTGCTCTGGGCACAGAAACAGGTTTCAGGGCCAGACTCGGGTAAGGAAACCACCTATGGCACCAGGCCCAGGCGACAGGGGAGGAGGGTGTGGGGTGAAGCCCAGGGAAGTGGCTGGAAACAAGGAGGGAGGAACTAAAGAGAGGACGTGGAGAAGTGGAGAGTGAGGGAGACAGCATTTGGAAACCAAAATGGGGCCAAAACATCCGAGCTCCAGTACTCATGACCAAGTTTTGAAGTTTTTAATATTTTTAACCTAATGAATAATGAAAATTATTTATCTTATTTATCTAGCCAAAGATAACTTGGCTAGCAGAGGCTCGGGTCCCTGGCTGAATCACCCATTCAGAGGGCCCGCCAGGTGCAAGGAATTGTTATAGGCACTAAACATAGGATGGTGACTAAGACAGGTATAAGTTTCTGCTCTCTTGGAACTTATAATCTAGTAAGGAAAGGAAAAAACAATAAGACCCTGAACATCATCCTACGTCATCAGGAAAATGTAGATTAAAAGAATGGAATATGGGGTGAGATGATTCATGCCTGTAATCCTAGCTACTTGGGAGGCTGGGGTGAAAGGATCATGAGTTCAAAGCCTGCCTAGGCAACATAGCGAGGTCTTGTCTCCAAAAAAGGCCACAGGTTGGGGCTGGGAGAACAGCTCAGTGATGGAGTGAGAAGTACGTGCGAGGCCCTGGGTTCCATCCCAGCACCACAGAAAATGAGCAGGAACCAATGAGGTAAGGATAGGAGGCAGTGAGGTCGAGAGGGAGGAAAGGAAGGAAAATGGAAGGGAAGGAGGAAGGAAAACAAGGGGAAGGGAGGGAGGGAGGGGAAACAACAGTAGGACAGGACCACACATTTATGAGTGCAACAAAATCCAGAATACTGACAACAACAAATGCTAGCGATGATGTGGAACAATAGAAACTCATTCGTAGCTAGTAGGAATGCAAAGTGGTGCAGCCACTTTGGAACGGTTTGGTAGTTTTTTTTATAAAATCAGCTGAGCACTGTGGTGCTCATCTATTATCACAGTGCCTAGGAAGCTGAGGCAGGAGGAGTGCTGCAAGTTCAAGGCCAGCCTGGGCCATGTAGTGAGTTCAAGGCCAGCCTGAACTACATAGTGAGATTCTGTCTCAAAAAACCAATAACAACAACAATAATAAACATACCCTTGTCAAATGGTACAGCAGTCGTGCTGCTTGGCTTCTACTCAAAGGGGTTGTAAGCGTGTATACACAAAAATACAGACATGGGTGTTTACAGCAGCTTTAATCATAGCTGCCAGAACTTGGAAGCAATCAAAATGTCCCTCAGCCTTACTCAGCTTTCCATTCCCGTGACAAAATACCTGAGAAAAGCAACTTAAAGGAGAAAGGTTTATTTTGACTCACAGTTTCGGAGGTGTCGGTCTGTGGTCACTTGGCTCTCTTGCTTCTGGCCTGTGATGAGGTAACTTCACCAAGGCAGGGAGCATGTGGTGGAGCAGATCTTCTCACCTATGATGGACAGGAGACAGAGGGAGAAAGTGAAGACCAAGACAAGATGCACCCTTCCAAGTTCCACCCCTGGTGACTTCTGCCTCCAACTCAGCCCCACTATGTACCATCCCATCCAACTATGAACCTGTCAAGGGAGAGCCCAGACCCAAAAAGCAGATGAATGGGCAAATGAACTGTGGTCATCCAGACTATTTGACTGTTACTCAGTGCTAAAAAGAAATGAGCTATTTGCCCGGCATGAAAAAGTATGAAGAAAACTTAAATGTACATTGCTAAAGAAGCCAGTCTGAAAAGCATGTATATTACAAGATTTCAATATGGCACCTGGACAAGCCAATGCTGTGGAGACAGCAAGAAAGATCAGTGGTTACCAAAGGATGCGAGAGGGAGGAATGAATAGGGGGACACAGGATTTTTAAAGTAGTGAAACTACTCTGTATGATACCACAATGCTGGGTACACAGCTAAGCCCATAGAATGCTCAGCATGAACAGTGAGCCCTAAGGGAGGCCATGGGCTTTGGGTGATAACAATGTAATGCAGGTTCATCGATTGTAAAAAAAAAAAAATGTGTTACTGGTCAATAATGGGGAAGGGAGTGTGTACACAGTTGGGGGCTGGGAGAATGTGGGAGATATCTGTACTTTCCACCCTGTTTTGCTGTGAGCCAAACACTTTTGAAAAATAAAATTTATTAAAGAAGGAAGGAAGAAGAAAGGAAGCAAAGGAAAGAAAGAAGAGAAAGAAAGAAAAAGAGAAGGGGAGGGAAGAGGAAAGGAGAAGGAAGGGAAGTGATGAGACTGGAGAATTAGGGAGGTCTGTTCGGGTAGGGCCTGCATCTTCCGGTAAGAAAGGTGCCCGTTAGGGTAAGAATAACAGAAGCCTCTTAGGATTTGAAACAGGGCGCGTGGTCTGATTGGTTGTCATCTTTAGCAATACAAAGAAAATGGGTGGAACGGTACCTTGCGGAACCAAGACCAGAAAAGCCCCCCGGCTCCCAGTGTGTCGGTGAGGAGTGCAGAGTGGTGGGCAGCCGCAGGGAGAAGTACCCACGAAGCGTCCCTGAAGATTCAGGCCCCGAGAACGAAGTCAGTCCCGACAGACTGAGAGGTGGAAGGTTTCGCTTTAAGGATGTGCAGGTGTGGGCCAGGGAAAGCCCCCAGATCCCTTCGACGAGTGCGGCTTGCAGAACGAGAGGCTCAGCAGCAGCCAGAGGAGAGTCGGCTGGGAAGGCAAACCTCCCAGTTGCAGGCGGTTATTCTGCACCATCGTTAGCACCTTTCTGAGTGTAGCTCAGAGGCACCTATGGGCCGTGAATGGATGGACGAGAGCAGTTTCCACAGCACCTCTGGAATCCAGTAGCCCAAGATGGCAATCCTCCCTGACGGCAGACTCCGTACACGTGGGTTGCGGTGCAGGCACCTGCCCCGCCCAGAGCCATGCTGCCGGCACAGGAAGCCGACATGCAAAAGCCGGCACACCTCTCGGGCCCTTCTGCTCCGTGTGTCAGCCACCAGATCCTGCGAGGTGCAAAGTGACCTGCAGCAAGCAGTCCCCAAATGGCTGATTCGTCACTCACGGTACTTATGTTCTACAAAGTCACCGCCATCCTGAATTGTGAATACTGACCCTTTGCTCCAAGGAAAAGCAGAGGATTACGTTCCTGTGAGCTGCTGGTCACACACTTCATCAATCAATTGGTACATAGCATTGTTTTATAGGGCTCTGACTTAAAACACCTTATTATCCGTCTAATCTATCATCTCTCTATCCATCACCTATCTAACCTATCATCTGTGTGTCTGGTTGCTTCCTTAGCATTGATCAAGCTCAAGGGCAACAACACTATAATATTCTCCTGAATCAAACTTATTATTCCTCTGTAAGTCACACCACAGTTTTCTCACACTTAGGGATGCAAGACAGCACTTTAGTACTACATTTTGGGAGCTGTTTTATTCTTCTTTTTTTTTTTTTTTTTTTTTTTTC
>NW_022900938.1:26144825-26151199 GCF_012274545.1 Fukomys damarensis | reverse complement strand
TTCTTTTTTTTGGGGTTTTTTTTTTTTTTTTTTTTTTTTTTTTTTTTTTTTCCGGCACAAAAGATTGAACCCAGGGCCTTTGCACTGAGTTACACTCAGCCATTTGCTGGTGGTGGTGGTGGTGGTTGTTCTTGTTGTTGGAGACAGGGCTTTCCTAAGTCACTAAATGGCTCAGACAGGGCTCAAACTTGTGAGCCTCCTGCCTCAGTCTTCCAGAGTGCTGGGATCACAGAGGTGCACCACCCACCCTGATTTGGGTGCCATTTATGTTAAACAGTAAAATCACCAACAAACGCAAAGAAGCTGGCAACAAATGGGCCATAAAAAGGATGCCCACTTGCAGCATGAGAACTGGAACAAGAAGAGGGAAACATCATCACCTTATCCAGCCTTAGTCAGGAGTGCCCGTGGGTCCAACTCAGTTTTCACCAACCTGCCATGTCCGGGGATCACTGTGAGGGTGGTGGTTATTGTTCAGGGTTCTCCTAAGAAATAGAAAAGCACTGGGAGATATATACATGCATGTGAGAGACATGCAGAGAGGGAGCTTGGCTTGGTAGGCAGAATTGGCTCACCAAGATCCTAAAGGCTGAGAAGTTCCAAGATCTGCACTTGGGGAGCTGAGGACAAAGCAGAGGTGACGGTGGGAGCTCCAGGCCACCTCTGAGTTCAGAGGCAGAAGACGACCAGTGACCTCAGAGACAGGCAGAGAGAGACCAACGTCCTTTTGTTCTGTCCAGGCTTTGGGTAAGTTGAGCAAAGCTCACTGACACTGGAAAAAGCATCAGCTTTACTCACTCTACAAATGCAAATGTTAATCTCATTCAAAAACACCCTCACAGACACACCCCAAATGGCAGTTAAGCAAATGCTGTATCTAGATACCTATCCTACTACCAGGTCAGGTTGATGTAAAATTAACCGTCACCTGCCAAACCATCGATTTGGGGTTATAAAGAAATGTTAGTGAGTAAGTGAATTCCAAAATACAGAACCCACTGATAATAAGGGGCGACTGTTACCACCCATCAGTGGTGTGTTGGAGTGGGTCCAACCAGCTTGAGTGGGCAGAACATTACATTTTCTGAACATTTTTGAATGAATTGTTAAACAAGATCATTATTTAGAAATTAGAAACTTCCTAGGCATGGTGGCACACACATGTACTTCCAGCTACTCAGGAGGCTGAGGCAGGACATTGCAAGTTTGAGGTCAGCCTGGGCAATTTAGAGAGACACTAATTTGAAATAAAAAGTAAAAAGGGCTGGGGGGGTAGCTCAGCACTTGCTTAACACACACAAGGCCTTGAGTATAATCCTCAATACTGCAAATATATGCATTTATATTACAATTTTAAATTTTAATTAATTTATCTATTATGGTGTTGAGGATTGAATTCAAGATGCTCATGGAGGTGCATCCCTTAGCACTTTTTATTTTTTATTTTGAGACAAGTCTCAGTGACTTGCCCAGACTGGGCTTGAACTTGCAATTCTCCTGCCTCAGCTTCCTGAGTGGCTGGGATTATGGGTATGTGTCATCCTGGTGATTTAAATTGTATTTAGAAATACAGGTAATATGCACTCCAAAACACTACTTGCTAGTTCTTTTTGTATCCATTACAGTCATTTGTGCTCTGAGGTTATTTACACCTATTGTATCTGTATGATGGAAATACCATGTAACAGCATAGTACCATGCATTTCTTCCCAGCTCGGTGCTCCGTGACGTTACACTCCTAGCTTGTACTGTAATTAGCCATAATGGGGGCATTTATGGAAAAATCTATGGAAAACTCTATGGAAATCAATACTTCCCTTTCCCTTCTTTGTTTATGATGAGTCAGTCGTTAAATATTTGCCAGCACATGTTACCTACACATACAGAAACTGTGGCTCAAAGACGTTGTCACCCATCATGCAGTTTGCAAGCAGTAGAGTTTGCAGTAGACCTGAGTGAATCCAAAACTTCTGCATGCTTTTTCTGATTTGCTGTTCCATTCCGAGTCACAAAGCACCCAGCTCCTTCCCCAGCCTAAGCCCACACCCTTCCATGGGCAAATAGGTATCGCAGAACACTGATTCAAAACGGGTCAATCTCAACCGTTCGACAATTTGATGCACATTGCAGATGAGAAGGATAGAAGAAATCTGGGCATTAGAATGATTTAGAGGTGTGGATTTTAAGAATGGGCTGAAAATATTCTAGAGAAATATTACAAAGTCCGAAAGTTATAGGAAATGAAAGGGCAATTGCGGCCCCATCTCCCCTTCTTTTAAAGCCATAGCAGGTCATTTGATTTGTCGGGATTAAATATATGGCTTCTGCTAGTTTTCCTCACCTGGGATTCTAGTAACTATTTGGTAAGCCAACAAGTAAGCAGCATGTAGAATGTCAGACCGGCTGGAACCATATACCAAGGATGAGTTCAAAAGGATCTCTGGTGTTTTTAAGAGTAATGGGTGCTTTTTATTTTTTAATTTTTTTCTTAATTTTTATTTGCATTAGTACATGTTTACAGCACAAAATGATTACATTCCTTGTGGAAAGTTTGGTACATGTACGTAATACATCTTAATTCCTTTTTTTTGTCTCCATCCCCTCCCTTTCCTCCTCCCACTCTTTTTTATTTATTATAATTTTTAACTTCATTTGTAATTAGTACATATTGATCGTACATATTGATCATATTCATCATAGGGAATTTGTACCTGTGTGTGACATATCTCAATTCTTTTTCCCCCGTTTATCTCCCCTTCCTTCAACCCTTCTTCCCCTACCCATTTACAAAAATTTGCTTCTGTTTTCTTCCTTTCATTCTCTCTCTCTCTTTTTTTTTTTTTTTTTGGCGCCAGGGGTCAAACTCAGAACCTTGTTCTTGCTGGGCAGGCACAGCGCCACTGAGCTAAATCCCCAGCCCTCCATTCTCTTTTTTTTTTTTTTTTCTTTTTCCTTCCCTTACCCCTTCCCTCATTCCAATGAACATGTTCCTCCTATCTTCCAATATATAACCTCTATTATGTCACTTATGTTACTCTGGGTTTCTCACACAAGAGAAAGAATGTGGTATTTAAACTTGTGCATCTGGTTTATTTCACTTAAGATTGTGGTCTCAAGGTGCATCCATTTTCCTCAAATGATTCAAATTTATCCTTCTTTATGGGAAAATAGTACTCCATTGTATATAAATAGCACATTTTTAAAACCCATTCAAATGTTATGGATATATGGGCGGTTTCCAAGATTTAGCTATTATTAATTGTGCTGCTCTAAACATGGATATGCATATATCCCAGGATATGATGCTTTTAAATCTTTTGGGAAGATACCTAGAAAGGGAACTGAGTCAAATGGAACCACTAGTTTTAGTTTTTTGAGGAATCTCCACACTGATTTCCACAGTCGTTGTACCATTTTACACTCCCACCAGCAATGGAGAAGGATTCCTTTTTCCCTACAGCCTAGCCAGGATTTGTTATTGATTGATTTCTTAATGATAGCCATTCTTTCTAGAGTAAATTGGAGTCTCATTTGGCTTGCATTTCTTGAATAACCTGTGGTGTTGAGCATTTTTTCATGAATTTATTTGCTATTTGTATTTTTTCACCTGAGAAGTGTCTGTTCATTTCAGCTATTCATTTTTGGATTGTATCTTTATATTTGGGGACTCAGAATTTTTTGAGCTCTTTATATATTCTAGCTGAGAGGTAACTGGTGAAATTTTTTTCCTGTTCTTTGAGTTGTCTCTTCATTCTGTTGGTGGTTTCTTTTGCTATGCAAAAACATTTTAATTTTATGTGATTCCCAGTTGTTGATTCTTTGTAATGTTTCCTGTGTGATTGGCCTTTTGTTCATAGTCTTTGCCTACACCTATGTCTTCAAGAATTTTACCTATTCTATCTTCCAACAGATTGTTTCTGTTTTTACAGTTAGATCTTTGATCCATTTTGATATTAGTTTAGTGCTTAGTGAGAGAAATTAGGGAAACCACACCTTGTACAAGAGCATCAAGAAAAATGAAATACTGTACTTAGGAATCAATCTAATAAAGGAAGTGAAAGACCTATACATTGAAAATGACAATGCTCTGAAACAGGAGACTGAAGAAGAAATCAGAAAATGGAAAGATATCCTCTGTTCTTGGATAGACAGAGCCAATATACTAAAAGTGGTCATACTTCCAAAGCTGTTATACAGATTTAATGCAATCTGAATCAAAATACCAATAGCATGACTCACAGAGCTAGAGAAAAATTCACATGGAACCAAAAGAGACCTAGATTAGCACAAGCAATTCAGAGAAACAAGGCCAAGGCAGGGGAGGAATAAAAATTCCTGATTTGAAGTTAGGCTACAAAGCTACCACGATTAAAAAAACAGCATGGTACTGGCAAACAAACAAGAAAACAACAACAAAGAACACAACACAACACCTGAAGATCAGTGGAACAGAACAGAAAATGAAACAACTCCAAACACACTCAGCTACCTTATCTGACAAAGGGGCCAAACACCTGGCCCGGAAGAAAGGAAGCCTCTTTAATAAATGGGGCTGAGAAAACTGGCTTTCCACATGCTACATTTCCAGTGCTGCGACTTCTTAGTGGTATCACTTAGGAGTCATTTCTGTGTTATTATATACTAGAGCCAGAACACTAAGGAACACAACAAAATGCATATCAAAAATAAGTTGATACGTGCATTGAGCACCCATTCTGAATACGATGTTATGTTGGGCTATGTGAGGGGCATAAAGAAGTCAAAGATGGGGCTGGAAGCAGAGCTCGCAGTAGAGCACTAGCAAGTGTAAGGCCCCAGGTTTGGCCACTGAAAAATAAAATGAAATAAAATACATAAAATAAAAGTCAAAGCCAAAACTGCTGAAGGAGTTCTCAGTCTAGCGAGGCAGAACACAAGCAGTAATTTTAATGGTGCAAGTTAGCTCTAAAAAAAAAAGTTATACTGTTCTAGTGTGCAGCTCAAACTAAACGATAAATGTAAGTGGTTGAGGACAACGTGCTGCATCTCCACACTCGGGTGCCGTCTGCCTCCTGCATCTAACTCTTAATTGACCTTCAAGGCTAAATTCTACACCACCTCCTTGTGGAGTCCCTTGGAAAAGAAAAAGTGCAACCACTCAACTCTATCTGAATGCTTATCACAGCCTTCCCACTGGACTTTAAGCATCTTGAGGGCAGAGACTTTACCTTTTATGTCTGGATGATCAATACCGGCCGCAATGCCCACTGGCCAGTGGGTGTTCAGTCAGTGATTGTAGAATGAACCTGCAGAGTTACAGAGTAGAGCTGTGAGGAGACAACTCAGTTTGGGAAGAGTAAAAGATGAACTGGTGTTTGTAGTCTGAAGTTAAGATGGTGACAATCTGTTCATGTGGCACTGTCTACCCAAAGTTGGACATGCAGACAGAAAGTAGGTGCTGTTTTCCACTTTTCTTTAGATAAAGAAGTCAAAGCACAAAAAGGTAAGAATGTTGCCTGTGATCTCACAGCATGGCCAGAAGGGTGGTGATGTCCACACACCTTCATTTCTGTGTTGCCTGTTACAGCGGAATCTTGAAAAATGCCCATGGTTAGGAAAATAAAAGGAAGATAAATCCACAGATGGTGATAAGAACAAGAGCCAGGGATGCAGCTAGCTGCAGGGTGCTAGTCTGGTGTGCATGGGGCCCTGGTTTCCCTAAGAAATGCTGCAAAGGTTAAAAAAAAAATGATGTTAATGATGACCTTGCCTTCCTTCTTTCTCCTTTCCTTCCACTCCCCTCTCTTTGTGAACTGTTCCATCCCAAAGCCTCAGAGGGGACAGAGTTTCTGTGCCAAGTGGAGGATGGTGGCCTACAGTGGGGTGTAGGGGCCAAGGCCTGGAATCACTGAATGGCTCCTCCGGAGTATACCTAGTGCCCTGGGTTTTCATTCCTAGATCCTTCTAACTCTATTCTCTACCAGAAACTCTGGGGAAGTCATTGAGTCAAGCTGGGCTAGGAAAGCACTGGCTGGGTATAGAAAAGCTTGCTGGACTGGCAAGCAAAAGATGAAAGCTCAAAGAAGGATAGGAAAACCATGAGTTAATGGGACAAAGGTTACCATGAGTCATTTAAACAGTTATAATAAAAATATAGCATTGTTTTGGTGATATTTCTGCCAAAGATATATAACCTTGATCTATACAACCTTATAATCTATATAGCCTCCTCTATAACCTTAATCTAATCACAAGCAGGCATTAAATAAACCCAGATTTAAAAACATCTATAAATGGGACCAGGGATCTGGCTCAGTGGTTCTGTCACCTGTCTTGCAAGTACAAGGACCTGAGTTCGACCCGAATACCAAAAAAAAAAAAAAAAAAAAAAAAAA
>NW_022900938.1:26090436-26144477 GCF_012274545.1 Fukomys damarensis | reverse complement strand
AAAAAAAAAAAAAAAAAAAAAAATGTATAAAATTGGCTGGTAATCTTCACTTTTGTATTTAGCTCTAGGAGTTGAACTCAGAGTCTAATGCATGCTAGGCAAATTGTCTACCACTGAGCTACCTCCCCAGGACCAAATGGTCATCTTCAAATCAGTCAGTGGCATGAAAGTCAAGGAAAGTCTGATGAACCGAGCCAGAGAGAAGGAAACAAAAGAGACATGACAACTGAATGTAAGACAAGCTCCTGAACAGGGTCCTGTTGCCATGGAGAATGCAAAGGACAATTGGTGGAACCCACAATTAGATAGTGGTAACAAATCAATTTTAATTTCTTGTCTTTGACAGCTGTATTACGATTTTGTTGGAGAGCATCCTGAGTAGGAAATGTACACAGAATGACTGAGCATTAAGTTAGCAACTTAGAAAAAAATCTTTAAAACTGAAACTTGTCTGTAACTTTGAGATTATTTGGAATTAGTACATTGATATAGTTTTCAAGACCCTATACATGTTCCAAGTGAAATTTGCAGCTGTTTTTTAAAATGAGAATTCCACCTTTAAATTCCTCCCACCTTCATTACCTACACCCAGTCCAGCCCACCACCAAACCTTGCTGGTTCCAATTTAAAACTCTCTTCCTGTTAGATAAGGCCTCATCATTTTTCTTCTGGTTGTTGGTTACAGCTTACCACTCTTGCTGATGCTTCTCAGTCCTCTTCCGAGTCTCTATACAGCTGTCAGAGTAATCCATCTAAAGTGCAAATCTAAGTATCATCAATGTGCTTAAAATATTGCATGGAGAGAAGGCCTCTGCGTGGCTTCAGTGACCTTTGGGTTACAGTTGCAACATGGCACCCAGGTTTGGGGATTTAGCTCAGTGCAACAGTGCCTGTCTCGTAAGCGCAAGGTCATGAGTTCAATTCCTGGTACAAAAACAAAACAAAAACAAACCACACATGGCACACAAGTTTTCCCGTGATCTGGCCTCTGTGAATCTCCCAGGCCTAATCAGCTATAAGGTCTCATGAAAGGGTTGGTGCTCAAGATATTCTCCAGAGATTCGTCGTTTTCTGGAGGCACCAACACATGTTCTGTTGTGCAACTGCAGCTAACATGCGTGTTTGAAGCATCAGTAAGTGACTCTGTCTTTCACCAGTATTTTCTATTGTGATTTTTCTCCTCAACCAGACTGAGGTAGGGACCCCCTCGGAGTCCCCATTACATTTCTGTAAGCCTTCTTGTAGGAAGTCTATTGTAATGTGATACAGCCTTGCTTCCTCAAACTGTGCTCCTTGAAAAGAGCCTGGAGCTTGTTCATCATTGTACTTTTCAGATTTCCTGGAAGAGAGAGTTTGCTCCATAAGGGGTCACTGACCGAGCTAGTGACCAAATACACATCTGCGACTTGTCAGTTGTGTAAAGTGCTACACAGGGGCAAACTGAAAGATGTGGTGTTTTTCAGGAGAACCATTTCAGAAACACTATACAAGAAACAGAGTAAGTCAGTTGGAGTAAGAGGACAGCAGGGGAAGATTTTTTAAAAAATAAGTACACAGAAGGACCGGGGATTTAGCTCAGTGGTTCCGGTGCCTGCTTCGCAAGCTCAAGGACCTGAGTTCGATCCCTGGTACCACAAAAACAAAACAAAGCAAAAATAAAATAAGTACACAGGGAGTCAACTGTACCTAAGCTCTCGGTTAAGAAGCATTATATATGTGTGCCCTTGATCCTCAAGGTGTACAGTGGCTTGAAAAATAATTACTATATACATTTTTATTCAGTGATGAAAGCATGGCCTATAAAATTCCAAATGTGCAAAAGAAAACAGAATGAAAAATAAAATTTTCTCCCCTCTCTACACTCACTCCAGCTCCTCAGTTCCTCCTGCAGAAGGAACCACAATAAAAAACCGTTCTGAAGCCTTTTCCTTTTTCACTAAGATTCTATTTCCAGAACCTGGCAATGATTTATGAAAAATAAGTATAAGTCAATGATTTGTAAAGTAGAAAGGGGGACCCAGGTTGAAAAGGCGAATAAATCCTGTGGGTGGCATTTTATTTACATATGCAAAAATGCCAAGCCCTTAACTTGCTCTGGAAACTAGCACAGCCATACAAGACTCTCCAGTGTATTGTTTAATTGAGATCTGCTCATAGGTGAGCGCAGAAGAATTTACGTAATACCACGTAAATATTAATATAGGTGATCAGATGAAGACATACTGTAATTTGGACAAATGTGAATTTGTAAAATGTCCTCGTTCTTTTATTTTGGAAGTCAAAGCCATAGATCACAGATGGGGGATGACTTCATTATTTGTCCATTAGTCTTTATTTCCTAGGGCTTATTGAAGAAAAGCAAATTTACTCTAATTTGTTTTATGTAAATTAATCTACTTGATTTCATCTTTTTTCTTCATTAACACCTGGAGTTTTTAAATTAATATGAGACTTGGGTATGCATAATGAATATTAAATCCCAGCGCATTGCATACAAGGCATATATGTATAAATAGATATATTTATAATATGAAATTAATTATGACCATTTGGGTTCAGATTTTCAAATGAGGTAATTTTTATGAAGTGGTAGGAGGCACAATCCTTATTTTATGCATTTTTAAAAGCTGCAATGTAACTAGAACATAAAAGTTACCTTTGGTGCTACAAAGGAGCTGGCTATTCACAATCACAGTTTCAGTGTGTGCCCATACTGGTTCTGCTATAGTTTAAAATACGCATTTGTGCTTCCACTTTGAATAGATTTTATTTTTCTGTCTTGATGCTTTGGGTAAAGGTTTTTTATTTTTTGTTTTTTTTTTAAAAAAGCATACGTGAATTCAGGCAAGGATTCAGAGATTCATCTTCCAACCTTGGAGAGATATGGAAATTAAGGAAACTAATCACTGCAGCAAGCACACACTAAAAATAAAAAGCAATTTAATCAGGAGGAGATTGCTTCTGCACTTCCCTCGGAGCGTGACTGGTGGAAGTGATGTCACAGATGGTACTCACTGTCCGGGCTCTCGGGAGCTGAAATAGCAGCAGATAAGGGTGCTGTGCCCATGTCGCCCCGGCAGGCCAAGGACTAGGTTTCTTCCAAGATCCGGAAGTGGCAGCTTGCCTTGGGAATCTGTGTCATGTCAAGATGCATCCAGAGTCAGCACCCTTGTTTCGGCTTCTCCCGGGGCAGGAAACTTCTTTGCTATGTGTGGCCTCACAGCAGTCAGCCACCCCTCCAGGCCCCCTGCCTCTGGACCCCAGAGGCACTGAGCTGCCATCCGCAGGAACAGGCCAGCTGCCCAGTTGAAGATCTGTGCTGTCCCCGAGTAAGCAAGCATGGCGCTGTGAGCACAGCGAGCAACCTCTTAGTGCTTCTTGGCAAAGTTTGCCGAACTCAGCTCATTTGTGGTTGTAGCTTTCCCAAACTTATTCTTAATATGAGGGTGTTCTTTGATTTTATTCTTGCTCCCAAGACTCTCTTTCCCTCATCTGTTTATATCTTTCAACCAACAAATCTCCGAGAAAGTTCTCTAAGTGGCCCCTCGGGATTCTGGCTGAGTCTTTCTCAGTTTCCTGCTCATCGAGGCCATTTTAAATCAGTGTCAGAGCTTCCCAAGTGCATTCGAGCCATTTCCCACTTTACAGTTCCTGCCCAGAAGGTCACACTTATCTGCCCTCCGAGTTTTGAACTCTGCTTCCTGACCGCTGAGGGTGCAGAACTGCCCTAAGCAACATCTCCACCCCCTCAAGGAAGAGGGGTGAGCTAGGGGGGTTGCTTTTCCCAGCATTTAATTCGGCCGAATAAAAGCAATTATGTATTGACCAAGGACTTTGATCCAGGATCCCGTTTAGGCGGAAGGCAGAATGACAAACTAATAATTTCAGCGCAGTGGGGTAAATCATCCAAGAGAGAAGTGTGAAATGGACAGCAGAAGTACAAAGACGAGAGGGTTCTCTGGTGAAAATGACACATGGAGAGATGGATGAAAGTACACCAGGCCAGCAGCAAGAAGCCCGGAAGCGGGGATAGCGTCTGCAAAGCCCTCGCGGCAGGAAATGACGAGGCACACTGCTCCATGGCTCCTGTCAGCAGCTCCTGGTTAACAGCCAGGTAGAGAGCACGCCGGGATCCCAGCTGCTGCGGGAATCGGGTGTGTTGAGCTGCAGTCTTCAATTTAAGAGCAAGTTGGGCAACATAGTAAGACCTCATCTGAAAAAAAAAAAAAAAAAAAAAAAAACGCAAAGTGAACATAATTGTCACCCTTTAAATGTTTTTACTTGTGTTTTAAAAAGATTTCTAGAATAATACCTGTTTCAAGGTTAAAATTGTTCAGAAGAGCATGACCTAGAAATCATCTATAATCTCAACTTTCAGAGCTGTACTCTACTGCAAACAGTGTACATGTGCTCCGGTTTTCTTTTTTCTGTACTGGGGATTGAACCCAAGGCCTTCCCAACGAGTTACACCCCTGGTCATTTTTTTAATTTTGAAAGTCTTCCTAAATTTTCGTCTTATTTATTTACTTTTTATTTTAGGTTTTCCTAAATTGCCCAGGCTGGGCTCGAATTTGAGATCCCCTTGCTTTCACCTCCCAGAGTGCTGGGATTACAGGCGTGTACTACCATACCCAGCTTCTTTTCTCTCTCTCTCTCTCATTGAGTTTATTGGTACATTTTAGGTATACAGTACAATTACATTCATTATTGGGATCTTGTACCTTTACATGACAGGTCTTGGTTCTCATTTTTTCCCCTTGTCCCCACCCTCCCTTCACCCCCTCTTCTTTTCTTATATAGATGCAAATGAGAGTCATCGTCATTTTACAACCTGTTCTAAGTCAGTACATACAATTAAGTGTTTTATACTAGATCCTCATCCTTTGGCTATTCAGTATCCCCTCGTCTGGACTGAGTGGGTATAGCATAGTAATTAAACAGAGGAGCACCTAAGTCAGAAGAATCCTATGATCACACTAACTGTGTAACCCTGAGTAGATAACTGTCCTGTACCTTGGTTTCCCTACATGGGCTGCAAGGATGAAATAATATGTATCTGCTTCAAATGATCTCTCAAACATTCCTATTTGTGGAGCTTTTAACAGTACCTGACACATGGTAAATTCTCTAAGAGCTCAGATTACCATAAGATGTTTAACTAGGTTCCTATTGAAGATGTTTATTGTTTGTTATTATTGTTGTTGCGTGTTTTAGCTACTTTACAAACTTCCCAGATCATGTGATTTGGACATATGTGTCGTAGGTTCCCAGTGCAGCAGGTGACTGGATCACAAGGGATCTAACTTCAGTGGGTTCTTCCGCTGATGGACTTGTGATCTGAGGGCATTATGGGGAGAGAACAGAAACTTAGGGGGGTGGGATCTCATTGAAAGGTCATGGGGATTTTATCTTGTGCCTCCCCCAACCCTGCCCAGCTGCCACCATGAAGTTAAACAATTTTCTTCCACCATGGTCTTCTGCCTTGGCACAACAAAGCCAACCAAACATGAGCTGAAATTTCGGTTTTTTTTTTTTTTTGCTTGTTTTTTTGAGACAAGGTCTCACTATGCAGTTGAGACTGACCTGGAACTCACTATGTAGCCCAGGCTGGTCTCGAACTCACAGCCATCCTCCTGCCTTGGCCTCCTGAGTGCTGGAATTACAGGCGTGTGCCACCACGCCCGGCTTTATGAGCTGAAATATCTAAAACTGAGCCAAATAAACATTTCTTCTTTTTTAATAGCACATGTATCAGTACATTTTAGGTGTACATAATGGTAACACTCTTCATAGGGAATTTATACCTATATATTGTACATCCTGTTCCTTTTTTTCCCATGCCCACCTCCCTGATGCCCCCTCTCCTCACTATGTACAAAAGCTTTGTTTCATTCTTTCTTTTTACTTTCGCTGTTTTTCTTGTCCCTTCCTTCCTTTCTCCCCTCCTCCTCCATTGCTCCCCTGCCCATGTGAACATTTGCTTCCCATTTCCCAATATCTATTATACATGTTTGTTCTTATGCTCACTTTCAGTTTCTCACAATGCAGAAACAATGCAGTACTTAAACATGAGTGTCTGATTTATTTCACTTAAGAATATGGTCTCAGTGTCCATCCATTTAGCTATAAAGGTCTAAAGCTCATCCTTCTTTATGGCAGAGTAGTGTAGTGCTTCATTGTATAAAAAACACATCTTCCCTATCTATTTGTCAGTTGGTGGACATTTGAGCTGTTTCCAAGATTTAGCTATTACAAACTGTGCCACTGTAAACATGGGTGTGCCTATATTGCTGTGGTATGATGCTTTTCATTATTTCAGGAAGAAACCAAGAGGAATAGCTGGGTCAAATGGAACCTCTAGTTTCAGTTTTTTGAGGAATCTCCACACTGATATCCACAGTGGTTGTACCAGTCTACACTCCCACCAGCAGTGAAGAAGGGTTCCTTTTTCCCCACAGACCCTTCAGCATTTGTGATTGGTTGATTTTTCTTTCTGGGCTGAGTTGGAATCTCAGTGTTGTTTTAATTTACATCTCTTGAATGACTAATGATGTTGAACATTTTTTCATATATTTATTTGTTGTTTCTACTTCCTTATCTGATAAGTGTCTTTTCATTTCAGGTGCTCATTTTTGGATTGGGTCTTTAAATTTGGGGGGGGGTCTAATTTTTTTGAGTTCTTTATATATTCTAGATACTAGTCCTTTGATGAATAACTGGTAAAAGAATATTTTCCCACTCTGTGAGTTGTCTCTTCACCCTGTTGGTTGTTTCTCTTGCTGTGCAAAAGCTTTTTAATAAGAGAAGCCCCAGTTGTTGATTCTTTGTAGTATTTCTGTTGTGGTCTGGGTTCTGTTCATAAAGCCTTTGTCTATTCCTATGTCCTCAAGCATTCTACCTGTTCTCTCTTCCAGCAGATCTAGTGTGTCTGTTTTAATATTTAGATCTTTGATTCATTTCAATTTAGGTTAGTCCATGGTGAAAGATATGGGTGTAGTTTCAATCTTCAGCCTGTGGAAAGCCAGTTTTTCCACATTTCTTCTTTTAAAGTATTTTTCTCAGGTATTTTGTCACAGGGACAGGAAGCTAACACATAGGATGCATTTTATTGAAGTTGCCCTTAGTTTCTATTCACGTGTAGGCTCCTATTTCTTACTAACTTAGCAACACCCACCATTTGTTTTATGAGTAATTAATAGTGATCTACAAATGCTGTCAACTCCCCCTGGAGGCAGCACAATATGTGGGAGGTGGAGTTCAGTGGAGCAGCTCCCAGGCCAGAAGCAAAGATAATCCGTTCCAGGTTTTATTTCTGCAGAGAGACCCTGCCTGGAAGGTCAATGGGAGCAAAGACTGGACTGAGGCTGGGAGGTTGGGATCTGAGAAGGCAAACAGGAAGTCACCCTGGAGGCTGGGCTAGGAAGAAGCCAGAGAATGAGTGTTGGTCAGGCTCTTACACGTAGAGACAAATTTGTGGGCAGAGAGCTCAAAAATATGCTTGGGCACTAAGTTTTTCAGAAAAAGGGGATGGTATGTCTTCTTTGTAGAGATGCTGCACTGTAAGTTTAGTTCTCCACCTATGGGTAAAGATGAGGTGATGATGGGGTGAATTCCAAAGCCTCTGACTCACAGTAGAGCTCAGCCTCCTCCTCCGTCTCCTCCCAAGGTCATTCCAGGAGGTTGGGACTGAGGGAGGCCCGGGGACACATTTACTCACTTCGACCTGCCCTGGCTACCTTGTCAAGGTGACTCACCAGCCTTGGTGCCAGCTGCCAGTGACACCCTTAGTCAGCCCTGCTGGGCTCTGCCTTCCAGGAGGGGAGTTCTCCACTGTGTCCTGTGGCAGGGCTTGTTAGGGGGCCTGCGTGGATAGAGGGGAAATGGTCCTCTTCCAGGTCTACATCTAGAACCTCTCAGGAATTTAGCTCCTCTTATGTGTCATGCAAAGCCCAATCTCTGCTGAAGTCCAAAGCCTGTGAACTCTGGGACTGTGTGGGAGCGGGGGAGGAAGACAGAGCAGCCACTCCTGTGCTTTCTCCTTTCTCTCTCATGTCACTTAAGAGCAAATATTGACTGGCCACTGTGGTAGATTGAATAAAAACTAATTCTCGGCCCTCTCTATACCTATGCCTTTGCAGTGCGACATTTAGCTCCACCCTCTGGAATGTGGGCTGGCCTGTGGTGGCTAATGCTGTGGTGTATCGGTTCCAGGTCTGCACCTCAGGAAATCTCAAGCTCTTCCACTCACTCTCTGGGCTCCTCTGATGAGCTTTGGGAACAGCAGGGCTAGGCTACCGGCTGGTGGAAAATTGCCTCAGTCCATAGTCCACCCACATCCAGCTACCTGCCCAACATAGTCCAGATTAGCTGCCCATCCACCCAGTGGCAAAGAGCTGTGCCATGTCCTGCTTTTACATAAATAAGTCCGGCTGAAGAACCACCAGCTAACTACAGATTTGGGGTTGAATATATTCTGTGTCATTTGAAGCCACTGGGTTTTCTGTTGTTACATGGTGTAGTTGCAACAAGAGATAAAAGAAACAATTCTCTTTCTGTCCTCTTTGGAAAGCTGAATAAATGGTTCTAATTGTCAATCTGCATTCAGCCAGGACATCCTGCTGCCCTTAAACAGTCTGCAAGGGGGACACTAATGCAAGGTGGAGGTATTTTAATCTAGCAAGTCCAGGCATAAAAGAAAGTCTATGGAGAGGTGCTGGGGAGGAGTGGGGTATAGTTGTCCCATCCACCTGCAAGAGTGAAGCTTGCGCTATTCCTTATGGAATAGTGGGACAGGATGGCGTTCCTTATGGAAACCAGCAAGGGAGGCTAATCTTAAAGACAGCATAACCTACAGAGAACGAAAAACATGACTTGTACAGCAAGATGAGAGAACGTGAGACCCTTATCACCATCCTGGGCAGCAGAACTATGGGAATATTTTACAGCTGCCAGCCCTCCCCTCAAGGCCACCCTTGGGGACACAGTGTCCTGCTCGCTGGGTGTTGGCTGATGTCTCTCTCACCAACTCACACTGGCCGTCTTGACCCAGAGCTGTTCTTTGCTTTTTCAGGAAATAAACTGGATGAAAATCCAGGGCTGAGACTTCCTCCTTGGTGTGTTTGACAGGGACTGACGTACTCTTGGTCCTTTGAATCCCGGAAGTCCAGGACACACCCAGCCCTGACTGCAACGTCCAAGTGCTGGAGAGTAGGTGAAAGGACAAAAGTGAAAAGCCCTTGGACATGAGGGACCCACTAGCAGATTGTGCGGTGAGTAGCTCAGGGGTGCTGTGTGCCCGTGGTGGATGGGGAAAATTTCTATACTAATGGCTTTAGCTTCAGAAATTTGAGACGCCCGGAAAACAAGCATGTTTAGACATTGGCTGTGGTACAAAAGTCTGCGGTTTTCCTTTGGTTCGATTTGGCACAGGGACCTTTCTAAGAGGTGGCAGTAGTTGCTCTCTTTCATTCTCATGTGTAGAGAAGGTTGGAGTGTGTGTATTCCGTCACATTTGGATCCAGATGGTAGCTGTTGGAAAGCAGTCTTAAGGAGCACACCAACAGTGCTGCCATGAAGTGTGAAGTACATACAGAAACACACAGCGTCTGCAGCCAATTTTTGTCGCTGTGATTGAAGCCAGGGAGGAGGGTCTTTGTGTTTTCCGTACTATCTAGAGTCAAGGATCCCGAGCCCTGAAGGAGGAAGGACAGACTCCTCACTCTGTTCAACCTGCGCGGGGTTTGTATTCTGGCTCCCAGCAGGTCTGCTCCTGTCCAGGGAGCAACAAAAACAGATCGTCCAGAAATCCAAATACACCGTGAGGTCGTTAGCAACAGAGGTGGAGAGAGGACTTAGGAGATAAGAAGTAGCTAAAATGAAGGAAAGATGTCTTTATTTCAAAGATTGAGGATTGTCCATGTTTTATCCTAAAAAAGAGTGCTGAAAAGCTAAAACTGGTGACCTTGGAAGCTAGAGATTCTAGTAATCTTTCACATGTTTTACTTAAAAAGAAACAAATGCTAGGGAGATGGATAAATGAGGTCTGTAATAAAGCCATAAAGAAAAAGATCAGCAGAGTACTGTTGGTTTCCTTTCTGTTCATCTAAGGGTAAGGAAATCACAGGCTGCTAGTCCATAACAATGAGTTCAAGAATCAGATCATATAAGTGAATTGAATTCATAAATGAATAGTAAGATTAATAATGATAACGGGGTGGCCAGCTCTGCCTAATTTTACTTTTCTAAACACAAGAGTAAGATGTACTTCATGTAAAAACAAATTCTAATGGTATTGTTGCCAGATGGTGCAGTGTCTGTTTTATAGAGTGAAACTTTCCTCTTTTTTTTTTACCTAGGTTTTAATCTCTTTTTCAGTGGCAATTATTGATACTTTTTTAAAGAAGCCTTTTATTATTTATTTGTTTGTTTTTCTCTCCTTGAGTTTGCTTCCACTGTGGACTGTTAAACCCTCTCGTCTCAAATTGAGACCTGATGACGTTTTTGAATTGCACGGTAGGGTTGGATGGGACAGCCGTGGGATTAATGAAGGCAAAACTTTGGCACCGATAATCCCCAAAGAAGAAAGTCAATGCCAAAGAGAAGGGTGTAATAGATAATAGAGAAGGAAACGGAGGCCAGGTTTAATTAAGTTTTTAAAGAAGAAAAAGAAGAACCTGAAGGCCTAACATCTTTTCTGTAGGCAGCAAAGTCTGTATTTAGGTCAGGACCTGGGAGAAATGTTTTCTCTAAGCAGCCCTGAGACAGCCCATCACATCCACTCTGCCTCTGTCTCCACTCCCTGGGTGCAGAACAGTTCTTTGTATCACTCTGAGCCATTGTCCCAAGGACTCTTGTCCTTGTCCACAACTCTAAAGGTCATCTCTATGGGCCTATTGCCACCAAAGTTGTCTCGGAGCCAAGAAGAGGTGGATATCCCTCAGCCTGGGTTTCCAGACCCTCTAAAGCCACAGAATATTTATTTGCAATTGTTTCATCTCCATAAAGTGCTCGAGTTGACTTCCTGATACAATCCCAGCGTGTACTTGAGGAACAATGCTCTATGAAGATGAGGAACCTTACTTAGGAACATAATAAAACAAGGGAATGGATTGCAAGTGCATGCTTCACAAAACCCTGAAGTGATTATAAAAAACCAGAAGGTTTAACCACCTGCAAATTGTCCTTGCCTGTCAGTCCCTAGGGTTGCACAGAGCAGAACTCATCACTTTAACTTAGCTATAACTCTTATCTTGGTCAGCACCAGCAGATTGTATATGGGTCTCAGTGGATGACATGAATTTAAGGGGAAAACATCTCTATTTGCACTAATTCTTTCAATTCTGAATGCAGGCAGCAAACCTCAGTACTACTAGCAGCCTCTGTGGCCGCACAACCAATTAAAAGCAGGCCTATTTTATAGGATATTAGGGTTGCTACTGATATCTAGAAATATTATTTATTCTCAGTCTCAGAAATGTTGATAATTCTTAAGACTTGTTATTTAGTATGTTAATAAAAAGCACACAGTATCTCACAATTTTAAAATATTTGTATAAATAAATATCGGTACAGTTTCTTTTATAATCCTGTGGTTATTTTGTATTATACATTTAAAAATATTATTCTAAGTAAAATAGATTTCACCAAACTACTAAAGCAGGCCCTGGTACAAAACAGTTTAAAAATTGCCTTTAGGTCATGCTTCAACCTCAAAAGCTGGGTCAGCATCTACTTTCAAATTACTGTCACGATGGTAGAACAAAAATTGCCTAAATATTGTGTAAGGCTTTTAACTGGTCTGAGAGCATCAAAACTTATTTAAAGATTTTTTTTCTTTTCTTTTTTTTTGGTTTTCAAAAATAGTTCTGTTTTTACAAAGGAAAGAAACTGGCTCTGGGCCTTGATGCTTGTTAGCTTAGCTTCTAAACCAAAAAATATGACAAAGGAAATCATCCTCTAGTCCATGTGCAAGGAAATAAGCAGGATCAAATTACATGCAGATGAAAGAATCCAATTATGGGAAGGGAGGGAGAGGGGAGGAGAGCAGGGAGAGGAAGAGAGAGAAGAGAGACAGAGAGAGAGAGAAGAGAAGGAGGAGGAAGAGGAAGAGGAAGAAGGAGAAGGAGGAGAGGAGGAAGAAAAAATGGCAGGAAGGAAGAATGGAAGGGAGGGAGGGAGTTAAGGCAGGAAGAAGGAAGGGAGAGGAGAGGAAAGGCTCACTTTTCCGTGCAGTATCACCACAGAAGCCAGTGGGGAGTGTGGATCGGTGGCCAAGTTCTTGGTTTTTTTGCATTCTTTCAGTAACCAGGTAGGGACCGTCAGCGGAAGCCTCTGGGCTCCATACAGCCCTTCTCTCGGGGCATCAGCTCTTGAAATATCACCAGACTGCTGCTCAGTTGGAGACCTGGTTCACAGGCCAGCCTTGCTTCCTATCTTGGCATTTCAGCCTGGTCAGCAGGTATGACTGGCACTAGCTCAGGAGATGTCATGCAATGGTCTGTGGCCCCCAAGGAATTCTGACCCGCTGTAGAGACGGAGAAGGCAGGTTCAGCCTGGGTGGCGGTCGTGTGGCTCCCAGCCCTTCCCAGGGTGCACGAAAGAGACCTGTCCTATGCCGCTCCGTGTGTCTTACACCTCTGATTTCTCATCTATACAATGAGAGGAAGGCAGAATGCACTTGCCCATCTTCTCCAGGTTCTCTATCTCATAATCTATGACAGCCTGCCGGGGATTCCAAATATCACACAGATGACAAATAAGTACTGCTAACTCTTTACTCAGAGGGATGGTGCTTTGAGCCACCTCCTATGAATCAGAATTCACAAGAAATCAGTAGCACTGTGTCTGGCACAGGAAAAGTATCCAGTTACAGCTTACTGAAGCTTAAATGGGATAGCATGCCCTCTTTAACACTCTGAGGATTACCACTGTCCAAAACAAACAGTTTCCATAGTCTCATCCTAGCAGTTAGAATAAAAACAGATTTTTCTGAAATATCTGGATTTAACCTTCATGATCATTGAAACTGTGGAAAGTCAGAAAGAGCAGCTAGGCTATTTATATTGTTTACAAGTCATCTGTTTAGTTATTTAGTGTGCTCATTGCCTAGATTACTGTTTTTTTTTTTTTATAATGACAATATTTACACAACAAAATTTGCTTACAAGTGCTGGGCAAGAAGATTTTCTTCCTGGCTGAATAGGAAATGTCTGTGTAGCTCAGTTGTCTATGTGAGGGAATATTTAAGGGGTTCAGCAAAGTCCCATATAATCTATAACCAGCCTGAAATTTTCCTTTGTAGGGGAAAAAACTCATCATGTTTTCCTGGTAACTAATGGTCCTGGAAAGTTGCAACATGTTTATGTAAATTCATATGGAGATGTAAAATCAATATTAGATTCCCCCCCCCCGAATGAATATTTGGCAGGGGATGAGATATTTAAAAGCTGAATGTGTAGGAAAAGAACACCACGGTGAGATTCTATCTCAAAACACTAAAAAGGAGAAAGAGAAAGAAAGCAAAAGAAGGAGAAGGGGGAGGAAAAGAAGAGAAGGAAGAAGTAAAGCAGCTATATCTGTTCTGCTCATTACAGGTTAGCAGCACGCTGAGTAAAATCAGCATGCTGATACTGGTTAGCCATTCATTAAAGTATTTGCTTCTGATAGATTCTCTAGTTTATTTATTTACCTAACATTTCTAGTCACATTTCTGCCCCTAGCTAATGAGGTTATTGTCAACAATTTGGTCCTAATAAGGTGACTGAATTTTAGTGATTCCCCAATTGTGTTCCACACAGCCCTTTCAGAGTCCTCTCTGGTTGATCAGTGTGGGGGGAAGAGGAGGTGAGATGAGACCAGAGGAGCCAAAGTCAAGACACCACATCCCCTCCAAGCATATACGATCCAGGATTTTCTGATCACACACAGACATATACACGTGTACACACATACATGCATGGACACACACACATAGAAACAAACACACACACCAGGGCTGCTTTGGCATTTATGTAACTCTGTTTTCCAGGTCCCATTGTCAACTCTGAGTAGATGGTATGTGATAAAAGGTCTAGAACCATTGACGCTAAATAAGGAATTATGCTGAGATAAAGAAAGTATTCTTAGCAACTCTTTTTGTTTATTGATGCCACCCTTATCTCAGTCTTAATCAGGCTTTTTCTGGGGACTTCCTAGCACATTGTACATAGGGTCAAAGAGAAACATTCGCTCTACTGCTTTTACAAGCAGAATAGACCTCTTATCTGATCACAAAATTAATAACAATGTCACGCATTGAAAAACTTCCTGGCTTTTGTGTGCCTGGGCACCCGGAGTTCTGGAACAGGTGAGTTATAGGTGGAAGCGGTAAAGGACACTTTGAGCAGCCTCTTCCCTTAAGAAGTAGAACTTGGATCCCTCTGGGAGATGGGTACTCTCCACTCTACCGTAGGTTCCTCCACTGTGCCGAAGGCAGTTGAGTTTTCAATCACTGATTTATAAGCATCCTGGGTGGTCTGGCATCCTAACACTAGTCCTCTGGAGACAGTATGAAACCTGTGTCTTTGGGGGTTTTGATGGATTGATAAATGTGGCACATGCGAGATCCCTGGTAGCCATCATAGGAACATTCTCAGCTGGTTGCACCCACGTGTGCTCTGGAGGTACGCAAGGTCTTTCCTACATGCCCCATCCGCATGCTGCTCTCCAAGGCCCCCTTTTCTCTCCCCAGGCTGCTGTGTGTGTGTAAGCTGTCCACATATGCTGGGGGCTGGTGAGGACCTGCTCTTAGGATGTTTAGTCTCCTAAGAATTCCTTCCTTCCACACTGGGTTCTCCTGGCAGGGAGCCTCCTTTCCTTACTCTCCCCATGAAGACGACAAGTCCCTCCCATCTGTGTCTGCACTTTGTCTTCTCCTCGCCCTCGCCCCAGCCTTCTGTAGTGTTTGAGAGCAGAAAAACTCACTTGGCGAGCAAGCATCTAGATCTTTCTTTCGTGCCCAGGATTCCTTTGTTGAGTCTTTGTTTCTGTTTTACTGGGAGCTGGAGAGAGAAATAGATAGGAAAATATATTTTTAAAAAACCACAGGCCTGAGGGTGTAGCTCAGTGGAAGAACGCTTGCCTAGCATGCCTGAGAACCTGGGTTCTAACCCCAGCACTAGCGGAAAAAAAGCTTAACCTCAAATAAGAAAACCACAAGACCTATAAAGCAAATCCACGATTTTATTAACATGAAATAAGATTTGGAAAAATGAAAAGACTTTTGGACCCAGGCTTTTTCTGCTCTATGACCTTAGCTCCTGATGTCCAATCTCAATACCACGTTGTGACATCGCCCATCACTTCCAAGTCCAGGGGACAGAAAAGATGGAGAAGGAACCTTCCCTGATATCCCACACAACGCTTTCCCCACATCTCTGGACAGTGTTTGTCACATAGCTACAAACATGTGGGTGAAGGAGGCTGAGAAATGACTTCATTCCAGGCCTCTATCACAAGTCATTTCTTCTGCTGACACTAAAGTGTGTTCTGTGCGATGCTCTTAAGTACTACGAGAAGAAAATCAAAGGCCTTCGGTTACATGGGAGCAACAAGGAAGCTGAACAACTTTCTTTCCTGCAGGACTTCTCAAGGTTCTGAAACATGCCAAGACCATTCCAGCATACCTGCAAAGGGAGAAAAAGACTTTCATAATATCCTATCACTCACAGAGGGCAAGTTAGTTTTCTTAGAAATAAAAACCAAAACACTTGGTTGCAAAATAGTGGTTTTCTTCTCCTGATTCCCCGAGAATCATTCCCTCGTCCACACTGAGGAACCCAACCACCGGTGTGTTTTGCCTGCACTGAAGATGGTTATAAAATTTGTGAGTTGTTTGGTACAATTTTTAAAAGTGATATTCCAGGTGCGAATCCAGATTTCAGCTTTTTTGGGACAAACTGGAAGATCCGTCTGATCTAGGCCACCTTCCCATGGGCAGTGATGGGCCAAAAAACCCTGGCAGCTGCCTCTCCAGCTCGTGGTCTCCAATTTTTGTCCACACATTCAGGCACCTGCCTGAATCTCAGCAAACCCTGCTTTAGGAGTTAACAAATTCTATATGAAAGTTTTGGCACCCTCGCCTCTCCTGTGTCCCAGGCAGTTTCAGTGAAGATGTTTTCTGCTATATGTTACGTATTTCGTATCCAAAATGTGAAGTATTCAGGATTTGAGGTTGTTTCAGATTTTGGGATATTGGAATATGCTTAATGAGATACCTTGCAGAAGGAACCCAAGCCTATACAAAAAATTCAGTATGTTCCATATATACCTTGTACACACAGCCTGAAGCTGGTTTTGTACAATATTTTCACTGCACTGTGTTTTGACGGAGACTCATCACATTTCCATTTGTGGCATCAGGTCAGTGCTCAAAAAATTTTGGATTTTTAAGTGTTTTGGATTTCAGATTTCAGAATAGGGATTCTCAACCTATAGTGCATGTCTACTAAATCCCACTATAGCTTTCAATATTAAATTTGGAGGAAAGTTCAACTCATAAAAGAACTTAGTGTCTATAAGACCGTTATTGGTCTGTTCCATCCCCGGTGGTGATGGCCTAGACCAGGCCATCTCTTGAGGTCCTTCATCCTCTCTGGACCCACATCTTCTGTCTGATCCTATTCTCTTGGTGGAAGGGTTCTGGGCTCGAGGGTGTTTGCACAGGTGCCTATGACTACTACTGAAGAGGTGCTCAGGAGCTGTGGGTTTCCTTCCCTTTCCCTGCTCACTGTGGTGCTCCACTGTGTACTGAGATGTCTGAGTTCCAGGATAGGTTGGCTCATTCATTATATGAGCGAAAAGCCCATCCCATGACATTCAATCCACACAGAACCGGGGCTTCATATGGAAGATTCTCATTTTGAAAAATGCTCTGCTGTTGCACTTTCCAGTTGAAAACTATGGGAGTGTGGGCCTGGGACGTTCTATGATCAAATTCACCTGCTCTGTGTCAGAATAAGGGACAGAATCAACTGACATTTGCTGTCTCTCTTTGGGCTCTTAAAATCTATTGTCGTTAGTGTCTAAATTTACAAATCTTTTGTTCAGAATAACAGTGTGGGGTTCTAAATCAAACGACAAGATCCCTGTTTACATTATTTTGTCTGTAAGCTAAATTCATATATGAATGAATTTCTGAAGCTTTACTTATAAAATTTTTTCAGCTGTTTTGCTTTTAATTTCCTCCTCATCAGCTCCTATGGATCAGCTTTGGGGAAACTGGGAGGTTTGGGGATGCATTCTCTTCCCTTGTTTTCTCATGCTTCTATTTTTTTTTTATTAATTGCTGAGGTTTAAGGGTCAATTATAGTGAAAAGACTGTTTCCAGTATGGACATCTCTTTAGCCTGCTTTTTAGTGATATACTCTGGGCATGGTTAACTGTATGATTTTGCTTCTGTTCCAAACTCCAGCCACCACCATTAATTTGGGGAGGGGAGGATACAACTCAATTGGCCCAGCATCCAGTTCTCCAGAAATGCATTGCAATATTGCTGAAAACACAAATACTACTTGTACAGTTATAAAGATTTGGTCAAAGCAAAATGTTCATAATATTCTTATTACAGACAAAATCAGATGAATAAAGCAAAAAAAACAAGGAGTTATATGAGACCCAGATGAAACTAGGACAAAGTTTTAATAAGTTATTCATTTACTTCTTTGTATCTTAGCAAAAAACAATGCTCACTTTACTTTAAAAATTTATTTGTTTGTGTATTGCAGTACTGGGGATTTAATGCATGGCCTCTCCACCAAAATACATCCCCAGCTTTTTTTTTAGTTTTAATCTTGAAACAGAGAGTCCCACTAAATCACCAAATTTCCCAGACTGGCTCAAACTTAACCTCCCAGAGTGCAGGAATCATGGGCTTGCACCTGCATACCCAGCTAAGGGCTCCCTTTCATGGTTCACAGTTCATTTTAAATCCAGGAATATTGAGCAGAGTTAGTATGGAGGTGGGGGACATGAAGTGGGCATGTGGTGTCCTTAAGAATGTGCTTTGACCTTCCTGAGAATAATAAAGGTAACATAAAACTAGACTCCAAGTGCTGCTGAATTGTTTGCATTTGGCCTACAAGATAATGGATCAACTTTGTTTTCGAAAAGTTCTCCAGGATTTTTCATACCCAGGCAGAGAAGGCTTAATCTTTATTTTAAGAACTCATCCAAACATCGTGCGTCCCCGTGGCCTTGCGGTCACTGAAGATGACGGCCACTGTCACAGTAGCATTTTGAATTTATGGGAGCTCTGTCTTTGTAAGCACTCATGATCCTCCTGTTCATTTTTTTTCCCTCCAGTACAACAAGGCATACAAGAGCCTTAAGGAACTTTCTCAAAATGGAGAGAATTTCTGCAAGCAGATCACATCTGTTCTTCAACAAAGGTACAAAATGCAAATTTGCAACAAATAGCTGTTTCTCTTCATTTGCATTGAGCTATATGCCATGATTTGGGGAGTGACTACAAGCAGGCCTGCTTTCCAGAACCGTGCTATGCTTTGGTACTTGAGAGACTGATGTGATGAATGCTTCTCTAGTGCACATTTACCGGGTGGCCACCATAAAAATTAAGGAACAGGAAGGATTTCTGCTTAAGAAGGTTCAGCGGAGTCTCTTCTGATTCTTCAGAAGTGAGTTTAGCGCACCTGGGCTCCCTGACACGTCTGCTGTCTATACCCACTGTTGTACGTTTCACATTACATTTTTGCTTCCCCTGCAAGGGCAGAGGCTAGGTCTTAGTCACTACTATAAGCTGAGCTCTCAGAGCCTACTCTCTTAATTCCTTTGGTAAATGTCTGGTGAATGAATGGCTGGATGAACAATGAAAAGTCACCATGTCCAGCACCATCTTCTCTTAATGCTAGAGGTGATCACGTGCAGAACTGTTTGCTGGGCTGAAATGAGCACATTTAACTCCATCAAGAGAGTAACAGCAACAAAAAATTCCAAATCAGAGAACCTAAGGAATGAGCTGGCTCATACAGGGTCTTTTAAGCCTTTTCCCTGCCTCTAGATAGCTCTATTGTAACAACTCTGAAGATGTCTTTCAAAAGAAACTATTCCCAATTTAAAATATTGTATAGGTACCATAAGAAGCAATGATGCTGTGGGTCAAGTACATTCTGCATGAGTAGGTTAAGGAAAAAGGAGAGCATGATTTTGTTAGACTCAGTGAATGGGGCCAAAAAAGGAAGGGAGCATTCAAATAGGCTTTTAGGAATAAAGACACAGGTTTGTGAAATGGAGCCAAAAGGAAAAACAATTAAATATGAGCTGATTTTCATCTAACAATCCAAATCTTTGATTCCCTGAAAAAGTGGAGAACCCATTTGGAAAGGTATTTTTTTCTATAAAACAATATTTTTATCCGTCTCATATCGAATTATTTAAAATAGGACCAGTTACCATTGTACAAATTGTTACCTAAGGTAGACAGCGTCTCCCTCCTGGATGAGGAAGAAGCTCTGCCCAGATGAACCATGCATCTGATCGGGGTTCCAGTCGTGAGGTCTTCACTATTTGGTATTGAAGAATTCAAAATTCATGCCCAGTAGAGAGCTCTGAAGACAGAAGGCAGGGGATAAATAATGTCCACTGCTGAACGTACTCAGCAGCGGGCGGAAAGGGCCTGGGGGTCACTGCTGAAACTACCTTTTTGTTTTTGCCTTGTGCAGATGACTCCACATGCCCACCCTATCAAGACACATCTACTTCCTTCATGCATGCAGTCAGCGCCTTTGTCTCTCACTGTCTCTCCTGAACTCGTTTTCTAAGGTCACCGTCTTCTCGGGACCTATTTATGTGTGAAACCTTCCACTGACGCATTGTAAAGCAACAAATACACCCAGTGAGGCAGAAATTCTTGGGTAGCTAAAGATATCTTCCTTCATGATTTTACCTCCTTATGGAGCAGAATTTTAAACTTGAAATCCTAGGGTGCAACTGGTTAGTGAAATTACAAGCACATTTCTGGAGAAAACTTGCATACTGTAGATGCAAAGAACAGAACCTACACCCCAAAATGATGCTAGATATTAGGCTTTTTGTATGACAGACATTTTCCTAAACGTTTTTGTAAAGCAAGCCTTGTACTAACACATCATTTCCCCTCAAACAAGAAGCCAATCTTGAATACTTTAGATTGATACCTGGTAGATGTGGGCGTGCAATGTCCCCTTGCGGCTGAGCTGGCAGGGTCCTCTCCTCACTGCACCGCTTGCCTATGCACTTAACCTGAGGGGCGTTCGTGTGGATGGTATTTGGGCAGAACTGTTTTCTCGTGGACACAAACGCCTCATTAATCTCTGAGCATGTGGCTCTTAGGCATTTTCAGCTCTCTTTTTGTAGCCCAGGTGGCAAAGTCAGAGGCTGCTTCATTTCCCTAGGGTCAGGTCATTTCTCTCCCACAGGAGGGATATGATTTTGAGGTCACTGACTCAATGTAATAACTCAGTGAGCGGGGATAACCAGTAACACTAGCTGATGTTATAGTCACCTTTACTCTTCCTATTCTACAAATGCATAAATTAACTTTTCTCATCATAAATGAAAGGCAGGTTCTTACCAGCTCTCCAGAAATGAGCTCAGAGCTTATTTTTCTCTTAAATACATGGATTTATTACAGTGACGCCTTTCTCTTGTATTACATAAATATGTGGAAAGCAGTATTCATTAAAAGAAACTATCTTGTTACTTGGATTATACACAGATGATGAGAGACCCCATGAGACAAGTAAAATGGTACTCTTAGAATACATACAATAGACTTTTCCAGTGTGGGTTGTGACATGAAAAATCATGAAGGCAAGTCCATTGGCAGCTCAGTGGAAGACAGAATCAAGAAACTCCTAGGGCTTCTTTGAATGAGAAATATCAGCACATATAATACATTCAGTACTTATTTATAGATTGAATGAATGGATATATAAAAGACCATTGAGGGCTTTTTGTATTATCACTACACCTGTACTATTAGAACTTGACCTTTAGTGTCCCTGGAGGTTTAGACTTGCAGAGATCCGGCCTAACAGTCTGCTGGAATGTGGTTCCACTCAAGAGCTCTGCATTAACACAGAGATGCACGTCTGGATACTGTTTCCTTCCCCAGCCAATCTGTCTCTTGCATTCATTCTAGTTGGAGTTGAGAGAACGGTGCAGTTATTACTGAAACGCCATTTTGCCTGGATAGTCTCCAATCCATCACTGTGCTTAACCAACGCAGATTTGGTCAAGAGACACACAGCAGTTCCTACAGTTCCTCATGTTAAAGTTCTCAGGTTCATGGTCACACAATTATAGATCAGATTTAAGGAGAAAACGCACATTCCTGCAAACTATTTATGGGTGTTTGGCTCCCTGCGCCCTCATAGCTAATACTTAAATGGAGTTTTGATGGTAAAATCAATTGTTCTTCTAAAGGAAGCTTCAGTCCAGGGTTTTAAATTGCAAGAACCACTCTTGTACATATTTTTTAAGAGAATAAAGAAATATAGTGACCATTTGTTGCCAACATGAACGATTGTAGACATTGTCAGTAAAGGATAAGAAATCAAAATAAAATCTTTTTTTGTGTGTGATTGTGGTACCTCATATGTGCTAGGCAAGCATTTTGCAGCTGAGCTACTCTCCTAGTTCTTTTTAAATTTTTGTTTTGAGACAAGGTCTTGCTAATTTGCCCAGGATAGCCTCAAACTTATGATCTCCGTGCCTCAGCCTCCTGGAATAGCTGGACTACAGGGGTGTCCCACCGTGTCCAACTAGAAAGGAATGCCCGCTTTGACTCTAGTTCTCAGTCTCAAAAAAGTACCCCCCAGTATAGAGTTCGCACTTACCTCTGCTGTAGCCCTTCCTGCCCTACAGTTGTTCTCCGTTCACTTGTCCTTCCAGCTCCTTGAAGGTCTTTGTGTCCCATGTGACCATCCATCAAGGGCGGGACAGGGAGCAGCCATTCCCATGAATGTTTTGTCTGAGTGTCTCTGTGCCTGCAGGCACTCAGAGCCTTTAAATTCAAGTTAGGTAATGCCTGAGGGGCGTAAGTGGATATGCCAAAGACATTTACTGACACAGTGACATATGTAGTGTATTATTTAGAATACACACAAGAAAAAATAAAATCACAGAAGAGACCATTTAGCCAGTACAACTTGTAGTCCAGGCACCGTGTTCAGTGTGTCTTACACTTGGTGGCTTTCATCTTCACCCATGCAGCAGGCATTGCCTTTCCCCTTCCCAGTTTTCAAGGAGGAATATGCAAAAGATTATACTGTCCTCTCCTCCCTCAGTTTAACCCAGGCGCAGTGCAAAGGCCTCCTCCTAGGGCCGGTAGAGCCTGCTCCAGTCCCCTTCACAGACTCATCGAGTCCCAAAGGACATAAGTGGCCGTCAAGTCCGGTGGCTTTCAATCCCTGTAGCTCAAGAAGTCAGTAAGGCGCCCTCCTCAGTGGCTCCTCAGAGCTTGGGTTGAGCAGGAGGGTGAGTGGCAGCTCTGATTTTCTCTCTCCTCTCCCAGTTACTCCAGCGACTTTACTTGTATGTGTCTAACATTCTGGTTTACCGCTAACGAGCTTGGGAACGCTGAAACACTCATGACCTGACTTCCCAGCCTCCCTCCGGCCACCGCCCCCTCCAGGAAGCTGGGGAGGAGCAGATGCCCTGAGGCATAAGCTTTTGTGATCCCTGGGCTGTGTGCTCACTGACTCCCCAGATTCTCCGACATTAGAGAAGGGTCTCATTCTTCTATTTGACTTTCCTATACACTGTCACAAGAACCAAAACTAAGGCACTCAAAATGTTAAGATGGGCCAGCTAGAGAACCAGAGAAGCTGCCAGCTGGAATCACAGAGCTTTGATTCAAATTGCCAATAATTGATCTTTGTTTCATTTATTTTCCTGGTGCTGAGGATAGAACCCTTGGCCTCACACATGCTAGGGAAGCACACTGTCAGTGAGCTACACCCTCAGCCAGATTTGTTAATTTTTAGTTCACACATAATTATTGTGTATTTTTATGGCATGCAGTGTGACAGTTTGACACATGTACACGTTGTGGAATGAATAATCAGAGTGATGAGGATATTTGTTTCCTTAAACATTTATTCATTTATTATATTTTTGTGATGAGACTATCTGAAAACCTTCCCTTTATCTCTTTTGAAATGTACAGTGCATTACTATTGTTAACCTTGCTATGCAATAGAATACTAGCACTCCTGTCTGCTTGTAACTGTGGACTCACGGACCAACCTCTCCCCGGCCTCCTTGCATTGCACCCCCAAACAATCCCTGGTAAACTTAAGTACAACTCTCTGTAAAATGAGTTCGTGACTATCTTCCAAAAGACAAACCGATGAAGCTTGAGTGGAGTATATCAATATATCCAGCCCCAACTGGAAGCTGTTCCTGATGCATAGTAAGAGATAGAGGACAGGGGCGATAACGTAATTGAGGAATTTGAGGTTACTGCAATTCCTTCTCACTTATCTAATACAAGAGAGAGGTGTCACTGTAATAAACCCACATATTTAGGAGACAAATAAGCTCTGAGCTCCTTTCTAGAGAGCTGGTAATAAAGAATGGAGGGCTTTGTCCCTGCTTTTGTTAAGCATGAGAAGGGCTTAGCTCAATTTTAATTAGTCCTTATAGACACCGGGGAAATTACAGAGTTTTGTTTTGTTTTGTTTTGTACCGGGGATCGAACTCAAGACCTTGAGCTTGCAAGGCAGGCGGCGGCACCACTGAGCTAAATCCCCAGTCCCAGAGTTTTTTAAACACTACTTTTTAATCAATTTCATTTCGTCAACATGCAATTCTCTAAAATTGATTACATAGTCACTGATATTATTCTTACAGTTTAATTTGTGTATCTAAAATATTGGCTCTGAAGCCATGTATTTTTCATGGCTTCCTTCTTTCAAAAGTGCAATTTATTTTAAAATCAAAGTCAAATACTGGTTCCTGAGTTATTGGTGGGTCTTCATTATTCCTAATGAAAATATATCAACCTACCTTGCATACTGAGAGTAAATTAGAATATAAGCGAATTAAAAATCAGTGCATGTCGTTTCCCTGGTTCTGAATCTTACAGATTGACTGGAATGTGAGCTATAGTTACTCACCGACAGGCACAGCTGTTTCATATGCAAGCCTGGAGATGCTGCCTTCACCCATGGTAGAAATAGTGGCTATAGAATGGGGGGGGGTGGCGAACCACTATACAATTAAGCACAGAATAATTCCAAGCTTATTCCTAATTATTTTAATGAGGAAAAGGAAATTCCACGTCTGAATTTGTTAGCTGTGCCCCTCTAGATTCCTTTTTGCATGTGGTACCTTTTAGCTAGGAACCATGATAAAACAGATCCCTGCAAGGGACTGGGAAGAAAGCAATCTCCTCACGATGTGTGTTGCTGCCTGTGCCTCAGGAAGGCACCAAGGTCATTTATTTCTATTCAGCAGACATCCTGAAGGGAGGCATATGTACAACTGCTTCATTAGGCCACAGCACAGAAGAGCATCAAGGCAGTGTTTGTTTCCACTGATAAGCACTCCGACTTGGAAAAATGACAGCTCTCTCTACACTTGCCACGTGGACTGTGGCTTCCTATAAGAATGACTTTTTCTCTAGGTTGGAATGTAACCAGGAGTATCTGTTAAAATAAAAGCCAGTGGGGGTCAGAAGCCTGGGAGACCGCGACCCACTCCAGCGTCCCCACAGCACTTCATTTCTGTTCCTTCAAACTTGTAGTAAGTTTCCCAAATGGTCATTAGGGCTTCCGGTGCCAAGAGTAGATGGTCACAGCCTGCTCTGCTTGGCTGATTCAATGATATACGTATTTCTGTGTTTATAGCAACACAATTTGTGATAGCTGAATCTTGGACCCGAATTCAAGTGTTGATTCTAAAACCCTTTGTTTTTGTTTCTGGGTTTTTTTTTTTTTTTCTTGGTTCTTTGAGAAAAGGTCTCACTATGTAGTTGAGGCTGGCTCTAAACTCACTGTGTAGCTGAGGCTGGCCTCAAACTCATGGCGATCCTCCTGCCTCAGCCTCCTGAGCACTGGGATTATAGGCACATCTGTGCTGTTGAGAAGAGCTGGGTCCAACTCAGTACAGTTCCAGAGGTCTAGGCTGATGATACTTGATGAGTCGCCTCCCTTTTCCCTTTGCCAGACTCCCACTCCCCACCCCAGAATGACCCCAGTGGATGCCCTGAGAAGAGGCCCAGGGAGCTCCTAGTGCTTTCCCTGAGGCAGCAGTGGGCTGGGACCCTAGCTGCTGAGCTCTGGTGATTCAGAGCACTACAGTTAAAAGGCAAAGTGAGAGGTGGTGTCCGTTTTAAAAAGTGCTTTTGTCTGACTCCCCCTGCAGTTCACCTGCAGCCTCGTCCCCACAACCATAGAGGCTGGGGAACTGAGTAGTTAAGAGGCAGGCATTCCAGCCACACCACCCAGGTTCAAGTCCCAGCACCATCACCTCCTCCTGTGTGCCCTCAGGTGAGTGACTACCTCAACTCTGTGCCATGATGTTCCCTCTATCAAATGGGCAGGAGAAACTGTGCCTACCTCATAGGGCCTCTTGTGGATTAAGTGAGGGAATACATCTAAAACCTTGCCTGGTGCCTTGTCAGTGCCCAGTAACTGCTGGGTGCTGTTATGTTGTGTGTGGGTAAAACACAGGCCTTCAGCAACCTCACGAAACAAAGGTGACGCATCCCTCTGTCAGGAGAGCACTGTTCAGACATGTTCTTCATGTGCGGAAAGACAGGAATCATTAATCTGCCCTGCTCCAGGCACGTGAGGTGTGTGCAGGTGAAGAGAAGCCTTCTGGTGTGGTGTGCGGGGCTGGCTGCACTGAGCCTCCACAGGCTGAAGCCTGACCTTCACGAGCAAAGGTGGCCAGATTCAAAAAGGTGCCAGGTCTCAAGGGACGAAGGGACCCTCTCCCTGTCCTGCCTCCAAAACCCAACTCCTTTCCCCCAAGTGAATCCAATTAAGTCAACAACAGAAAAGCACACAACATTTCTTTCTGGTGCTTGTGCTCTGTGACGTCTTTTTAGCCTCTTAGACACTTAGGGAGCCCCAAAGGACGTTGTGAATGTGACGTTGGACGGAGGAAGACTGGGCCTGACCCTGTCTCTGCTCCCTTAGAAGCTACTTGGATTGTTCGTGGGGAAGAGAAGGATGAGGAAACTACAGGTTCTTTCCCCTGCTCTGTCGACCTGTGGATTTACAGATCCTTTGAATATTTAGGATCCTTTGGGTACATAATAATATTATGAGAAGAATTACTATTTGCTAATAATTTGTTTTGTGGCCAGTGCTGTGAACTTAGCACTGCAAATTCATCATTTTCAATGCTCAGTGTGCTGCATTCAAGAAAGAGTAGATTGCTCAGCAAGTTCAACAAAGCCCCCTGGCTGTAGTGGATGGGGAAAGGGCTTATGTGTCTAGTGTTCCAAATGCTAGAAAGCAGTGTACTCTCACATGCAGCTGTGCGCAGCTCATACTCGTGGGAAAGCAGCAAACTGGCTTGTCAGTTTAGTTTTCAAGCGGTGAGGGGAGAATGAGCTTGTGAACTGGCATGGTGGTGCAGGCCTGTGATCCCAGCTACTCAGAAGGCTGAGGCAGGAGGATCTCAAATTCAAGGCCAGTCTGGGGAATTTACCAAGACTTTGTCTCACAATAAAATTTAAAAAGAGCTAGGGATAGTTCAGTGGTAGTGTGCTTAGCTCGAGTGCGCAAGCCCCAGCACTGCAAAGCAGCACAAAGAAGAGATGAGCAGGGAACGGTAAGAATTGTAACCCAGACCTGCTGTGAACTCCGTTCACTTATTCATTCCGTCAGTCATTCATGTCATTTGTATCAAGTAGCTCTTATGCACCATCTACCACTCTTGGCCTAGGAATTCAGCAATGAACACAACATTCTATGGATATTCATAGGGCTTCACTAAAAGATTGTGCGATATAAGGTAGTGATAAGTGCCTGGCCACAGGTAAAGCTGTAAGGGAATAGTGACAGGATCTTTTCGGTGTGGCCTCTGAGAAGGTGACATTTAAATAAGATGTGCTGGAGATAACGGGAAGGAGAATACCACATGGCTATATAGCAGGGTGCTCAACAGAGGCCATAGCAAGTGCAAAGGCCCTGAGGCAGGATGGCGGTTGACAACAGGACATGTCACCTTTGTTTCATGAGGTTGCTGAAGACCTGTGTTCTGCCCACACAAAACATAAGAGCACCCAGTGGTTACTGGGCACTTACAAGGCACCAGGCGCCATTCTAAGGGTTTTAGAGCAAGGTGAGGATGAGCAAAAGGTTGAATAATAGGAGGAGAAATCAGGAAGGGAGCAGAGATCTGATGACACAGAGCCTTGCAGGTCAACAGTTAATTGTTCCAGTCACTAAGCTCCTATGAGGTGTGGGTTATCGCCGCATTTTGATCTTCACAAAACTCCTAGAGATAGGCCCAAGTGCTCCTTTTCAATGTTGCTTGAGGCCACTTCACCAGGTAGAGATCTCACAGGATTCTACATCACCTGAGGTGACTTCTTCCAGCCCCCTCTTTCAAATGCTGCATATTCTTATAATAAAGAGGTCTATCTTCAAGTACAAGGAGATATTTTTAAAATAGTCACCTTAACCTCTTGTTATTCTTGGGTAAGTTCTGATACCACATAGGCGTTTTCTGCTCTGAGGCCTTAGCATGCATCCTACAGTGATCTACTTTCTTTCAAAAATGTGGTAAAAATAACTGAAAGCTCAGCTGTACTAATACAGAAAAATAAATAGGGATTTAGCTATAGATCAATGCCCTTAGGCCATTTATAAAAGAGCAGTCTGTCTTTATTTGGTCCATAACACCGAATCCAATCTGTGTGAAGACGTGCAGGTATTATGTTAGTTACTGAAGAGTCCAGGGATTGTTTCCCAGATGAAATGAAGTCAGAAATAATTTTAAAGATTTAATAACGTAGAAGTAAAATATTGAAAAATAAACAACTACACCTCTTGTGGTCCATATAAGAATGAAAATATACATTGAATTTAATTTCCTACATTTTCATTATCTGCAGCCAAAAGTGAGATAGGACATGTTCTCATTGTAGCTACAGATGGACCTAAAAATAAGACACAGTAAAATCATTTTAAGGGAGTGATTCAGTTTGTCTGAAGAGCCAAGGAAGGCATGCCCAGACTTCCTGCTGAGTCTCAGCCTGCACAGGAAGTAGGGCAAGTTCATTTCAAAAATCTGATGTTGGCCACCTCCCCCGCTGGGATTGTAGCTCAGGTAATGCACTTACCCAGCACTAGGAGGCCCCAGGTTCAGGCCCTGGGCACCATAAAAACAAACAAATAAAATAAGTAAAGCAAACTAACCAAAATCGAAGACAGCCGCTGTGTGGTTAATTCACCCGGAAGCTATCATTTAATTGTCAATATTATTATCTGGAGCTAACCTGCTGATTCTGTTCCTTACTAGTTGTGTTAGGTTTCAAGGGCTGCCGGGAAAACAAGCACCTGAACAGCAAAACTGTACCGTCTCACAGTTCCAGAGATCACAAGTCTGAGGGCCAGGTGTCCACCTGCCCAATTGGCTCCTTCTGGGGCCTGGGAGCGGGAGTCTGACTCCTGGCGCTCTCCTGGCATCTGGTGGTTTGCTGGGATCCTCCACAGCTTCAGCTTGTAGATCCATCCCCCATCTTTGCCTCCATCCTCACACAGCGTCTCCCAGTGTAAACAGCTTCTCTGTGTCCAAATCCCCCCTTTTACAAGGATATCGGCATTGGGTCCAGGCTCACCTAAATGACCTCATCCGAACCTGATCATCGCCTTCAAAGACCCTGTTTCAAATAAAGCCACATTCACAGACACTGAGGGTCAGGGCATCTGTTTGAGAAACAGAATTCAGCCTGTAACACTAGTGTGAAAGAAGATTAATACAACATTCTCCTTTGTAGAATCTTTGATAATTCCAAGGGGTTGCCAAAGGACAGGTAGATCCTTGTAGTAAGTAAATCATCTCCCTTCTCATTTTCAACCTGAGCCTTCAGGGGCACATGCTCGTGTGTGTGTGTGTGTGTGTGTGTGTGTGTGTGTGTGTGTGTGCTGATTTCTGACCAGCACACACTATTTAACAACTAGCCCTTTGCTAACAGGGCAAACCTGGAGATCAGCTATTCCAAAGGACTTCAGAAACTGGCCACCAAGTTAAGCAAAGTGTTGCAGGGCACCAAGAAAAAGTAAGTATTGTGGCAGAGGTAAGGCAAAGGTATTCTTTAAAATAGCAAAAACTGACATATGGCCCATTCCAGACTCTTCTTAGAGATGTAGCAGATACATACGATCAAGCAGAGCCTCCAGGCCTTGGTCACTTACTGTGTGTCCGGCACTTTCTGGATCATGCTTTGCAGGTTCTCCGCTTCAGTCCTCAGGGCAACCCCTGAGAGGTCTTACTGTCATCCATCTGTACAGATAGGGAGCTGAGGTTTGGAGAACAAACGACACTCCCTGTCATGCAGGTGATGACTTACAGGTTCAGGTTCACCCTGGGCCCTGTTAACCTCTAAGCCCACATTCATAATTGGCTTCATGATGCCATTTAACTCACGGAGTGGTGTTGTGAAGTCAGAAGGCCTTAAACTCAGGGAGTGTGAATTCTGTGTTATCTCCACTCTGACATTTGACAAGTAATTTGGCCTCTCTGCTTGATTTCCTCCTCTATTAAATGCAATACTGATGTGTGCTCCATTGCGGGGTGTGTGTGTGTGTGTGTGTGTGTGTGTGTGTGTGTGAGAGAGAGAGAGAGAGAGAGAGAGAGACAGACAGACAGACAGACAGACTGACGGAGAGAGAGGGACAGAGATACAATTAAAGGAGAAATGTGCATAAAGAGCTTAGCACATTGGGTGCAAAATCTGGTTCACATTCTCAGTACTTAGCAGCAGTAAGAAAGAAGTACATTCCTTCCCTGCAGGAGAGAAGAAAGATGTAGGTATTCTAAAAGCATCTATTAGTGATAATTTGCTATGAAGGTTCTGGACTAATGCGTGCAGATGTGACCCCGACTAGCAGTGCTCTAACAGAGGCTTTTTATTATGTTGACAGAGAGCGGGGAGAGGGAGCTTCTGGAGCTCAGAGCCCAAAGCCTGCGGATGTCACCTGTGATAGCAAATGATGGCTTTAAAATTGCCCTGACTTTTAGCTTTATTTTTATTTTTAGGACAGCCTTGTGGTAGGCTACAAAGGAGGCACTGCAGCACGTGGCTGCGTATAGACAGACTTTTGTTTAGACTCCACTTGTTCAAATTCTAGCTTTAGCACTTACAGGGTGTGTGACATAGGCAATTATCTTTCCTTTCAATGTCTCTTTAGAATGGAAGTAAAGCCTACCTGCTCTGGTTGCAAGGAGGATTAAATGATAATAATACAAATGTACTTGGTAGCATAGCTGATGTCCATGCTGACTTTCATTTGATTGCTTAATTTCACCTTAAAGAATGAGAGGTAGGGAGGTGGAGGTGTGTGTCTTACCCTAAGTACCAACCCCAGCACCCAGCACAGTAGTGCAGAGAGCTGGCCTGTCCCAGGTGTTCTGTTAGGCAGCTTTACCCAATATTTAATGATAAGCATTCACTGAAATTTTCTCCACACCAAAATCCATGTTAAGTACTCGCACAGGTATCCCCATGCATTTTTATTTTAAAAGATCAGTTCAGTGAAGTTTGGAGAAACAGTGATTCTTCCAAGTTCACATGGGAAACACACGAGGACCCAGGACCCGCAGAGGCTGGCACGCTGCATTCCCTGCCCGCTGCCAAACTGCTCTGAGAAGCACACGGACAATGCTCTGCTCCATAATGTGCCTGACACCCTTTTTACAGAATAACCTTACTCACGTGCAACCATGAGCACCCGTTTTAAGTGTGCGGCTTGGTCGGTCTTGACAGAGCTGCAGGCCATGAAACCACCACCAAATCCAAGCAGACGTTTTCATCACACCCAAAGATTCCTTGTCCAGCCGTACGGGAGAGGACAACATCGCCCTTCCTAACCCTTCCTGTGTCCCTCTGTGACCTTGGGGTACCCCCGTGGCATCAGAAGATGTTTTGAGGTGCTGTCCTGAGAGCCAGCCAGGAGCAGATGACGCCTGACTCCAAAAGCAGCAGGGCGGGTGCAGCCAGGGATGGGAGTCCTTAACTTCCTCAACACTCAATTTATTCGTCTCTGAACTGAGTCTGACAAGACAGTCTTTGAGGGCCTTCAGACACACTACTCTATCCCACACCTGGCCACTTTATTTCCTTGATTTCCTACAGGCGTGAAATGGGAGATGAAAATCTAAATGAAACCGACTGGGGAAGAAAGGCAGCACTGATGATGACTAGGGTGGAAAGAGGTCTATCGGCAGGGTTGAATCTCATGGGGAAATTGAAATCAGGTTAGAGAGCTGAGTGCCGCGACTGCGGAGTGCATCAGGCAGGCGGCCTCGTTTCTCAGGGCTCCCTGGAAAATGACACCTCCCTTGTCCCTGCCATTTTTGCCTCCAGCTGTCTCAGCAGCGCCTGGTCATGGGCTTCAGAGGGCATGAAATCCACCGCGGAGCTGCATCAGTGAGTGCCCCCTGCTCCTACCCCGACCTGGCTCCAACCCCACAGGGAGCCGGAAACATTGGAAGTGGGTGGGAACGAATATTCCACTTCAAGCTGGGGCTGAATAGATCCACTGTAACACACCACTTCATCCCCCCAGAAAGAAATTTGGAAAGTAGACGTAAGACCTAAGACAATGACTGTATGTCTTTATGTTCTATTTCCAGAAAACTTGGCAAAGCAATTGAGTCGGAAGCAATAAAACCAACTCATCAAGTCCTGAGCATGCAGGAGAAGAAGAGAAAATCGGTGAGTAAAGGTTTTCTTTCCTGCCCTCTTGAGAAAGCAAGATTTCTGTCTGTGACCCAAGGAGGAAAAGCTGATCTAAAAGTGGTGTTAGGTCACAGGAATTTATCATAAGAATAAACAGAACACACAAGGATGTTTGTCAGATCCTTGTTTAATAGTGAAAAAGTGGCGAGTACATCATCATTCAGAAATAATGATGATAGCAGGGCATAGCAGTGCATTCATATCAACCCAACACTGTGGGAAACTGATCCCAGGCTGGGGGCTTTAGAGACTTGGCGAGACCCTGTCTCAAGATGAAAAAAAAAGAAAAATCAAATAGAAAAAGGGCTGTGGCTCAAGGCAAAGCCACTAGATTTGATGTCTAGTACTGCAAAACAAAGTCAAGCAATAGAACATTGTATAACCATTAAAAATCTTATTAGAAAAGGTCTGGAGGTATTGCTCAGGGATAGAGTTTTTGTTTAGAATATGCAAGGCCCTAGGCTCATGCTGGCCAAAGCTGGCTCGGTGCCATGAAAACGAAAAATCATTTTACAGAAGAATTTTTTCACATGGTGATTTTTTTCACAGTGTAGTTTAAAAAGTAGGATAAAAAATAGGCAACATAATCTCAATTGTTAAGAGATAAATATGTATTTACATGTAGAACAAAAAAAACCTGGGGGATCCTTCCTGAAAGGTTGATACAAATTGCCTTGAGATGATGAAATGATGTTATTTTTATTTTAATTTTTGTACTTTATTATTGCACTTATAAATAGAAAAAAAATACTTTTTTTTTTTTTTTTAAAAAGATGCTTTTCTAGGCTTACCAGCTTGGGATTATGTCTTTATGTAAATGACTCCCTGGTTACCCGGTCATTTCAGAGCTCACCCCTTAGCTTTCCTGGGGAGCTCTCCTTTGAGAACGGTTTCCTTTGTGTTCCTTGTCCTCTTTCTTTGTGTGTGATACGGTTCTTAGGCTCTTCGGACCACGTCTCTGGGCAGTGTCCCCGCTGTTACTGCTGCTGCTTTGGCTCTGACCGTGGTGGGGTCAGGCTCTCTGCCTGCTCTGGCCGGTGCCCAGCCCCAGGAGGGAGGCCCCAGAGGGGCAGAGACAGTGCTGGGAGCGGTTCCGATGACACAGGTCCTGAGGGTCGGTTTGTGTCAGGAGGATAAAGGATGTGAGGAAGCTCCGATGGAGGAGAGACGAGAAAGGCATTTAACAATTCAAACTCATTCCACTGAGGCCGGAAGGAGGACTGGTGTCAGAGGGAGGCTCTGCCTAAGCCTGGGATGATGGGTGGAAACAAAAATTGCTAGGAAGCAATATAATCATCCGCCTTTGCTGGTTAGTTTAATAAAACCAAACACTAACCTCTATTTCATTAATTACAATGTATTTTTTATATCATGTAATAGTATGATAGTTATATTTGCTTCATATTTTCCATAAATCAGGCACAATGCTATTGCAATTTATCACAGTGATTTAGGCCGTTGATGTCATGACTCCCCCAAACTGCTGTTCCAGTTTATAAGCCTCTCAGCGCTGCCATTGCCACTGTAGTGCACCCCATCTACCCACCCTCATCTCTCACAAAGGATAAAAGATTAACTTTTAATTTTACAAGTGCACTTGCTCTAGATTCCAGGTGCATCCATTGAGTAAAACAATGGCACGGTGCGTAAAATTACTTTCACTGTGCCAGTTACAATAGACTAAGTATTCTACACATAGCCAATGGGGAAACATAAAAATATATTGTTTGTGGGATCTCAGGAAAGCCGGATAATGACTGACCTACTGAGTCTGTGGAACACGAAAAAAGTTCCTGTCCTAACTTCTGCCCTAACTGATCTCCCGGAAGGGTTGCCTAGATCCACTTTTATCATTATTACTAGTGTCCCTTGAAAAAAATTAATGATGATTAAGATTCCAGTCTCTGTGAAATTAAAACAACAGTCACGCTGTGGGCAAAGGTGGCACGTAGTAAAATGAGCACTTCAGGGACTGTTTACCGATTCTCCCGGTGTGGATGTTTTTGCCACATGAACTGAAGTAGAAGTGGACATTATGGAGCCCACAGCAACACGGCCTACACGAGAGCTTCCTCACACAGCTGCACACGTGTATGCGCTTTTCACATTCATATAGGTTAGAAATCAGTGCGTTGACAAATCTCCTCAAGAGATATTTACGTGGAGGTAAGGTAGCTTCTGTAGAAATCTTATTAGAAAAGGTCTGGAGTTACAGCTCAGTGGAAGAGTCCTTGCTTAGAATTTGCAAAGCCCTTCCTTGGCTCACGGTGGCTAAACCTGGCTCAGTGCCATGAAAACAAAAAAAATCTTTTTACAGAAGAAAAAACCCTGCCGGATTTTCCAACTCCAGTGGATAGTGAGAGTAATCGTACCAGAATTACAAAACCAGTGCCGTGGACTACCTTAGTCAGTGTAGGGGGCTCTAATAGAATAAATAAACTGGGTAACTTAGAAATAACAGGAATTGGTTCCTCGCCATTCTGGAGGCTGGGAAGTCCAAGATGTAGGCACACGCAGATACAGTGTCTGGTGAGGGTTCTCTTCCTGCTGCATGGACAGCCATCTTCTCATTGGCCCTCACATGGTACCAGGGGCAAGGGACAGTGCAGGGCCTCTTCTGAGGTGTGGATCCGTGCATGAGGCCCCCGTGCTCGTGACCTAATCACCCAAGTCTCCATGTCCAAATGCCATCCCATCAGGGGAAAATGTTTTCATCTATGAGTTGGGGGTGGGGACACATATTTAGTCTATAATAATGACTAAACAAAAAGAAAGAATAACTTTTTTTCACTTCTCTTTTTAATAGCTTGATAATGAAGTTGAAAAGACAGCAAATCTTGTTATTAGCAACTGGAATCAGCAAATTAAGGCAAGTATTCATAAATACCATTTGTATAAGCTCAGCTTTTAGGATAGATGCTTTATACTTTTTCACAGATATGATCATGTGCTTTAGTGTTAATACTCCTCAGTGCTAATTGAAAAGAAAAATGTTTACACACTGAATTATTAAAAATCTGAAAAAATATCTGAAAATATGACTGTTACTTGTGGCTAACATTTACCTGGCATGTAGGACGTGACACGCACTATACATTTATATACTGAATCATTACAAGAACCCAATGTGATGTGTGACTTTGCACCATCCCATTTATAGAGGAAAAACTATAAGGCATGGGCCGTGTAAGCAATTTTCCCTAAAGGAAAATTGGTGTTTCAGCCAAGAATCCTTAAAAATTCTTGGGCTCCGGCATCATTGCTCTCTCCCATTACACTGTACCGTCTCTGTGTAATTTGAAATTAGAGCCAGTGACAAACAGACCTGAGCTGTGGCTTTTTATCTGTAGAAGAGCATTAGTGATGTTGACCTCACTCACTAGTGCAAGCACACTGTGTGTGTTGGGGGTTGGGAGGGTGACAGGTGCAGAGGAAGACATATGTTGATTCCAAAAGTGTGCATGGTCCACTTCATGTGCACAACACTATGCTAAGATATGATCCTTGTTTTCAAGTAATTTAAAATAAGGCCGGCAAGGTAACATATGTGTAGGAAATAGTGAATAAACTCCAAGGAGAGGATCTGGAGTGAAAGGCTGGAGTATACTTTTATAGGTTCTTAAGCAGTAAAAATAGCAGATGAAACCCATATGTATGGAAGATTATTCTAGAATAAACTGGTATTAGAGGAATTCATTTCAAGTTGGAAGGATAAGAGGCTAAGAAATCTGCATTAAAAAACTCAGTATTCCCCTTGGACAGGACTTGCACTCCAGAGTTGGAATTTCCTTTTTCATCTCCAAAGTGTTAGTGACCAAAGAGAACCTTTGCAAATTAGTCGCCACTGTGCCAAATAACCAGAGATGCCCTCAGACCCAGGTGGTCTTGGGGTGACTCCGAAACTTTTGATGCCACTGTGGACTCCATAGGCCAAGGACATTAATAAGAAATATTTGAGGTAAATGAATTTCTACATCCAGTAGTTGTACTGCACAAGAAATTTCATGGAAATCACTTTATACTTATTTATAATAAATATTTAAAAGCCTCAAAAAATATCCAGTAATTTTTGTTGCTTTTTAAAAATTTTTTGCTCTTGATTTTCTCAGCTTTCTTAAAAGGGATTGTTTTTTAAAAAACAATTTTCTTGCCAAATTCAGCATTCACAGGAACTTCAGTACAATGAACCAAAAGCCAAGAACAATGTTCACAATCTACAGTTGCTTCCAAGGACCAAAACAAACAAACAAACAAATAAATAAATAAATAAATAATCTTTTACTATTTCCCAGTTTTTACCAAGTCATTTTTCTAAATAAAATGATTTTGTTTTTTATGAAGAATGACAGAGAAATTAGAGAGCATAAAATTCTTGAGCTATACTAATGCTCTCCCAGTTGTAATGCAAGGGCTTGAGCATGTTGGTAATGAAACAGTCTATTTTGGAGACACAATTGCAAAGCCTTAAAGAACCAAGTACTCTCGCCTCACTTGCTCATTAATTAGCAGGCATGTGACTGACTGAAGGTGGAGGAAAAGGGCTGCTTGATCATAGAGTCTTCAAGTATTCTGAGTGAAGCAGAAGCTTTTGCCTCTGATTCCCAAAGAGAGACCAGAGCTTTCCCCCTTTGCCAGCCAGTCTTACAGTCCTTGCAGTCTTTGAGGGGAAAGCCAGCCTCAATCTACCAAGTATCTGAACAGACTGAATCCAACTCGACCTAAATCTGCCTGCATGCTTTATCTCTGGAGCATCACCTTTCAGCCAAATTCAAGTGTGTAGAATAAGAAGCAGTCCTCTGAGTCCTAGCCCGTGCTGAGCTTTAGAGACACCCATAGGGTGGCCAGACACAGACAGCTTTTTCTTTCCCTACCTCTTCCCTCACAGCCGGAACCCCAGCAAGCACAGGACCTTTCCCAAGATGCCAGGCAATCCCAGCTCTCAAGCTAGGCATCAGAAAGGGACGTTTCCACCCTTGCTAAACTTTTAAAAGACTATTTTAAAACAACCTCAACTGTGGACAGTTTTGTTGTCGTCCGCTGTTTGGTCTGTGGAGTTCAGTTCGGGAGCTCGGACTGGGAGGGTAAGGTGCAGAATCATCAGGCAGGCTCCGGGGAGGTTTCTGGAATGCTTCTGCTTTATTTAGGAAATGCACAGGCTTTATATAGCTTACATGTGGACAACCATGGGGGAGGAGCATGGGAGGAGCATTTAATTACATGGCACTTTCTTATAGGTTATGCAGGTCCATACATAAGCGGAGAACACTGGGCGATATCTTATTGGCTAGACATATGGTGGGGTGATTTTTCTCAGGCGAGGTGCGGGAGTCACGGACTAGGGGCAGAGGTGTAGCCTGTTAGACCCAGCATCTACCCACTTAGGCGAGCTTGCTCAGCCTTAGCATGGACTCTGAGTTTGCTCAGGAGACAGGAGTGCAGCACACCTGGCCCAGTCAGGCTTGAACTTCTCCCATACCGTTTGACTGAAGAGTGGAGCAGGCCGGCTTCCATGATTGTTTCAGTAAAACCATTATGCTCTGTAGAAAATGTGGTGGAGGCCTGTAGGCCTTTGGTGATTTGACAAAGCATATAATCCCCTTGAGTGTACCCAATACAATAAAAAAGCATGCAGTGGTTATCAGGCAAAGTGTTCACTGCCGCAGTGTTTTAGGCAGATTTTGAGGTGAAAGCAGGAACAAAGAACTAAAACAACATAGTCACTCAAGCTACCACACAAACATGCCTTGCTTCAGAACAGGAGAGTTTTTCTCATAATGATCAGTTTCTGCCCCGCCTTGTTTATTTGTATATTTTTTTACTCTAGGCTAAGAAAAAACTAATGGTGAGTACCAAGAAGCATGAAGCCCTTTTCCATCTTATAGAAAGCTCCAAGCAGTCTGTGACCGAGAAGGAGAAGCAGAAGGTAAAAGCCAGCACAGGATCTGGGGTGTGAGGCTGGGAGACAGGTGGGCTTCCTGCCCTCATCTGGGGGCCCTGAGAACTGGCCGTTCCTCCCGCAGTGGGGTCTCTGCAGAACTGTAGACTGACAGAGAATGAGAAGGATTCTAGGTCATTTCTGCTGCACATTTAGTTTTAGAAGGTATTACTGACAGAGGCCAAAGTGTCCAATTATTTTTGGTTAGAACATTCTATTAATAGAAAAAGATCTCAATTCATATTCCAAATCAATAAAAATTCTGTGTACTTACATCTACTGTCATATAATATATAGGATTTCATATATGTTATGAACGTTATAAAACAAAGTAGAAACATTTGCAGGATGAGGCAAAGATGAAACAGTATTTAAATGTTTAGTTTATAATGATGCCTTTATACAATCACAGAGTGATAATTATTAAGCAAATGTATATGCAAAATAAACCCTTGGGGCAGGATTTAGCCTTTACCACAGTAAATATAAATTGATATTTCTAACAATCCTTTTGACAATTTTGAATTTTTAAATAATTAAAATTTCTTCATTAACATCTTGCCATGTCCAACTAGCTCATTCCGTTATTGCTTTTTCACATGGGTGATGTTTGCTTATAACAGGAGCAGGAGAAAGCATCAACGCTGATGCTTAGTTTACATTTACTTTATTAGTAGTAAAATCAGTCCACAGGCTCCTGGCGGAAATAGTTCTAAGACATGTGCATTCTGTGTATATCAGTTCAATTAAAGCAAAATAATACCTCTCTTAATCCACGATCCTGGCACATGTCAAAAACCACATGTCCCAGATGCTAGAAGTAAGGACCCTTGCATGGGCCAAGATGGCTTCTCATGTTGCCAAATCCCGCACTTCTCTCAAAGCCACCTCAGAATCCACAACTGTCCGCGTGTGACACCAGTGTCCTTCCTCTAGCGCATCAAATAAGAGTAAGCTTCAAAGCTGTTGTTAGGCAAGTAAGAACACACACAGTACTGAGGTGCAGGAGCAAAATTAGAGTACGTTCTACCTACACCCCAGTAGGCTACCTCATACGCCTCTTGTGATCTATGTCCCGTACTGGAAACTATGAAACACTCAACGCCTTCCCCAGAAGATGGAAAGGAAAGGCAAATGCCGGCTGCAGTCCCAAAGCGTTCTTAAAAAGGGTCATTGAAGTGGCTCCATCATTCCAGCTGAAGAAACTATTAGCTGGACAACTTAAAATTCATTGGTAGGATTTCCCGGGCTTCCTACTTAGCCTTCACGTGGGAAAGGCTCACGGCGAGCGCTAAATAATGATCTGCCTCAGGTGTTTCAAAGGCAGCAGGACCTGTTCCGGGCATTCTTAGGCCTCCTCAGAAGCCGTTCTTGATGACCGCCAAGCAGTCAGAAGGAAAAGCTTGCCCCGCTGAGTGGTGAAGTCCTCCTCCTCCCCTCATGAAGAGCTTGCCTGAGGTTGAAGCCCAAGGCCTTGTTTGCTCGCCTGCAGCATCCTCCAACCAGGACTTCTGCCTGGTTTTATGTCACAGACCCCTCCCCTCGTCACTGCTTTGCCTGGTAGCTGCTGTGTTAGCCCTGAAGCTGAAAACCTGAGGCTGCACTCACGTCTCACCCACACAGAGGCACCCGCGTCTGCAAGCCTTCCTGCTCCTCCCCCGGTCCGCTTGCAGTTCTTGATCCCACCGGAAGCTGCTCTGAGCCTTCGGGCTCTTCCACTCCATCCTCAACGTCCTCTCCCTCTCCGGCAGACTATTCTGCTTCCGCCCATAGAGAAAAGCGAAAGTCAGCAGGCCCGGGGTGGGGTGGGGTGGGGGAGCCCCGGGGGAGCCCCACCCTCCCCTCACCCTCCCGCCTCTTACAGACCCTCTGTCCCTCTCCAGGGGTTCCTTCCCCGAAGTCTTCTCACCTCGCCCATCTTAATCTTCTCAGGCCGCTTTAACTACTACCACAGCCTGGACATCTTAGACGTCAGGCAAATTATTCCTCACCTTTCCGCGGGCTGGAAGTCCAAGCCCAGGGTCCCACTTAGGTTCCAGGGAGGACCATCGCCCAGGCTGCAGAGTGTGATGCTCTCCTTCTATCCTCCCATGGCAGCAAGAGGGCAAGAGAAACCTCCGGGGTTCCTTTACAGGGGCACAAATCCTATTCATAAGGGCTCTACTTTCAACACCCAGCCCCTCCCAAGGGTCTCTTCTCCCATCGCCTCGGGCATGGGAAATTCAGCTTGAGACTCAATGCGCACTGACTTTCAGGCTCTGGCACCGCAGCCCGGGAGAACGGGGAGTCAGAGCCCGTCATCACGGTCCTATTCCTGTTCCACCATCATCCTCTCTCCTCCTGTTTACGGTGAGGTTTTTTGAAAGGGTTGGTTGCTAACTCCACTTTCTCAGCTCTTGTTCAAGCCTCAAGCCGCCCTAAACAATCTTCCCCCACCATTTCCCTCAGCTTGCTCTTGCCATCCAAAAACGATGTCCTTGTCGTGAAAGTCTGTGGGTGCTTTCCAGTCCTTACCTTAAAGGAACTTCTTGGAAGCTTCATTCTGTGTTTCAAGCCTTGTTCATTTCCCCCTCTCGGAAACATTCTCTTCTTTTTAACTGTAGCAGCAGCGCTCTCTTGCGTTTTCTTCCGCCTCTCTGGAAATTTTATCTGAGACTCCTTTATGGACTCCGTTTCTCTGACATTTTATATCGCTTTTCCTAAGGACTTCCCTTTGGCCATCTGTGTTAGTTACTTTTCTCTCATTGCTGAGACAAAATACCTGAGACCCAAAGTTAGAGGGGAAGGGGTTTATTTGGCTTACAGTTCATGGAGGTTTCAGTCCATAATCAGCTGGCTCCGAGGCAGGGACAACAAACAGGCATTGCAGAGGAGAAACAACATGGCGGGCACAAGGCAGCAAAGGTAACGGGAGGTTAACTGTGCCTTTCTACTCCTTTTATCTTACTCAGATGACCAGGATTAGGACAGTGCCAAACTAATCCCTCACATGTAGTGGTTTAGTAGTCACCCACCCTTAACCCCAGCACCACACATTCCAGATTCACCTACCTCTGAAAAAGGAAGTCCCACTGCATCTGCATGAGGCTTTGGGGAGACATCTACACACAAACAATGACACCATCTCTGTTTAATTCACCATTCTGATCCCATGTCCAGGATTCAGTAAGTTTACTCTTAATGCTCCAACTACCAAATCTATGGGAACAATACCCACTCTGGCATCACCAACCCATACCAGTCTCCAGGCTGCCTCTGGTACCTCCGGAGTCAGACTTGTCACTTCTCTCCACCAAAGATTCTCATTATCCCTGTGTTTCCTAGATCCTTGAATACTGCCACCTGCTCTATCCTCCCAATTCTAGTGCCTAAACCCAGCATTTTTTGAACTTCTGTATTTCTGTCTCCCTGCCACTACTGTCTCCCGGGACACTGTCAGCATTTGTCTGGGTTACTGCAACAAAAAGACAAACCAGTGTGTAGACCTTCAGTGTGGCTCTTCCTGTCTATTCCCCGCATACAGGAGAAACTGGCGTTCCTGAACCATGAATCTGAGGTTATCATTCTCCCATTGAAAGCCTTCAAAGGCTTTCCAGTGACCTCAGACTACAGTACGCCCTCTCTTGTGTGGCTCTTAAGACCCTGCTGGGCCTAGAACTTTATCAGCATCATCTCTGCCCTCTCTCTCTCTCTCTCTCTGATCTCAAACTGTGTTCCAAACTCACAGCATTTTGTATTTTGCCATACCAATTCTTACTTTCATTTTAGGTTTATTTACACATGGACCTTTCTTTTTTTTTTCTTTCACCACCTACTCCATGCAAACTGACAGCTTAAATGTCATGTTCATTCTAAGACTAGTTTAGGTGGCTTTCTTGGTGTCCTAGTGACAGCTAAGCATGTCTGTCACCCAGGATTCCTGGGACCCATCACACCATAACAATGGCCCGTGTGCCTCCCTAGCTGGAGAAGAAATCTATTTTTTGTTCTCTTTGCTACTCCCAAAGCTTTACCTATGTCACGCTGTAGTCATGCAATTAATGTCTGGTGAATAAGATGTTCCTTCCAAGAGAAAGAAAAAAAATTCAATCTTGACAAATTTTAGTAAAGGAAAGTTCTTAAATAAAAACATAGGAGTTTAGATTCTTCTTTTATGTCCACTTAGGGCTGTTTCTGGAATGTCTGCCATGCAGAAGTGTGTGGTCAGTAGCTCTAGGGCACAGGCTAGTGAATGTGAGGGGGGTGATCTCAAAAGCAAGTCAGTGCATTCTCCTGAGAATCTAAGACAGTGTGTAGTACAGCCTGGCATTCTTTCAGCCCCTTCACTTTATCATTATCAAGTGAAAATTCACAAGCTCCTGTTTCTGCAGATGGATGTGGTTCATCACACTTGAAATACAAAACTAATGTGCCCTGCATAGCTCATACATCGAATGGATAAATAGCCAGCCCAGCATATCCACAGGAAAAATGGCATTCGGGATGAATGTTCTTCATCATTGTAACACTGGTCAACATGTTCTTAAGCATAAAGAATCTCATTCTTAAAAGCCGTTGTCTTTGTCCTTGAAACTGCTAAACTTTTAAAACTTAGGGTGTTATTGCTGTTCCTTAAAGTGTGGTTTGAGCACGGTTTGCATGGCAAACATCTGAAGAAGGAGTGAAAGTTCAGATTTCTAATCTCATGACAGAGTTAATGAAACAGTATTGCTACTTGTGGGGTCCCAAACTTGGAATTTTACAGGTCCCCCAGGTAAGGCCCAGGCACAGAAATGTTTTGAAATCATTCAAGTAAAACTAACTTACTCAATTCTCAGAGATGTGAAATTACTTGTCTGGGCATTTTAATCATCAGTTTTCAGCTACTGTGGTTGGGGAACTTTTGTGTTACTTTGATTTCCCTGAAGATTTAGCAATTGGAATGGTGTATTTCGGTGACTGTGGGGAGAGGCCCCTGGGGAGCAGGGTGAGAGGAAATCATTTGTCAAACTGCCTGTGACTTACAGTGAACTGTGGGCACGTGTAGTAGGCTTTTCTCTAGTAATAATTGTACTCTGATCTTTGAGAGTCATGAGTGATATCAGACGGTGTAACTGGTGTCTTACCTGTGTTACCTGCCTGAATCCTCAGAGCAGCCCAAGGAAGTAAGAGCTGCCATTCTCCCCTTCATGGAGATAAACGAGCTGTGACTCACAAGGGTTAAGTAACTTATTTGCAGTCAGAACCAGGGCTCAAAACCCAAGAAGTTGGATTCTCTAGGATGGTCAGAGAGGAAGGTGGCCAGGGCCACTCTAAAAATGATATCAGTTCGTAAGTTTCTACCTGTCCTCATAAAAAAATTTGGATTACCAAATAAAACGATAGCATTTATTGGTAGATTGCAGTCTTAAATTCAAGATCTTTGATGTGTGTTTATGATTCTCAACTGCACTGTCATTTTGCCTTCTTGATTTGATTTTGTCTCCTGGACAAATTGTTTCACATACAAGCCTTCAATATCTTCGTGTATAAAATTCAAAGTATCGTACTGAAAGGGCCATAAGTTTCCTTATGGCTCTGCCATTTTTTTTTCTGAAAAAGAAGATCATCTTTGGCTTTGTCGTATAGAGTTAACTTTCCACACAGAGTTTAGATTATCGGGCTTCATGTACTTCCTTCTGTGGAATCGCAGCGGTCTCTCATTAATATCTTTTTGAATATGTGACGGTGATGTTTTTGCTTCAGCTCCTCAATAAACTGAAAAAGTCTACTGAGAAGTTGGAAAAGGAAGATGAGAATTATTACCAGAAGAACATGGCGGGTTATACAACCAGGCTGAAATGGGAAGACACACTGGAAAACTGCTACAAGGTAAGTTTTGCATTCACATTTGTTTCCTTTACGGAACGTTTTACCTTCCCGGACCTTGGAAATCAAGGTGAGACCTACAGTTACGAGACCTAATTTCTGGCTTAGCCATGGGCCTCAATTTCACTATGACTCTCAGCAAACTACATTTCACCTCGTTTCCATTTCTCCATGGATACAGTTGCCAATGGAAACTTACTGAGTATCATTTGCCAAAATTTCTGTTTCTGATGCTCAGTGGAGGTAGTAGCACTCAGCTGATTGTAAAAAGAGCTATCAAAGTAAAGAGTGACTTAAAGCTCAGATATCAGGTACCCAGATGTGAGTTGCAGCTGAGGTCTAACTCACACAGTGATCACTTACAGATTCCTTTCCATCTCAGGCATTGTTCTGGCCACTGGAGATTTATAGCACTGAATTAGAATACCTTCTTCACATTTTAAAGGTAACACAGACAAACTCATAAGGAACGAATTGCAGTAAATCATCCAACAAAAAATAGTCAAAAGATATGAACAAACAAGTCACAAAAGGGAAATCAGAATCACCCTAGACATGAAAAGATGCTCAATCTTTTGGCAAAATTAGGAGGTGATATCAAGTATCGGCAAGGACATTAGAAACAGGAATTTCTTGTGCCCCTTGAGTGAGAATAATTAATGGTATTGAGTAAAGTGGACATGTGCATGGGCCCACTGCCTTTTAAGGCAGCATTATCATCTCTACCTCAGGAAGGATGCAAGAAGCTGGGTGTGGTGTGCATGCCTATAGTTCCAGCTACTTGGAAGCCTGAGCCTGAAGATCACATGTTCAAGGCCAGGCTGAGGGACTTAGCGAAAACTTGCCTCTAAATAAAAATTTCAAAAAGGGCTGGGGATGCAGCTTAGAACACATGCCTCGTATGCACAATTAGAGATCTAGGCTTCCACACTGTGATCTTCTCCCAGTAGAGCTGGCTGCAGCAAGGCCACAGGCAAGCAGAAATGGTAAGGTTGTTTTTAAATCTCCTGCAGTTCAACCACATTCAGGTAGGATAGATGCAGAGTTAGAGAAGAAAGGAGAAAGTAAAAGAGATGATCATTTAGGACAAAGAGGGAGAAAAATGAGAACAAAGCCCTTCTTTCATTTTCACATGGAACATAGGATCTTATGCTCCCCTGGTTTATGCTGACTAGGTTATAGATGGATAAGGAAAAGCCAGGGATTTAAAAGCTGGCTCTGCAACCTGGGCTCTGACCTTGCCTTACCTCCTAGGACAGGGATGGTGAACCTTTCAGAGTTTTCCATGACAACAGCCTGCTGCGGCATGAGTGCCATAGGTTCGCCACCACGGTCCTAGGGCTGCCTTACGAAACGGTAGTTTTCCCAGGTGGCTGGCTTCCCTGGATGGCTCTGTTAGGAGATGGAAGAGAAAGCGTAGCAACCGCTCCTTCTTCTAGGAACCCTTCAACAATTATGAGAAAAATATGTGAGCTCAGCATTGCCTCCCCTCTTCCCCTCCTCCCTATGCCACAGCACTGGCTCTTCCAGGGCAGAGCTAGCAAGGGTCTGGCCTTCTGCGTGTATTCAGCGTTGCTGACGCTAGTCATTAACAGAGGCTCTCACGAGGTCTCCTCTTCAATTATGTCAGTTCCCTTTCTCGGGGGAAGACCTTCCTACTCCTTTCTTCCCCTCTGTTTCATTAGTCCTAATTTTTACATCGTAGCATCATGGAAATTACCTCTCCTTCCTTACAAAATCATCCTGATGGTGACAAGATGCACATTCACTGACATTTTAAAAAGACCACCTTTGGTCTTCAGCTTGTTTGTTGCTTTTATTGCTTAATTAGAATTCAAGTCACATGCAGCAGCATTCAAAACCTGTCTCCTTGAGGAAAAGTAGGTTTTCCTTTCATGCCTCTTGTGTCCAGGATCTTTGCTACTGTTGTGATGTCGGGGTCCTGCCAGCAGGTCCCAAACCCGAGGGAAGAACAACAGGAGAGCAGTTTCACGAACTTAGTTCCAGGCTCATGCTCTCTTCGTGGCAAGGCCCCGTTTATTTTTCAGGGTGGGGTATATATAGGCTAAAACCAAAACCAAAAGTGTAAACAGGATGTAGCTGACTGTAAAGGTCACAAGGTTCTACAAAACAAGTATTATGAGTTACATTTGCTAGGCAACAGGTCAGACCACCAGTTGAACTAGCCCGTTACTAGGGGCGACAGCACATCCGTGCGGGTGAGGTGACTCAAAGTTCAATCATGGCTGTGCCCATGTCAAGGCTCACCGTAAAGGCTCACCATAGCTACCACTGTGGTAGAGGCCGGCAGAATCTCACCCCTCTCCTGTTCAGTCCATGCAGACCCTTGGACCCCACCTTCCTAGAAGCTGCCTCCTGCACCCTGAGGGCCAGGCCCAGCCCGTCGGAGCCACTGGAGACAACCTCTCTCAATCACCCTTGCTACACCCTAACCCCAATAATGACACCCTTATTTTCTGAGCTTATGTCTATTCGGTCTACACCAACAAATTATTCACTCACATATTACTCTATTTGCGCTATATCTTTTGTATATTCACATAAGTAGAAATATTAGATTCGCAAAGACAGGCTGAATGCACTAAAATACTTTCATTATATGTAAAATGGGATAGTCAAAGCCCTCAATATTTTTGTCCATATTCTCACCGTCCTTCGCTAAAAACGGAATATAAGAATTTATTTTAGCCTAGCACGTTGGTGCATGATGTAGTCTCAGCTATTCAGGAGGAGGAGAAGACAGGATTTACCAGTTCCTTCTGAGAATACTCATTGAACTATGCTCGAGACAATTTCCTAGATATTGGGAGAAACATTATAGTCTGAAGTGTGGCTGTTAAGCAATGGAACCAGTTGCGCAAACCACATGTCAAAATTATCCCTTCTTCCTTCTTACTATGTTCCTCCTTTCTAGGAAGAAGCAATTCAATTGATAGAAATATTCTGCAACCTACTTAAAAAATAATAATAGCTCTGCTATCAAGAACTTCCAAGAATCAAATGCTTGGTACTGATAATACTTACTGAAGGAATTATTTTACACAGCCATTTGCAATGTGTGTCGAAAGCTTTAAAAATGTTCCTTTTCTCAACCAGTGTTCCTCACCTGAACCCGAGATCAAGGAGATTATCTGAGTGGCTGTTTTCTCGGCTCTCGCAAGGACAGTGCTTGGCCAGGACCGCTTAGGTGCAGACAGATAGCAACTGGTTACACTTGTGTGTCACTGAGCAAGGGTGCTACATTCTGAGGATTTAACAGAAGGGCCGTTTCATCATCTGAACATCCCTAGAGACCTAGATGGTGGGGCCACTTGGTGTCACCAAGAGAGGAAGCCTGAGATGTATGAAGCCGTGGGCTGTTTGATGGCAGTGTGTCTTTTACTGTAGGAAATTTTTGACATGTAAATATTTGCTGTATTTTTTTATCATACCTCACACATATATTAGATACCTCAGGACAGTGATGACAAATCCATCTCACACATGCTGCAACCGATGATATCTATTATCATTGAAAGCTCTAAAAGGCTCACTGTCACTGCCTTGAGATGTGAGTGCTTAATTCTCTCCTAGGATTCATGTTACAAATCTGTTTTGAAGAAGTAACAGAAAACAGCTTAGAGATTTCTACTGAAAACATATTAAAATTAAAACAACAACTCAAATGACCTACAGTAAAGGAATGACCAAATTGTACTACACAATCGACTACTATGAAAGAATGAAAATGGTGGAAAATTGTTCTGGTATGAGCTTAAGTGGGAAAAAAATCCAAATTTGAATACTTTGATAGGCAATAAGAAGATAAAATCACATATACTCAATAGTCCAAAATACATCACAATGTTGACAGTGGTCACCTCTGGGTGGAAGAATTGGGAAGATTTTAGAATGGATTTGTTTGTGCCCTTTTGTGGCCCTAGGACAATGTTTCAAGGCACCTGGAGAATTTGTTAAAATGCAGATTGCTTCACACCTCCCCAGACCTGGTGAACGGAAATCTCTGAATAGAAAGGGGTCCAAGCGACCTCTAGTCATTCAGGACTTCAAGGGTCCCTGGCTTAGGAAGAGCATGATACTTCTTTCATCAGTTTTACGAAAGCAATTTAAATGAAAACACAGCCACCCCCCCAAGTCCTCTGCGGTCCAGAACAGCAGGAACTGGAGAGAGAATAAAGATTTTGGGTTATTGTGATGCCTGTGTCCCAGATGGGCACTACATCCACTGTCTCTTATGGCCTCCCTCTGACCAGCTTTGTTGTATGTGCCATTGTGAGAGCACAAGAGGACAGTCTGAGGTCCTCCAGAGTCTTATCTACCCCTCCATCACTCATCTTGTACAAAAAGGAAAAGATAATAGAAAGCAATAATTCATTAAGTGAGATATGGATTTTTACTTTGCACGGTAGAATTTATTTCTGCCTCTTTTCATGAGCAAACATAGATCATTTTAATGATTTCCCTGAAATGTAATTAAAATCTGTTAAACATTACTGTCTCTACCAGAGGACGATGGTTTATTTTAGTCTCAGACTGATGCTCCTGGGCGCTTGTCAAAGCACAGAAACAGCTGCCCCCAGGGATACAATGTATTCTGAAACCTGGCTTTTTTATTTTCTCCCCTGTCTTTTGCTCCTACTGGTAAATTGGAACAGCTGCTTTCTACATCTTTTTGTGTAGGGTAAGGATTTTTTTTTTTTTTTTTTTTTGAAGAGTGTCCCATTTGAGATCCAAACAAATGAGCAGAATTTGTTTCAGATATTTATTGAGAGGCATTTTGATTCTGCCCTTTGAAGGATCAATGTGTTTGAGAGGCTCTTCGTCTGTGTCTTTTGTGCTTTATCTGGGAGAAGGGCAAATGGCCACATTTAAATGGCTGGTGCCTGTGATTTTGGAGACTCAGGAGACGGCCAGCAGAAACAAAGGCATTTGGTTCCTGCAGACCGACTAAAATTGTGGGGCATCTGAAGTAGCTAAGAAGGTGGCCGCGGTGGGGCACAGCTCCAGGCTTCCTGTCCAAAGGTCGGAACCCCAGCTCAGTCGGTACATTTGCATGTGATCGGCACAAGTGTTCACGTTTACAGCCCTGAGCCTTTCACGACTTGCATTTGAAGGGAGTGTTAAAAAGACTAAGAAACAATGCATATGCAGTGGGATATCACTCAGCCTTAAAAAGGAAGAAAATTCTGGCACGTGCCACAGGGTGCATGAATTTTAAAAACATGCTAGGTGAAATAATCCAGACATAAAAGAGAAATTATTTTATGATTCCTCTTTATATATATATATATATATATATACACATATATATAAATATACATATATATACACACACACACATACATACATATATGATGGCTGAATTCATAGAAAAATGATGGTTGCCGAGGCCTAGGAGACAATGGAAGTGGGCAATTATTATTTCATGGGTACAGAGTGTCCATTTCATAAGATGAAAGACGTTCTAGAGATGCTGCTGATGGTTGCACAACAATGCAAATGTATGTAGACACTGAGCTGTACACTTAAAATAGTCAAAACTAAGCCAGAATGATGGCATACACACCCGTAATCCTGACACTCGGGAGGCTGAGGCAGGAGGATCACTATGAGTTTAAGGCCAGCTTGAGCTACATAGTTCAAGGCCAGTGTGAACCATGAAGTGAGACTGCGTCAAAAAAAAAAAAAAAAAAAAAAAAAAATAAAAAAAGGACATTCTATGCTATGTAAATTTTACCATACTTTACAAGGATATAGCGGGACGTCATACAGGCCAGGCAGGTGGAACCTGCAGATGTGCCACAGGAGACGGGGCAGGAGTGAGGGACTCGGTGAGTTCTGTGCCTCTCCCCAACCCCACCTCCCTGCCAAAGATCGTAAGACGCAGCCACACTTCCTCTCCCTTAAGGTTGTGTTATTGCCAGTTTTCCCAAATCCTTCGTGAAAGACTGCTGCTGAGCACTCTTTACTTCGTGGGACAGGAGAGGTAGGATGGAGGCTATAAAAGCCACCAACCTGGCTGTCTCTGGATAAAAGGACGAATTGTCTTTATAAGAACAGGTTGTAGAGTTTTGCCTCAGACGCCTGCCATCCTCTGGGTACATTTCCGTTCCCGGCAGCCCCACACTGCCCCCGCGTGGCCTCGGCCGCTCCCTGCACACCCTACTAGACCCTCCTCAGTGAGCTTCTCTGCCCTCTCAAAGCCAATAGCCGACAGCTGGAGCAGCAAGACTCTAATAACGAGGTGTTCGTAAAATTTAACTGTTAACGAGGCCAGTATGGTGCCCCTTACTTCCTCATTTACCCTTCATCCCCAAAGTCATGAAATTCCAGTGTGGAATTGTTGTCATCTCGCACAGTCGACCCACTTTGAAACAGCAGAGTGTGGAGCCGGGCATGGTACCTTAGTGGTGGAGTGCTTGCCTAGCACGTGCAAGGCCCTGGGTTCTACCCCCAATCCTGTAATAATAAAGCAAACAAAAAGCGGATCCTGACCCTTGGTCTCATTTCAGGTCCGAGTTACAAATTGATCAGACTTTGGCATTCTACTAGTGCCAAAGAGACTCCTTAGCCAGACGTGTACAGAGGCAGAGGCAAGCATTCATCTGCCCCGGGAACGATTTTGAATGCATTTGGTGTCTAACTGCATTTCCCACATGTCGGTGTGGGGTCCTCCTGGGCTTTGCTGTCCTCCAGAAATCACAGATTCTTCCTAAGTGCGTTCTTTTGCCTTCCTCTCTCCTCTGTGAACATCAGGCAGCCCACAGCATCAGTGTAAACGCCTCTCGGGGCAAAAGACCATGGAGAAAGTTTTTGAGTTAAAGTCATCTTAAAAGGATAAAGGACATCAAGTTCTCCTTCTCTCCTGGAAACAGTGGAGACTGTAGAGACCAAAAGGACTCCATTTTGAAAAAAATGACTCCATTTTGTTGGTCAGGCGACCACCCAGTTATTGGAAAAGCCTGAGTGCCCTTTTTGACCCAGTTCTCGGAAAATCCCACGACAGTTCGAGTAAACTATAACCAGGTGTCCTTCTCTGTTAATCTTGCAGGAACTTGTGGTTGGGGCAAGGAGGGACGTCTGGTCCTGGCCAATAGAATAGAAACACATCTGCCTTTGCTGCAGGAATTTGTGGTTGGGGCAGGGAGGGACATCAGGCCCGCCTTTGCCCAATGTTAACCAATCAGGCACCGACGCGTCTAGAAAGCCCCTAGTTCCGCTTCCTTTGCTGATAAAAAGGCCTGTTTGAAATCGGGTTCGGGGCTCTCGGTATGGAACCGCTGTGTCATTGAGGTCCGGGAGTCCGGGCTCTAGCCTGCAACAAACCCCTCGTGTGATTGCATCAGACTCGACTCATTGGTGGCCTTTGAGATATCGTGATCTGGGCATTACAGAGATAAGTCCCAACTGTAGGCGCAGGCTGTCTCCAGCTGTGTTAGAGTTTGATGAGTGACTTCAGTTTTGCATAACAAATGGTTGATCTTATCTCATTTTTCATCCTCTTCAGAGCATCCTGGAGCTGGAGAAGGAAAGAATTCAGCTTTTATGCAACAACTTAAACCAGTACAGCCAACATATTTCTCTTTTTGGCCAAACCCTGACCACAGTGAGTTGTGAAGATTTCTCTACTTCTGGTACGCATGGTAAGGATTGGCAGAAAACAAATCTTCAGCAGTTTTGTTCTGCTTTTCGTGGCATCCCAGTGCCACACACAGATTCACTGTGCCATCAGCAAGGTTGATGTTGAAAAGGATGTCCAGACTCTCATGGAAGAAACTGCAGTGTTATCTACAGAAAACAAATCTGAGTTCCTGCTAACTGATTACTTTGTAAGTAAGGCGTGGCAGGAAGTCACCTGAATGGGGGCCCTAGGTATTTCGGGAACTCATTATGCAAAAGCTGAGAGTAACTGTAAAGTAAATATTTTTAGTAAATAAAAATATTGATTTTTTTTTCCTCATAGTTCATATCAGTAAAATATATGGTGTATGGTTTACAAACCGGGTAGTGCAAATATACCTTTGGTATTCTCTGGAAGAAAATTGGGCAGAATTTTCTTGTTCAGTCTGTAGCCTAGTCTGTCTTGTGCTGCGGTAACAGGGTGCAACAGACTAATTCATAAAGAACACTAGTTGATTTGGATGAAGGTTCTGGAGCCTGGGAAGTCGAAGATGGAGGGGCCACACCTGGTGAAAGCCTCGTTCTGTGTCACACGTGGCAGAAGGGATCGAGGGAGTGAGACACCAAGGAAGGGCCGAACTTGCTGTTATCACCAAGCCACTCTCACAATAATGACATCTGTCCACTTAGGCAGAGCCCTTTCGACCCAGTCACCTCTTCAAAGTCCCACCTGCTAACCCTTTTGCATCAAGGATCAAGTTTCTAGCACATGAACTTTGGAGGACACTTACAGCATAGCAGCCTTCTCTAAGAGTCACACCAGGCAGATGTGTCTTGTGAGCTGTAAATAACGCCTGCGTATCACATCGTGCCTGGACTGGTTGTCTACACAAATCACCCCCAAACTTAATGACCTAAAACTGACCCTGATGAGCTCACAACTCACGTGGGCTGGGAATCAAGGCACAGCTTTGCTGGGTCCCTCATGAGGCTGCAGTCAAGGTACCAGCCAGGACTAGAGACATCTCAAGGCTCTGGTGGAGAGAATCCACATCCAAGTTCACACATGGCCTGCTTGTAGGCCTCCAGTTTTTGCTGGATGACAGGTCAGTTTCCTCAATGCAAGGAATTCTCTGTCTCCCTACCTGGCAGGCTGTGTTCCCCAGAATGAGTGATCCAGGAGAGGCAGAGTCAGAGTCCCCATGAAGGAATCAGGGTCTGCTGTAAAATAACCTCAGAAGTGACAGCTCATCCTGTTCTGTCTGACAGAAGCAAGTCAGGAAGTATGGCCGGAACTTGGGGAGAAGTCCCAGGAGGTGGGAATCATTTTCAGTATTTTCATGGGGTCTTCCCTGGGAAAGCTTGGCCCAAATTACCTGGGGCTTATTTTGAAGGCATGTGGGTGATTCTACTACATGACTTTTCTTACTGAATAGTGATCATTTTCCCTACAGCCCAGGAATCTTGTCTCTCCTATCTTGGGGTAAATCTTTGTCTTTTTGGATCTTGCTTCAAAGATTTTGGTCTTTGCTTTGTCTTAATTGTAGTTTTCTTTCCCTCCTTTTCCTGCTCCTCTTTTCCCTTTCCTCTCCTCCTCCTCCCTCCTCTTCAACCTCCTTTCATCCTCCCTCTCTCCTCCTCCTACATCTGTGTGAGTCAGGGTCTTCTGCACAGGCTTGCTTCAAATGCTTGGGTTCAAGTCATCCTCCTGCACCAGTCTCCTGCATAGCTGGGACTACAGGTGAGCATCACCATTCCCCCAGATTGGTTTTTTGTTTGTTTGTTTTTCTGGCAGTGTTGAGTCAAACCTAGGGCTTCATATATGCTAGGCAAGCCCTTTGCTACTGAGCTACACCCCAGCCTTAGATGCTGATCAGTAGTTCCCAAAATCTGCGGAAAGATTGGTTTTTTGTTTGTTTGTTTGTTTTTCTGGCAGTGTTGAGTCAAACCTAGGGCTTCATATATGCTAGGCAAGCCCTTTGCTACTGAGCTACACCCCAGCCTTAGATGCTGATCAGTAGTTCCCAAAATCTGCGGAAGGAATTTCTATAGCTCTTAACCTAAGCCCTCTGTTAGATTTTATTCAGACTTTCAAGTTCTGATTGTGGCCTTGTCCCTCTCTGATCAGTAGAACCAGCCCACTGGAACAGCACCGTGCCCTTGCTTGGGGAGCAAGAGATGGGGGAGAAGGAGGCAGGGGGCAGGACTGTGGATCCTGATAGCCCCCCCCCACACGCAACAGCAGCAAGAGGCCATTTGTTTCTAGAAGTCTTTTTTTCTACCTTGGCAACAGACGGGGAGAAGGAGGCAGGGGGCAGGACTGTGGATCCTGATAGCCCCCCCACCACACGCAACAGCAGCAAGAGGCCATTTGTTTCTAGAAGTCTTTTTTTCTACCTTGGCAACAGTGAAGTTTATTAGCAATAGCAATGTCTGCTCAAAGCAGAAAGGTGAATGTAGGAGCAGAAAGGGAGATTTGATCAGAAAGGAAAAATACCTTTCTTTTCTTCTAAATAGTGTGGCTGATCCCTCAGGTGGAAAACTGTATGGCAAAACAATATCTACTATTTTCTTATCAAGGATAATTAAAAATGCCCGAATCAACTAACCTGTCAATAAAATAAGGATCACGTTCCTTGGAACTTTGACTAGGTTCTA
>NW_022900938.1:26062760-26089879 GCF_012274545.1 Fukomys damarensis | reverse complement strand
CTGACTGTGCCTGGACCTTCCTGTATTTCTCTGTATGACAGGAAAAATAGGGAAAATAAAAGCCAATCTTGTAGAACTCTTGTAAGAACTGCATGTAATAAAGACTATAGAGGAGCTTTTATATAGAAGGCACAATATGTAAATAAAATATTTTTATTGACTTATTACATTTTTATAGAGGCTGCTCCTTTTGCTCCACGTCCTTACACTTTCCCCAATTTGTGAGGAATTACCTAAAGCTGACCTTTCCAACAGTATTTAGGATCCTGTTTTTTCTCCTTCGTTATCAGAGAAATCTGTTTCATCTGTTTCTGTCTGAGTCATTAATTCCCCCTTAGCCCCACAGGCTTCTGCCCTTGAGGTTTAGCCACCTCCCTGCCTCACTCCACCCTGATTCATTTGTATTTAACCCTTGAAATGATCTGTGTGAAAACTTAGATCTCAGTAATGGTTCCTCATGGCCTCTAAGGTAGATCCTGAAATCAGGCCGAGTGGCCTAAAAAGACAACTTGTTCTTTGTTCTTCACAGGCAGCTGTTCCACTTGCTCCTCCTGAGGTGTTCTCCACAGAGTCTGCTCTCTCTCCTTTGCTTTCGCCATTTCGCCTTCCTCAGAGCTCCCCACTGCCGCTGCCCTAGGTGCCCCCGACCCTGGTGAACGTATGTGGCCTTCATGTCATGCTGCACAGCCTGGCGGAATTACAAACCCATTCGGGTAGAGCAGGTGCTTTAGCTCGTGCCTTCCAATACCAAGCCCACACTGAAACCAGGGAACACCCACTCCCCTTCTCGGACCGTCCCAGCGTGAGGCACATACGCCATACACCAGACCACCGAAGGACTGTAGCTTCACTAAACATAAATTATTTTACAGGGGAACAAGTGTCCATCCAACAGAATCATTTACAACTACAATAAGCCTCCTCCTCCAAGGATAATTTGTTTTATTAAAGAAACATGTACTTATAAGGTGTGGACAAGATATTTTCTTGTTAGTCAGGTCTAGAACAGGCAGAACAATGTGTGCAAAACCAAATGTTGGTCTGGTTTCATTTTTAGTCTTTTTAATATTTTTCTTCTGTAAAGTTAAAATTAAATGCAGTCAATGAAAGTCTCTAACTGGGCGTAGCAACTCTTACTTTTTTCTCAAGTTATTAAACATTTTTTTCCCTCAAAGGAAGAAGATCCTAACAATGCAATGGATAAAGAGAGACGAAAATCTTTAATAAAACCAAAATTGTCGAGACTGCAAAGAGACATTGAAAAAGCTTCCAAAGACAAGGAAGGTGTGTAACTGTGTCTTTGACTAGGGCAGGATTACCGGATTTAAAGAACCCACTATGAAACCTAAGTTGTGAATGAAGGAGAACATTTTTAAAAAGGAAGGAAAAAGTGTAAAATGACATTTTGGCCTATATATGAGAGCTGTCTGTGTACTATATGCTACCATTTTAAGAAATGTAGCATTTTACTGTGTTTCCAAAATTGGCTGGAAAGAGACAATTTTTGTGATTTTTAAATATGGCAAAAATACTGTGCACAGTTTTGGCTCTTCCTACCTTCTTTCCTTCCTTCCTTTCCTCACCTCTTCCTCCTCCTCCTTCTCTCTCTCTCCTTTCTTTTTTACCTTTCTACAGGGTCTTGCTATATAGCTCAGGCTCACCTTGAACTATGTAGCCCACTCTGGCTTGGAACTTGCAATTTTCCTGCCTCAGCCTCCCAAGTTCTGGGAACGCAGGTGTGTGCCACCTCGCCCAACTTGTTTCTTTTTACTAATTTTGGGAATAGTGTAAAAAAGTGAAATTAAATGCCTTACTTAGAAGTTAAGCATGTTAGAATGTGAAATAGCTCTAAAGCAGTGCAGTTACTGAAAACATCTGTGCACTGTGATTCTAATCTGCCTAGGTTCATGGGCACCACAACAGTTCATTGCAATGTAAAGCAGACAGGCAACCAAGACAGACAGTGTTTAGGGATGTAAGTAGAAAAATGAGTTAGGAATTATTAAAATGGGCCGACTGAAAGGAATTCAAAATCTCATTTGAAAAAAATAACAAGATGCATTAAGCATCAATGTTTCTCAAATTTCATTAAATGAAGATAAAGGTAAGTGAGCAGTCAGTCGATTCACCATTGTTCATTTAGTAAAACTTAGTGACAGCTACATACAGAACTGACTACCCCTCGACAATTAGGAAAGTGACTGGCATCACTTCAGATTCAGGATCCCTTGGAGGGTGACTGACACTCAGCTGTGTCCTACGAGGACAGGATGAAAGGTGACCAAGAGCGTGGTTTCATTTTCAGGCCTGGAACGAATGCTTAATGCATACTCCAGCAATTCCTCCTTCTCCGATGAAAAGAGCCAGAAAGACGCAGCGGCGTTAATGGTGGAGGTAAATATTTGCACAGTGCATGTAGTGACGAAAGGGTTATTTTTAGAATACTGGTTTTCCAGTCCATTTGCTGTTTGCCTTTCCTTTCTCATGACACAGAGCTACTTAGGGAGAGTGTATGGGGCCAGCACCTTCATAGGAAGTTGGAGCAATCTGGAAAACTACGACTACATACAAGTATTTGCTTTAATGTCTTGTCAAAGGAGGACACTAGGAAAAACACTTGTGTCTAGAATAAAATTCCTCCAAATAGATTCGTTCTTTAATGAAACTGTGTGCGTGTGAACCCAGTTAAGAAAAGTGACGAAAACGCAGGGAAGGCTTTGTTTGGAGATGGCTCTGCAGGGCCTGAGCAAGGTTAGTTTTTGTTTTGTTTTCCTTTGTTGTTTTTTATCATGAAAATGGGGATATTGGTACTTACCTCATAGAGTTTTTGTGAGAATGGAAGATTGTTTTAAAAATGCTAGCACAGTGCTCAGTGCTCAAAAACTAGTAAAAATGGTCCCAAATTAATTTATGGTTTCACTTAATGATTTTTAAATTTTACAGCAGTAGGAAACCGTACTCATATAACCATTCTGATTTTCACTTTCAGTACTTAATAAATGAAGGGCAGCGGATAGGGCTTCCAGCCTTTCTACTGACAGCCTGGAATCTAGCAGCCCTACAGACATTCGTAGAGATGATGGACATGTTAGCCACCTTAGAAAGCTTACTTGAAAGGGCAGCTTTTTAAACTTTACACAGGAATAAAAATGAGCAGATCCCTATGTGTGCAAGAGGTGGATTTTTGCTGTGATTTGAATGATCAGAAGAGGATTCGGGTTAATCAGAATAATTCAGGAAGAGAGAAAATTGTTAGTGTTTGGAAGGATACAGGAACCTAGTTCAGCTCTCTTTACCTTTTTCCACCTTGCCTAACCCTTGTGACGGTGGGCAGCTACATTCTGGCAGTGTCCACATGTTTCGATGAAAGCAGCACAGCTGCTCCTTGCTTTTAGCACAGGCTCCTTCAGCTGCGCGGCTGCTGCAGGAATAGTCCTGATGCTTCATGTGAAAAGCGAGGCCTGCACACGTTCCTGGGGACAGAGGTCTGACACTGCTGCAAGAATACGAGGCTACACTTCACACGAAACAATTACACAGAGGGCAGGATGTTTGCTGTGACAGCATGGAAAGTTCAGTTAACAAATTTCAATGCAGCCGGGCGTGGTGCTGCACACCTGCAGTCCCATCACTCTGGAGGCCGAGGCAGGAGGATCCCCGTGAGTTTGAGGCCAGACTGGGCTACAGAGTGAGTTCAGGGCCAGCCTGAACTACAAAGCAAGACCCTGTCTCGAGAAAACAAACCAAAACAAAAATTAAATGCAAATCGTATTTACCGAAATAGTCATGAGTATTGTATGATGCTATTGAATCACACGTTTCTTTGATTGTTCTTGCATAGAACTTTATCACGCTTATGACCAGCAAAGAGCACATATGAGGACGTAGAGCACACACTACAGGGGGCAAAGACCTGACCCCTGAACTGGGGTTATGAGCTAGTGAAGGAGCACGCGGGACCTTCAAGTAGTGGATGCCAAGCATACCGGTGACTCTCTGGCACCTGTCTGCATCTGGGTAGAGGGGAACCAGTCATGTTGGGAGGTTTCATGTTACCCAGGAAAGGTTTCTTGGAAAAGGAAACTTTGCTTTATTTAAATTCATTTCTATCTCTTTGTCCCTTGGTCCTTGAAGCGCCACATTTGAATCAGGAATGTTGACGAGGCCTGTTATAGGAGAAATGCTACAGAGACTAGAGGCACTGTGAGATATTAGATATGAGATATTGCCCCAATACTGGAAGGAGTATGTGAGAGGAGCTAGACTGGTTCTCTGATGCTTTCAGATGCAACACAGCCTGGGTCTGATGGGGGGCAGGTCTTGACTTTGTTTTAGGTGAGCCTGCCCCACAATGCAATGCATTGTACTAAGGATTAGAGACCTTTTCCATTATTGGAGGAATTCTGTCTTCGGATGTGACCTCCCCGCTAAGCAGGGATGTTAGGGTTAGGAACTTCCTATGGAGGCCTGGAGAAAAGAGAAGTAATAGGAAGAGGGGTTGGATAAGCAGGATTCTGGTTTAGATTCTGCTGCTTCATCCTGACTGAACAAAGCCTGACAAAGAAGTAATTATTAAGTTGTAGTTTAAGATCAAAGCAAAAATAAGAAGAGACTAGGAGTTTGTGTTCAACTTCATTGTTTTTTGTTTGTTTGTTTGTTTTTTGTTTTTGTTTTTTTTGGTACCGGGGATCAAACTCAGGACCTTGTGCTTGCAAGGCAGGCGGTGGCACCACTGAGGTAACTCTTCCACCCCTTTCATTCATTTTTACTTGAGACAGTCTTGCTATGTAGCCCAGGCTGGCCTTGAATTCATGATCCTCCTGCCTCAGCCTCCTGAATGGACTACAGGCCAGTGCCGACATGACTCGCAAATACTCCTTATTTTTAGAATCAAATACCCTAGAATATTATTTGCAGGTTTGAGAGCTTCACTCCAAACTTTCTGCATACTATAATACACTACCTCTTCAAAGGAAAGGGAAAACAAAACAAGCTACAGCCATTGCCACAAAATACCGAGTTGTATCTAACAAGGTTTCTTTACCCTATTGACAAGAGAACAGAGAAGGACACACTCAACTACTGAGGCTCTTTCTCTTCACTGCTTTAAGGGGTACTTTTCTTTCACGTGCTTTCTTTTCAGCATTTTTGGTGCACATCTATACATGAGGTGAACACGTGCTCTTCTATACCCAACTGTCATTTTGAAAGTCCTCCTGATATCCCTTCATCTACCCAGTTGTGCCTCATTTTCTAGAAATTTACTCACATGGCCAAATGATGTATCCACAGAACAATTTGAAACTAGACCTTCTGCAAGCGAACTCCTACAAACTGTTGTCAGTATTAGCAGAACTTGAGCAAAGAACTAAACCCAGCCATCCCTGTAGCAACTCCATCTTCAAGTGGAAAGAAAAGGTAACAGAAGAGACTGGTTGACATTCTTGACTGTACTTGCTAGGTGGAGTGGCTTAAAGTTGGATCGAGGCAAAGCCAAAAAAAGCTGTTGTGAATCATATGTACAGTATGTCCCAAATCTGTTGGGTTTCTTCTCCCTCTCCATAGCTTATCTTTAGCCTTTGAATGCGTTTTTATAGTAAAAGTTCTATTACATTGAAATTTTAGTATTTATACAGACCTAAATTGTAAGACTTGGTAATATGCATTTGTTTCATTTTACTACATTTTAAATATGGTGCAAAGCACATAATTTAACTCAGTATCTAATGTAGATGACGTATGGTCTTAGAAATTCCTGCTCACATGTATCTTTCCAGTGTGGAATATTTCAGGAACTGGTGATTTCCTGTAATGGGCCGCTGTTGTTTGCCGCTATTTTCTGTTACCAAACAGAAGGGGGGAGCTGTAACCATCTTGGGATGAGGGGATAGTGTTCTTTCTAAGTAAGATTCAAGAGCTCTAAAATGGTCTCAGTCATTTAGACAGTGATAAAACCCCGTTCAAGTGGGATTAGAAGTAACACTATGAATGTTATTATTTGGCCTAGACATATAAATCTAAACTGGGAACACAGGCTACACGTACTGTAACTGTCTAATTCTGAAAATAGAAAGCCTTCAGAGAACTTAACCAACATGGTAAGGCTTAGGAATGTACTGAATAATTTATTTATGTACCTTTTACCCCAATCCAAAAAATAAATTCCTGGGTTACGTTTTATGACTACTTATGCTGATAGAGTTGTTTGAAATGACTTTTTCTTTTTTAACTACCTGAACAGGAGCATACTCATACTTATGTAAAAATATCTCGGCCTTTCTTGACAAAGAGATTAGAGAATGTTTTGAGTAGGACATCTTCTGGTGGGCAGAAAAAACCAAGTTCTTCATCTTCAGGTAACCCGATACCCAGAATCATGTTGGGCCAAGTCCTATTGGTAAAGCACACTGCTACATTTTAATATTATTTTCAGAGCCACCTTGACCAATATTTGCTCAAAGAAATTTACATTTCAATTGGGACTGATTTGTTAGAATCTGTAGTTTCGTAACACAAGGGTAGAAAGGAGTCAAGAAGAGTGGGTGCTGGGAAAAACATTTATCCACAAAAGAAGTCACTGCAGGTGTCGGTCGGGAGATGGCATCCACTCACTCAGACATCTGCCACCAGCTGTCCACACAGTTGCCCTCCACCAGAGGGAGAAGCTTGGGGCTCTGTCTCCTCTAAACTTCCATAGATACCCGCCTTCTCAGCAGGAAGCATGGTGACTAAGTGGTTTGTCAGGATACAACCTACTCACTCTCTTTATTTTTTTATGTTTTTGGTACTGGGGATCAAACTCAGGTCTTTGTGCTTGCAAGGCAGGCAGTGGAACCTCTGAGCTAAATCCCTGGCCCCTCTCACCCTCCTTATATTTAAAAGGTCACTTTGCATTGTTTCAGAAATAGTACCCTAAGCGCTAAGGAGTGACAAGAAGAAATGCGTGCTTCAAATAGTCCCTGTCTTTACCTGAATGGCAAAATGAGTGCGTTTTCCCAACATGCCTACAACTGTATGAATCATTTAACGGTGTTCACTAAGCTCATCCAGAAAAAATTTTTAAGTCGCCATATTTATTGTTACAATGCCAATAACATTTCTCTGCAGACTTACTTCCTACATTACAGTATGGGGTTTGGATATGTAGTGTACACAATCTTTACACATAGTAGGTATATCATGAATGCTTATTAAATCAAGGAATGAATCAGGTAAAATTATAAACTTTCCTTTTGAGAAAATGTCAATATATTTCAAGTCTGCACCACACAGTTAAACTGTAAGAGTTCACAATCATACTCATTTGCTTACTAACACAGTATGCTAATTACAATTTAATCCAACTTTTAGCCTCCAGTGCAGCCCAGGTTGGAAACAGTCTTTGCAAGGCCTTATATTCTTTTCAAGCCAGGCAAGACGATGAGTTGAATTTGGAAAAAGGTAAGATGTATTCTCAGATTTTTTAATTGCCTTCTTAAGATCCTTGGTATGAATAAAACCCTGTCTTAGAACAACAGCCTTGACTACTAACACCAAATCAGCTGAGGTTTTACAATCACCCTTCTAGAAGATAAAGCCCTGGGAAGCTACATAAAGCTCACAGAATGAGAGTGACTAATAATTATGTCGTATTTCTCAATACCAGACTTTGCAAGCACTGTTCAATTTAATATTCACAAAAACTCTGAGATATGTATTATTACTCACATTTCACAGCTGAGAAGACTGAGCAGAGAAAAGTTAAATACTTTGGGTAAAGTCCTAGGCCGTGGTAGCACAGAATTTGAAACTCAAGTTATGCCTTTGATCCCAGTGCTACACTGAAGCCAGGTGTCAATAATGGGAAGTCATCAGAAAATAGCTCCACCTTTTCATGGACTGACTCCTCCTGATTTAGTGTAAGAGGAAGTTCTAGAACCTGGTTCAGCTGACACTCAGTTTAATGATCGTGCCACTGATCTCCCAGGAAAGTGTTTTATGGCCAGCCTAAAGATTCAGACCCCTTCTTTTGTATCACAGATTTTCATCCAATAGGCAAAGGTATCATGCTATGGGTTACATAGACCTCAGTGTTATTAAACAAGAACCAGCTTCCAGCCTCACTTCTGTGTGTCCACATTTGGATATTAATGCTAAGGCAGGAAATGGAAGGAAAATGGAAGCAGAAAGGTTCAGAGAAAGCACTGTGTAGCAGGAGAAAGCTTATATCCATGAGCTAGAGATGGCTTCCAGAGTCACTGGAAACTCAGGATGGATTTTGCAGCCAAACGGGGATACCCAGAATTAGTATTTTTTTTAATGGAATCTTCTTCTGCAGTATGTTGGTCAGATTTTTCCGGGCAATTATTTTTCCTTTTCTACGAATAAAAATCACTTCTCAGATACCACCTAAAATTCAGGGGTCCTGAGTCAGTTAGAGAGTTCTCAGTGGATGGGTTATTTTGTTTTCAGTTCTTGGTGGTTTGCAAAGCCCCCTTGTGCTTTATATTCTAAGTGGTTTCATTCAATAAAACACAAGGAGGCTGAGGGAAGCTAGCAATATAAGTTCACATCATTGTTTTGAACTCTTGTTAATACATTCTGTCCAACAATCTACTGACCAGAGAGAACTCCTTTGAGAGAACTCAGAGTGAGAATAATTACCTCCAAAAATAGTGATTTATGACTCAGAAAAGATGGAAGGAGCTTTCACTGTTATCTTCACTTAGAAAGAAAATCATTAGGGAAAAGAGTGAAAGAAAGACTGAAATATTGGCTCAGAATAATGCTAAAGAAAAGTAGACCTTTGTTTCATGAAGAAAGTGGATGTTTTTACTTTAACGCACAGGAAGTAGCCAGAGGGAAAGGATTCTCTCACAAGAAAGGGGCTTAACCAAAGAATTTGGGGTATCAAGTTAAGTTTGGGATGTCATGATTAAAAAAAAGAGAGAGAGAGAATTGGACCACAGATGGGTTTCTTACGAATACTATTTATTTGAATCCTTGCTTTAAAAAAGTATTATTTTTAAATTGATGTTTTATTAAAGTTCTCTAAATTGATGAATGAAGAGCTACATTTCTATGCAGAGTTTGAAGTTAGAATTTGGGACTGTGAATTGGGATGTAATGGAGAGTTGTTTAGATCTTAAGAAAACACTGCTAGCTGGGACCCAGTCTCAGGAGTCAGCACAGCAAATTATCATGGCCATCATCACCTAAAAGCACGGACACAAAATAGAGTTGGGTTTGTAGGTGGCAGCCCACCCACTCTCCAGAGTAAACCAGGCAGCATGAGGTCCAACGTGATTCTGCTTTTCAGCAAACTATTTCATAGCATAAATCAATTGTTAATTATTTTACCCCTTTTAGTATTCTCTAGATTATGCCTGCTTTATAGTGAGGTATTCAGTAAATTTTCCTTCATCTGAATCAAGTGCAGAAAATGATGCAACCTAGTAACTTTTCAAATGTAAATTTTCTTTAAGACATTTACCACGCAGGCTATAGCTTATGGTCAAATTGCCTACACCTGCTGTCTAATTAACAGTGCCTTCATTTTCACAGGAGACATTGTGACTATACATGAAAAGAAAGAAGAAGGATGGTGGTTTGGATCTCTCAATGGAAAAAAGGGCCATTTTCCTGCTGCCTATGTGGAGGAGCTACCTTCAAAGGCTCGGAACACAGCTACACAGGCATAACCAAGATTCTGAACACACTGCCTTCCATCCTCTGCAGACTATGCAGTGTGCTGCAGAGAAAGTTAAGATGCTATTATATTTGCAAGTTTTGCTTTTTCAGTGGGCGGTCGAGTCCGGTCTACATGTCCTAGCACTTTGTACCCATGGTAATTTGCTTGAAACAGTCAGATAAAAAAAATGGCTAAGTAGAGAGAGGCAGGGAAGAGACTCCATCGCTCCAGAAGCTTCTGAATGCTAGGAGACCCCAGATATGATCCAGTATAACCCTTCACATAACAGCGACAGACACTGAGTCTAGGTTGGGTTCAGCCACTTGTCCAAAATCATGTAGTTGCCTGGTAGCACAATAGCAATTTTTAATGTCCCGGAAGAAGGACACAGCAGGCCTGCAAGGGGTCAAGCAAGCCCTGAGAGATACAGAGAACACAGATCAAGTCCAAGAATAGTGACAGGTAAGCAAGCAGTGAGACAGACCCAGGTTAGGAGACAGTAGAATAAAAGATCAGGAGCCAAGCTCAAGAGTCCATGGGATGAGAAGGGAAGATGAGAGACAAGAAGTCCAGACCCTAGGCAGAGGCCCTCAAGAAGAGTGGATTTAGCCAATAACCTTCTGGGCAGTGGCTTCTCACACAGCCCCTGCACCACCGCTGCCTGCTCAGAGAGTTCAAGTGTAAGCCGGAAGTGGCTGGGGATATGAGGACAAGAACAAAGTGGATGGAAAATAACTCGGAGGGAGACAGTGCCTGTAATTTTTTGCCCCCTTTCCTATACAAAAATGTCTTTTTATCAATTTGGATGTAAGGAGTTTTGTGCTTCCCAAAATAATGGAAGAAGCACCTTAAGCAGCTCCCTAGTAAAAAGAACTTTAAGTGCTAACAAGTGTTTTGAACAGAAAGTCCCGGAAACCCATATTCACTATCAAAATGGAATATTTAGGGAGCTTCCTCCAATGTCCTATGAGGAAAGCTTGGGGATGAGTGAAGCTAGGCAGGCCCGGACTCCTTCCAGGGGAACAGTCTGGATGGACAGATAGCAGCAGCTACGCTGGCCTGAGATCACACTCTGCTGAATGGAAGGTCACGGAACCACTCGGGCATGTTTGCTTTTGTGCCAAATAGAAAGTCTGTGCTTTGGAACTTCAATGGGAACATTGAAGGAGTCTCATTACACTCAACAGTATAGGACTTGACACAATATTTACAGATGCAGATATCAGACCTCAAGGAACTCGAGTAAAACTCATCGCGTGAGACATAATCTACAGTCTAGAACAGATCTGAAGTTTTAATGTCATCCTTACTGGTATATTAATGAAAACTTTCTGCATGTAGAAACTTGGCTGAATAACAGGCCATTAGACTGTGAGCAGAGATTTTGAATTTATTTTTCCTTTTCATCTTACTTCTTTCCATTAAGCCTTGATGGATGAAAGATTGTGTAGAAACTGGTTGCAGCCTATATTGGATATTTTGTATAAAGTGACGGTGGTTGGGCCATGAAACTCTCTGAAAGTAATTTTCAAAAAGCCCTTTCTTCACATATTGGTTGTGCTTTGAGAAAATGTAAGTGGCTGTCTTGTTTCACAATGTTGCTGCAAATTCTTTTTTGCATCTCTGACATTTTTAACTTCAAAGAAATGCTATGGACGTTAACTGGATAAATACAAGTGTAGCTGATACAACAGACTTACTGAATATCTTTTTAGCAGGGCAAGAGAGTTTGCTGGTTGGACAAATGGAATGGTAACCCTTAAATTTAGGGCAAAATGAAATGCACACTGAATGAAAATGATGTACCCAAATATTCTATATAAAGTAATCTTTAATGTTAATGCTTTTATACTGTTAGTCTTTCATAATTATATGCCACCAAGCAGTTGCATATGTCAGGAAATTTTTAGCACCTTAATAACCTGAAATATAGGCCGTAGAGGCCAAGCCCGCTTTGCACAGCACACATTCTACCTTATCCCCTTGCTGGTTGAGTAAAAGTTGATATATCCATTGGCCATCAACCAGAAAGACCTACAAATTCCATTGTTTTTACATTTTCAATTACCCATAATAATATTCATAATGACAAAATGCATCTTAATCACTTAAAAGTGCCTTATGATCCATCAAAAATACCACATTCAATTTGGGGTAAATTTTATTATATAGCATTATAAGCCTTTAACTGATTAGTAGTTTCAAGTGCAGTTTAATTGCTCTCTCCTCTAAGATAAAACATCTCCCTGCCTCAACACTTTGATAACCTTGAGGGATAATTGGCCTGAGCGTGAAAGAGGTGCGTTAGAATCAAAGCAAACATGTCCTCTTGTCCTTTACAGTATCACATAGAATGCTCACTGGGGAACACAGGCCTGGGCGTCACTGGGCGTCACTGGGCGTCAGTGGGGATGAAAAGGTGGAACTCACACTTGGACCAGAGGGAAGGGACACAGCGGAGCAGGACAGGTTCCCTTTGCAGAGGATGCCCAGCTCAGTGGCCTCCCATCCTCCACTCCCACGAAGACCAGTGAGGATGAGCCTTGAGACTATTCCCAAGGGGCAGTCCCATGTGGGCCAAGGAGGAGAAAGGAGCCTCAGCTCAAACGGAGCAGGTCCTTGACTCATCATAGGAAAGAATTTCAGGACACATCCGTGAGAGGTAAAGGGAGATTTTTTTTTTGTTTAGGGAGAGCTCAAGCACACTCAGAAATAGAGCAAGGTGGCCAACAGTCTGGCATTGGGGTTATATTTGTGATGTTGGAGCCTTTAAGGTAGCTGATTTAGCATGTTTATTCTTTGAATCATTTACCATTTACCTGATATCTGTTTACATAAGATCAGTTTGCCCATTAGAGGGCTAAATAAAGAACTGACTATCAATGAAGTTAAAATATAGTATTTTCGTGTTTGAAGTTTAGAGATATGGTACCCATTGAAAATGGAAGTCTTTGCTGTAACTCCTGGCATATATGAATTTAAAGTATTTCGGAAACTCTTGAAGATTTAGGAGTGATGAGCCTAGGAGAAAAACAGGTCTAGGGATTAAGGTATAGGTCACCTTGGTAACTTGGATTATGTCTTAAACTGTAGTTTCCTTAAAGCTACTTTCCTTGTCTCCTTCCTTCCTATCTTTAATTCCTCACCTTACCTCAGAGCCAGCACCGGGGTTCTGAACACCAGCTACTCTGCCCAGTTTCCCTGAGATATGCACCTGCTTTCCACTTTTTTTTTTTTGGTACCAGGGATTGAACTTGGGACCCTGCACTTGCGAGGGAGACAGGGGCACCACTGAGCTAAATCCCCTGCTGCTTTCCATTTTAATGAAACCAGTTTTGACAAAATATATCCCACTGCTTTCAAGACAGTTTACTCTTGTTTCCTAATCATTATACGTCTATAAAAACATGAATTATATAAGTTCAAATTTGTTTAGTCTTTAAGAACAATGTCATCACATAATTTCCTTGTAATACACTACAGAAAGGCAATAGAGTGTAACTAGGTAAAGTTCAAGGGTCAGGGCGTCAGACTGTCTTCTGCGTTTGAATGCCGGGTTTAATACTCACCAGTTGTGTGATCTGAAGTTGCTGAAACACAGTTCTTTGAATTCCTTATCTGCAGAACAAAGTTAATGATGGTATCCACCTCTCAGGTTGAAAGAATACGAATGATCACATACATAGAAAGGACTTAGAAAAGTACTGGGCTCCTTTGAATACTGAAAAATATTAACTAATTATTCTAAGCCAGGCAGCCCTAACAGGCTAAAATGTTTGGACAAGCCTCAATTTTTGAATAAAACAAATTCTCTGTCAAGGGGGAAAAATGAATAAATAAATTAATTAATAAATGTATATATATTATGTGTGTGTGTGTGTGTGTGTGTGTGTGTGTATAAACTTCCATGGCCCAAGACCCTTCTTTGGTGTGACAGTACACTTTTCTTTGTAAATTCAACTTTGGGATCCAGCACCAAGGCTGGTCCTACACAGTCCTTCTGTGGATTTTTCTTCTACAGATTGTGCCCTAAATGCACTCCCCATTTAGAAGTGAAGGATGGCTGTCCCTTGGAGATAAATGGGCCTAAATGGGGAGCCCCTCATTTCTGTTCTCGACTTTGTAGGAGTATGAAGTTCTCTGAAGAAGTTGCAGAACAGCCTGCAGACTTTTCAACCTTGGCTGGCTACAGCCTCACAATTGTGGAGAGATAGAATGTTGTCAGTAAAGAACCAAGATCATCCTGGGCTGTCCTAGGCCCTTTAAAAGCTGTGTTCCTTAATTTCTGTATCTGATGTAACACGCTTGTGACTACTGAGTAAACTTCTCAGAAATGAACAGCCTAACCTAGCAGACCTCTGGCTTACACCAACCCTCAATCTAAGAATGCTGTAAGACAGCATCTGAGATTTATAATTCTCCCACTTTACTATAATAACCCTCCTACCTGTTGCTCTCACCTGTGTGTTTGGCAAATGCATTGTGACTTTTTGTTCTGTTAACTATAAAAGTCCATGTAACCTTTGCACAGCAGAGCATGTCACTCCGGCTAACTTGAATCTGTTTTGGGGTTTCTGAAGGGACATGTAACTTCACATATGTACTTCACCCCCTTTGATAGCTAGTAGCTAGTTCAGGGTCTAGGGTAGGCTTGAAATTTCTAAGGTCTACTACATGCAGCCTGCATCCAGCAACTGCTAAGAAATGGATTCTGCAGATCTAATCTGAACTCCCAATCAAGGTAGGTCCACAAAAACCAAAGTTGAGTTGTGATATAGTTTTATGCATTTACTTAGATGCAGACAGATTGCTTGAATAGGGACAAATATGAAAGTCTGCCCACGAAACTTAGTTTGCTCACTGTGCTCCTCCTGTTAAAATAGTCTCAGGTGGTGCTTCTCAGACATAGGTCTACTATATAGAATATATAAAGAACTAAAAAAAAAAAAAACCAGCCCCCCCCCAAATATAAAATCCAATTAAAAAATGGGGCCAGGGATTTAGCTTAGTGGTTCTGCTGCTTGCCTCACAAGCACAAGGTCTAGAGTTCAATCCCCAGTACCAAGCAAAAGTGGGGGGGATCTGAAATGAACAGACATTGCTCTGAAGTAAAAGCAGCAAATAAACATATGAAAAAATGTTCAGCATCACTGGTCACTAGAGAGATGCAGATGAAAACAACACTGAGATTCCACCTCACCCCAGAAAGAATGGCTGCTATCAAGAAATCAACCAATAACAAATGCTGGAGGGGTTGTGGGGAGAAAGGAACCCTTCTCCATTGTTGGTGGGAGTGCAGACTGGTGCAACCACTATAGAAATCAATATTGGAGACACTGCAAACAACCAGGATTAGAGGTCCCATTTGACCCAGCCTTCGCTCTGCTGGGTATCTTCCCAAAAGAATTAAAAGAATTATACCACACTGATATATGTTCATATATGCTTATAGCAGCAGTTTGTCATAGCTAAAAGTTGAAAACAACCCAATTGCCCAGCAACTGGAGACTGGAGAATGATGTGTTTTTTTTTTTTTATAGAATGGAGTACTGCTCAGCCATAAAGAATGAGACATTTATAGCTAAGCAGATGCACACTGAGGCCATACTCTTAAGTGAAATTAACAGGACACACGTGTAAATACTGTACTGTTTCTCTGGTGTGATAAACTAAAAGTATAAATAAGGATCAAAATGTATAATTGATAATGTGTAATAGGAAGAAAAGGTCTAAAAGTATTGGGCAAATGGGAGGGATAGGGGATAAGTAAAAAGGGAAGAGAAAAAATAAGAGAAAAGGAAAAAAGTGGAAATAGTCTTTGTAAATAGGGAAGGGTACAGGGGGTTAAGGGAGTGCAGGGGAATGGGGAAAAAATGAGAACCAAGACCTGTCATGTAAAGGTACAAGTTCCCAATGATGAATGTAACTGTACTGTATATCTAAAATGTACCAATAAACAACAACAACAACAACAAACCAGAAAAAAGCAAAAGAAATAGTCTCAGCTAGGAGCTGTGGCACATGCTTCTAACCCCAGCTACTTGGGAGGCTGAGGCAGGGGGAATTCCAGTTCAAGGCCAGCCTAGGCAACTTGGAAAGACTGTCTCAAAATAAAATATTTTAAAAATGGCTGGGATGTATCTCAGTGATAGAACATTTGTCTAGTGTGAGTGAGGTACTGGGTTCAATCTCTAATAACACACGCACATGCACACACATACACACGTCTTTCCTCACCTGCAGTTTTATTTTTTGAGGTTTCTACTACCCATGGTCAGCTTCAGTCCAAAAATAAATGGAAAAATTGCAGAAATAAACAATTCATGTTTTAAACTGCAGAATTCTAAGCAGTGGTCAAATCTGGCACTTCATACTCTGTCAGGCGAGTCGTCGTCTGGCATTCCCACACTCCCATGCTGTCCACCCTACCCACCTCTCAGTCCCTCATTAGTTGTCTCTACTGTCATGACACTGTAGTGCTTATGCTCAAGTAACTTTTATTTTACTTAATAATGGTCATTTAATTGTTCAATGAATAACTTTTCACTTTGTTTCATTATTGTTAACTTCTTACTGTGCCAAATTTATAAAGTATAATTTTTCATATGTGTATATAGGAAAAAACCCTAGTATAAAGTGTCCGGTATTGTCTGTGGCCCAGGCATCCACTAAGGGGTCTTGGGATGTAATCCCCCTGAATGCGCTTCCTTTAACCAAGCCCATGCTGAAACAGAATAAGCCTACTGCTAGTTGCACACATCCAAATCTCTAGTGTAGCCTTTGATCCCTACAGAGACAACCCCAGTGGTTCCTAAAAGCTTCCCACTAGTATGGGTCACTGATAACATTTCCACCAGTCCAAAGCAGTCTGCTCAAAACTCTATTGCTTATCTGAACAGAGCTCAGAACCACATCCGAGGCACAACTGGAAATTCAATTCTCTTCCTATTCTCACTAATAGGACTATTCACCTGAACTCCTCCCCGCCCCCCAACTATCCAGGGAGAAAACAGGAGAAGCAACTAGAGACACGGAGCCCTTTGTTCAATGGCTTCCAACATAGCCGGTGTACCTTAATGCAATCAAATTCCCAAAGGATGAATGGGGAAGAAAATGAACTCCTAGAATAAGTTGACATGTGGTCTAGACTGTGTTAAATGGACTCTCAGGATGACATATCCAGATGAGAAGAATTAAATGGTATAAGCTTTACGATAATAGAAATTATAGATTTTTACATTTGAATTTTCAAAACTACATCCTTTTCTGAAACCTTAGCAGTATACAGCCAACTTTCTTTGAAGTAAAAGATTATCTTTTATTCTAACAATAAATCCCTCTTGGTGCAAGATAAAATATTCTTGTTAAATGATATTAGGATGATAGTAGATAGCAGTATTTATTTTGCCCAAGCTTTTTGGAGACAAGGTCTTACTATGGAGCCCAGGCTTGCCTTAAAACTCTGTCCTGCCTGAGCCTGCCAGGCACCTAGGATTTCTTTAAAAGTTGCCTCTTTTAATCTTTTAAATATTAAGAATCCTCGACATTCCAAAGCTTAGAGAAATAGTGTAGGTTGTAGAAATCCTAATTCCTAGTGCTAGCCATAAACTACTCTCTGCCAGACACTTAACTAAAAATAAATATATACAAGTACTTCTTTAACCATATTTTACATTTATAATTTTCCCCCTAAGAATTTAATTAAAAAAAGAAATACACCTCTCATGGAGGAAACATAATTTTTATGCAACCCTCATAAGTTCATGCTTGGGAGAGACGCCTTATAACCAAGACAGGCTAACATGAGAAAAACAAGCAGTTTTTTAACACATGCAGTGCACATCACATGGGAGAAACCCAGTGAAAGGTAACGCAGAGCAGAGGCTTATATAGGATCTTACACGAAGAACGGAAAGGTTTGCAGAAGGCTCGAGACAAAGCAGAGCAGCTTTATCCCCTAGAGGTGGAGAACTGTGGGAAGGAACGTTTAGGGGAGAATGGAGGAAGCAAGCTCGCCTGCAGAGTCCCAGGGCCGCAGCTGAGCTAACCGAGTTCTCTCCAGTGACTGACTCCTTTCCTTCCTTGTACACTTGGGATAGGGGACAGCTTTACAGTGTTATCCCCTGCCTGGAGGCAGATGGGGAAGGCAAAGTTTCCCTGACTCTGCTGCTTGTCTTCAGCTCAAAATATTTATGTCAAAGAGACACATTTGTGTGATGCATTCTGCTTTCCTTCATACCGCATGGAAACATCGTAACACCACCAGAGACAAGAATTCTTTCATAGAGAGAAACACAATAGGAAAGAAAAACAAACCGTTTTTATGTACTATTTATACATTAATTATAAACCATAGCAGTAAAAGCTTTCCGAACGTTGGCAAGAAAAGCTGAAAAATTGTTGGTTTTCCTTACATTCTCTTGGAATTCTGCTAGGCACTCGAGATGAGGAGCACTATCTGACACTAGAAGGGAAAAAAAAAATGAAGACAATATAAATGAGAGGGTTTTTTTGTATAAGTGGGAACAAACTCTCTACTGTTTCAGTGTCAGTTACATGTTACTGAAATGCTTGGAGCATAAAATGAGACACCTGATTTTCATATGCCAACTCTCTTTTGGACTTTTCTTTGTTGAATCTCTAAAGATTCAAATCTTACGTACTACAACCCTGCTTTAATTTAAACAGATGGTATTCGAGGGGTTGGAGTGCAGTGACGCACAGTTCCATTTTCCATCATCTTGGGCCTATATACATATGGCTTTAAACTACTTAAATAGTTTTAACAGTTTATTTTAACTGTTAAGCCATTTTTTTCTCTGCAAAACTTTGATCTGACTTCTAGCCACCGGATCAAAACTTTTAATGTCAATCCTCAATAATTTCACATCATAGGTAAAGTTTTACAAGTGAAATGAAAGTCATTGCTATTCCAAGAGTGATATTTACGAATCCTATTAACTAATTAAGACTCAAATCACAAATAGCAGCATGGTCCTCAGTAGCTGTGCAGCTGGTACCATGACGGTCTCCAGCGAGGGTGGTCAAAGGAAAAGAACGATCCCACTCCCTCTACCATCAATCTTGTCCTTGCTTCAGAGGGAAGATGTTAGTCTGCATCAGATCTCCAGCTCTTTGGCAGAGTTTGCTTAGGAAACAAGGAGCCTGACCAGAACAGAGAAAGGATACCAGGGAGCACTCGGCTCAACACTTATCCTATGGATTGCACTTTAATACACTATCAAAGACTGTGTGCTGTGGTAATATAGGCTACGCAACTTAGAGAAATGGAAAAGCTAGGTAAGAGGTTTGTTGGGTTTGCTTTTTAAACTCTAGCATTCAGATGAGAAAATACTTATTAAAGGGAAAAACAAACAAACAAACAAACAAACACTTGTAGATGAATTTGATTCTGAAAGTATAAATTCTACAAGGAAAGGAACTGAGACACCAGGGAGCCAAGCGAGCAGCTCGCCTGAGTGTCTGTCAGTTAAATGCTTTCTGACAAGAGCACAGGTCTGATGACTGATTTTCTGAATTCTAATAAGCTATGCAGGATTATTAGTACAGGAAATTCAAAGAACAAAAGGACACACATATTTCCACTCTCTTATTGTTCATAATATTATAACCACATATATTTCCTGTAGGTCAAATGTCTTTTTCCCTGCCGCAGAATCAGTAATTAACTTACATGATCAATGTGTGGGGTTTTAGATAGTTTCTTCTTGTTGTTTTGAAACTTATGGAAGGTAAATGATCATATTCTAATTATTCACATTTGATTTCAAAGTCACCAACTTGGCTAAGTTCAGGTAGGCATATGTTTTATAGCCTTAGTTTCATTTTAAGTTCTCTAAAAGGGTCATTTGTATTCACTTGTGAAATGCAGGGATTTGTTCCTTTAGACTTTTCAGCTACTGTGTGCACTGTGTCATCCTGAAGAGATGTTAAAGCAGGCTCCTAGATAATATCTATAAATCAAAACTACACTCACATCCTTTAGAAAACAGTAACTCAAGAAGCAAGACTGGAAAGCAAAACTGGGGGAATATTACTTTCCTTCACAGTCCTTTCTATTCTCATTCAAATAACAACACCCGAGGATGCCAATTTTAAACACAAATTAAGAAATACGAATACATACCTTCATAATCTCCTGCTTCATTTAGATGCAGGGAAAACATAAATGGGGTTTCAGGATGCTTGGGGTCAATATTAGTGAATATGAACTGCAATTTATCCCCTGAAAAAAGATTAAATTACTTAGTATGAGAATATTTTGTATGTCAAAGCTTTCTACGGAGGTAAGTTTTCTCACTCCTTATCTTTGACCAATACTTGCACTGCTAAGTATGTGTATCCACTTAACCAGTATCTCCCAGTGTAGAAGTTACACTGAAATTAAAAACTTTTGTCTTTCAAAAGATACTATCAAGAGAATGAAAAGATAACTCATTAAACTGGAGAAAATATTTGTAAATCATATATCCAGTAAGGCTTCAATACATACAATATATTTTTTAAAACTACAATTGAATAGTAAGAAAGTGACGAACAGATAACGTATGACAGTTTTCATAGCAGCATTTTTCAAAGTAGCCAAGTGAAACAACCCAGCATCCTCCAGCAGGTGAACTAAACTGATCAAATGCAATATATACAGCATTACCACTCTGCCCTGAAGGAAGGGTGCTGTCATATACAATACAACATGCAGTGAGCCTTGAAAACATCATACTAAGGGAAATAAGTCAAACACAAAAGGACAAGGATTGTATGATTTCACTTATATAAAAGCTAGAGTAGGTATATACAGAGAAACAAAACATAAATTAGAGGTCATGAGGAGTTGGGGGAGTGAGGAATGGCACACAATTTCTTCTTGGGTGGTAAAACATTTTGGAAATGATTTGGAATGGCTGCAAAACATTGTAAATGTAATCAGTGTCCCAAACTGCACACTTAAGAATGGCAAATTTTACGTTATATAAGTTTTACCATCATTAAAAAAAAGTTAAACTGGACATACGTCTAGTTACAGACTTACAGTCTATTTTCCAAAAGACCTTCAAATGCTCCCAAAGGAGTAAATGCCAAGTAGAAATTCAAGATGGCTGCCACAAAATATAAATTCATGTGCATATTAGTTTCTTCTATAGTATAAAAAATTAGGAACTCTCACTGGGCATGTTGGCACAGGCTTGTAATTCAAACTACATGGGGTACTGAAGAAGGACAAATCTGAGGTCAGCCTGTGCAACTTAGTGAGAATGCCTCAAAATAAAATTTAAAAAAAGAACTGGAGATGTAGCTTCCTGGTACAGTGCTGGCTTAGCATATGCAAACGAGGCCCTAGGTTCAGTCTCACCCACTCCCCCCAAGAACATCTTATCAAAATTTACAAGTATGAAAAGAAATCCTAAGAAACTTCGGAAAAACTTGTCTTGCACAGAACTCAGAATGAAATAATTATGCCAGTACACCAGATTTTTGAATTGTTAATAGTAATGGGAAGGTTTCATGCCAAGGGAAAAAGATTTCATGAGATACAAGATAGTCAGGGCAAAATGAAGGGTTTAATTTGAAATTTTCTCTTCTTCTGAAGATATGAGAGAGAAAAAGCTCAAAGGCTCTTCTTTCACTTAACAATCAACACAGAGTACTTTTGTGGCCATTTAGGGGTCCTGCAGTGGATCTCTAGATACCTTCTAGCTCAATTCAGTTCTGATTCTACCTACTTGGACATAGTGTGTTGCCATTTCCCCCTTGGGTTTGGTTAAGTTGCTTGAGCTGCTCAAAGGGCTCAGGGAAACACTTGACATACATTCACCGGCTTGGCAGGATATTACACAGGATAATTCAGGTGAAGAGATAGACAGGGCAAGGGCAAGGCACCAGAAGGGCGAGCGAGGAGCTTCGGGGGCGTCTCCAGACACACTACCCCATAAAGTCCCAGAACCCTGCCTTTTTATAGAAGCTCCTTTGTGCCCGAGGACTGATAAAAATCACTAGCCACTAGTGATCTTCTTACTCAGGCTCTCTCCCTCGCCTCCCCAGAGGGTGGAGGGTAGGACTGAAAGTCCCAGCGCTTTAGTCTTGCCTTGGTCTTTCCACTCAGGAGACTGCAGTCAGCCATCAGCCAACTCATCAGCATACAAAACCCACATTTGTCACTTTAGAGTTCCAAGGATTTCAGGAGTCCCATGCCAGGAAACTGGGAGGCAGACCAAAGAGCTATTTCATAATATCACACTTCCTTAAAATATTATTTCCTGACTTTGATGGCTATGATAAAGTTCTAGTTTTAGCCTGAAAATAATTTTAAGGTCTTAAAATTGGTATTTAATACAAAGTTAAACAAAACAGGAAGCATCCCAGGATAATATGAATATCTACTTAAATTGAATGCATTACAAGTTCTCATATTCCCATTTAATTAAAAAGTTAACATGTTTTATTAAAAACTCACCTCAACTGTTAGGAAGAACACTAAGACTAGTAGATGTACAATACAGGTAAAGGACTCAAATAGCAAAGAGAGGAATATAATTGGCAAACAAGTAGAAAAAAAGTCACCTTTTCCTAAATAAGCAAAGTTTTTTTTCAATATAAAAGTTCTATTAATGCCCTGTCAGCTGCCAAAAAAAGAAAAAAAACTTTAAGAGAAAAATTCTGAGGTGTCCTAAATTTAAGTATAAGGGTTGGGGGTGGAGGTGAGGGGGAGATGGGTGAGATTAATTAGGTAACAAGCTATAAGCCAAGAACGAATGACCACCTCACATTCCAGAATGCGTTACAATTTTTTTTTTTTTTGTTGGGGATTGAACTCAGGTCCTTGAGCTTGCAAGGCAGGCCACCGAACCACTGAGCTAAATCCCTGGCCCATAAGCATTACAATCTTAAATCTCATCCCCATTCCCTAGATGCCACATCCTGGTTACAACCCCATTGATCCAAAGCAGCAATTAAGTCTCTTCACGGACTGCCCTCCTATCCCAAACCTCCCCCATTTTATGTGCTCCCATCCCATAATTACAACTACTATAGGTTCAATGCAATTGATGCCTTCTTTCCCCAAACTTTCATTATTCAAAAAATGCTCTTAGCTCTGAGTATTTTTCCAAATGCTACCTGCTCCTGCTGCTGGTGGCAGTGGGAACTTGTCCCGGGACCTGTCTTTTCTTTTTGCTGCATCTACAACAGCTCAATGTATTTTTTATTTCAAAGATTGCTCAATCTGGAGTTATGGTTTAACACTGTCAAGAATACAATGAAATGGGTTCTCCTGAACATTACAGAAAGAGTGAACCTAGGCCTGAGACTGTTAATCTTACATCTTTGGAAAGCCCCGATAGCCAGGTTGGCCCTTGATTGATGTGCTTTGGGTCCCCACTATCACATTAGGTTTAATTGACTAAGACTTGCAAAAGGACATAACAAAGTCAGTGAAGGGATAAGACGTGAGGAGTTAAGTCCAAGGGAAACCAAGCACAAACTTCCAGAGTAGTCTCTGAGTTTCCAGTAGGCAACACTTCACTCACTTGGGTTGTCACAATTTGATGCTTAAAGAAATCAAGAGTGTCCTATGTGATTCCACTGGATTCTTAAAAGCTTGTGCCTGGTTTCCTCTAGACTTTGCACTGTGTGCCTTTTTCTTCTAATCCTGTTTTGCATCCTTTTGCCGCAATAATGCTTAGCCATGAGTATAATTATAGTAGTCCACCCTTACCCATGATTTCAGTTACCCATAGTCACCTGGGTCCAAAACTATTCAATACAAATTCCAGGAATAAACAATTCATAAGTTTTAAATTGTGCACTGTCCTGAGTAGCATGATGAACTCTCATGCCATCCCATTCTATCTGCCAGAATGTGGATCATTCCTTTGTCTGGAGTACCCACTCCATACATGACCTGTATGGAGTTGGTCACTTTGTAGCTGTCCCAGATATTAGACTGACTGTCCTAGTATCAGTGTGTGTATTCAGGTAACCACTGTTTTAATTAATGACCTTAAAAGTGTAAGAACAGTGATACTAGTAATTTGAATATGTCAAAGAGAAGCTAAAAAGTCCCTCCCTTAAGAAAAAAGGTAAAAGTTCTTTTGGAAAGATACCCAGCAGAGGAATGGCTGGGTCAAATGGGACCCCTAATCCTAGTTCTTGGAGGTATCTCCATATTGATTTCCATAGTGGTTGCACCAGTCTGCACTCCCACCAACAATGGAGAAAAAAAGTTTATCATAGGTTGTATGTATAGGAAAAGAGATAGTATGTGTAGGATTCAGTTCTATCTGCAATTTGAGGTATCTACTGGGGGGCCTTGGAAAACATCTATGCCACATATAAAGGAGGATACTACATATGCTGAGTCCCCCTAGTGACTCAGTCACCAAACCCAGGGCAACTTTGGGGAGCCTGAAATAAGACATTGCTATAAATTAGCACATATGCATGGACTACCCATAAAAACATTCATGAGCTTTAAGCTAATTATTTCTCTCTGAGAACTTCATGAAAATTATTTTTAAAAAACAGGGAAGTTGATGTTTGGTATAGTACTTCTAAAACCGAAAAATTAGAAGAATCCAAATGTTGTTAAAAGCAATATATGCTAAACATTCCATAAAACAATTATACTACATTAGTGGAATGAATGATTACACTACGATTTACAAATTACCACTATTAAGGCTATAGTAAATGCAGAAATGCTGATACAGATGTCACTAGGAACAAAAAATGAAAATTATTTGCATGTTGTCAACCATGCTAAAAATATTCATTAAAATATTGAATAATCAAAGCATCTAGTTATGCTTCAGTGATAAACTGATTTTTTATTTATTAAGATGCTAACAATGTATTGTTAAAAATTTTTCAGAATACATAAGACATGTTCTCTAATAAATTTATATATTTATTACTTATATTAATATACTTACCATAAATCTTTCTAATTTCTAGTCCAAGTCGATCTTTATACAAGTCTGCTGACTTCTGCAGCCTTTTCAACCTTTCTTCATTAGCTTTGCTAGCAGTGGAAATAGCTGATTAAAAAGCAAACACACCACATCAGGCATTTTAAACAATTCAATTAACGTGCACTGAATTGATTTTAAGAAACTTGAACACAACCATAAAAATGATGCCAGGCATTTGAATCTATTTAAATTTAATGTTTCTATCTCTACTGATTATCAAAAGGGGCTCCTGTTCATTCAAGATGGAAGGGAAAATTGCTTGAAATACAGATAATTAGGCCAGGGATTTGTGTGGCCACAATATGAATAGACTTCATTTTACACTATTTTGATATCTCTAGATAGACAAAGATACACTGATTGCTTCATGGAAAAACGATTCCATTCCTTTAGGAATTACTTCCTTATGAGAAAAGAGCCTTTTTTTCATATTAATTTGGAATTTTTTTTTTTAATTAGTACAATAATCCCTAAGTAATCCTTTGTAGATGAGAAAAATCACTTCACGATTGAGTCTGGGATAAGAACTCTAAAATCAAAACTAACTTGACTAACTTCAAGACGTTGAAGAATCAATTACACAGTCTGTGGGCAGACAGGGCTCCTTTCTGAATGAAGCATTCATTGGATATGAGTTCCCTTTAGTAATGAGACTGCAGCATAACGAGTGCCTCTATCACCAGGCAAAGAAGGTGTGTGGTCAGTAAATACTCGCGGCATAAATCACACCAAGGCAAATCTTATTTAGTGGCATTGTCTCCTACCATTTAACTAAACCTCTCCCATATCAAAATATAGGCATTGAATCCCCCATCCCCACCCTCAATGCGAATCAGGTGGGGAGGGCAAGAAAAGGGGGGTAATGAGGGGTCCGCGTGTTCAATGTATGTTATATACCTAGCAGAGAGGAGACGCTGGCCACGCCCCAAGGCATGTGATCCATGTCTAGCACCAAAGCAGAGCAGACAAGTACAGAACTGCGAGCCACAGACACTTTCAAATTTAGATTATGCTTTTAATATATTTATAACTGGAAACTTACTTTCTTTCTTCCTAGAATATTCTTCTTTAAGATCCTGAATATTTGTAGTTAGGACTTCCAGTTCCTGCTTTTTGTCTTTTACTTCAGCAATCAACTTTAAAAGATTATCTTTCTTTTCTTGAATCAGCTTATTCTGCTTGCAGAGCTCTATAAGAAGCACATGGTATAAGTTACAATACATGTGCTTTGCTCTCTGATGTACAGCTAAGAAAAAGACCAACTTCATAAGACTAATAAAGAATGCTTTGATAAGCATTTTGTAATGCATCAAAAATTTTAAAAGACAAAAAAATACAAAAATCCTAATCCATTCTATTTCTCTTTGAAAACAAAAATGAGGAGGTTTTCAAACTGAAAACACAAAATTAAATCATGAAACAGAAAATCAGATCATGATCTCTGAGTTCCCCATTCCAAACAAAAATCAACCGACCTCAGACAAATGACTATTATCTACAATATGTAAAGAACTCCAAAAAAATCAGGTCCCCCAAATATAAAGATCTGATTCAAAAATGGGCATCTGAAATGCACAGAAATTTCTCAGACAAAGAAGTAAAAGCAGCAAATAGATATATGAAAAAAATGTTCAACATCACTGGTCATTCGAGAGATGCAGATGAAGACAACACTGAGATTCCACCTCACCCCAGAAAGAATGGCTGCTATCAAGAAATCAACCAATAACAAATGTTATCTGGGTTGTGGGTAGAAAGGAACAACTCATTGTTGGTGGGAGTGCAGACTGGTGCAACCACTGTGGAAATCAATGTGGAGATACCTCAAAGAACTAGGATTAGAGGTTCCATTTGAGCCAGCTATTCCCCTGCTGAGTATCTCCGCAAAAGAATTAAAGAAATCAAACCACAGTGATATGTGCTCACCCATGTTTATAGCGGCACAGTTTGTAATAGCTAAAATTTGGAAACAGCCCAATTGCCCATCAACTGGAGACTGGATAAAGATGTGGTTTTTCTATAAAATGGAATACTACTCAGTCATAAAGAATGAGAAATTAGAGACTTTTATTGCTAAGTGGATGCACACTGAGGCCATACTCTTAAGTGAAACTAATATGACACACATGTGTAAATACCAAACAGTTTCTCTGGTGTGATAAACTAAAAGTATAAATAAGGATCCAAATGCATAATTGATATTGTGTAATAGGAAGAAAAGGGCTAAAGGAGTAGAGGAAATGGGAGGGGTAGCAGAAAGGTAAAAAGGCAAAAGAATATATGTGAAAAGGAAAAACATGGAAACAAAGTCTTTGTAAACAGGGAAGGGTGGAGGGGGTGAAAGGAAGGCTGGGAATGGGGAAAAATGAGAACCAAGACCTGGCATGTAAAGGTACAAGATCCCAACGATCAATGTACCTGTATTGTATACCTAAAATGTACCAATAAACTTAAAAAAAAAA
>NW_022900938.1:26026182-26062648 GCF_012274545.1 Fukomys damarensis | reverse complement strand
CAAAATATGCCTCACAAAGAACACATTTATCCCACTGTTCTTGCCACTTTCTGAAGCAGTTCTGGAAGTCCTCTTTATTAGTGTCTCTAGTTGAGCTGCCACAGCCTCCTCCATGTCCTGAATCTATGAAAAATGTTTACCTTTCATGGTCATTTTGACTTTGGAGAAGCAGAGGTCACACTGCGCCAGATCCAGTGAATAAGGTGCATAAGGATACACTGTAATGTTTTTTACAACCCTATTTTTGTATTGGGTGGCATTATACTTTTGATCACACCTTGTATAAATGCTCACAAAAGAGGATTTCCAGAACTACTTCAGAAAATGGCAAGTATGACAGAATAAATGTGTTCAATGTGAGGGGGAGTTTTTTGATGGAGATTAACAGCAATGTGTCTTTTATTGTAATACATTTTCTTTTTCTTTTTTTTTTGGTACCAGGGATTGAACTCAGGTCTTTGTGCATGCAAAGCAGGCCACCGAACCACTGAGCTAAATCCCCGGCCCCAAATGGGTATCCTGAAGACTTTGTTTGTCTGTTTGTTTTTTGAGACAGGGTCTCACTATGTAGTTGAGACTGACCTGGAACTCACTATGTAGCCCAGGCTGGTCTCGAACTCACAGTGATCCTCCTGCCTCAGCCTCCCGAGTGCTGGGATTACAGGCGTGTGCCACCATGCCCAGCTTGTAATACATTTTTAAAAGATTTAAATATTCACCATATATTTGGACAACCCCACAAACTAATCTTATCCCAAAGTGCTGAGAGACTGATTTTCATGAGAAAAATATGTATTTAAATGCTGGCATTTACATGTCAGCCAAGATAAATCTCCCAAGTATAATATAAGTAAAAAAAAAGGAACAGGAAACATACAAAATGATGAAATTTACATGACATTAAAAACACAATATTAAACAAAATATTAGTAGTTCTAGAAGGTGGAAGGTATAACATACAATGCCCAATTTCTTAAGCTGGGTAATGAGAACGTGTTTATAATTTATATGTATGTATATATATATATATATATGAGTATATAAGTGTAATTGTATAAACATGAGCACTACATTGTCTTGTAAGAGATTTCATGATAAATATATTTAATATAAAAAACTGATCTACAGATTTTCACATACGATTTTGATATTCCAGAAACATCTCAACCATTCGTTCTTCTTCCTTTAACTTCACAGACAGCTTTTCTGAAAGAGATATTGAAATTGAATTTCGATTTGGCTGACATAGCACTGCAAAACAAGAATAGCAAAACCAGCAAGTTAAAAGTTAGCTGTAAGTACCTGCCAGGGCTTTAATGGAGTCCTTGTAGGCATCTCTCAGTCCCACCATCTGACAGGGAGTGTCACTGAGAGTGTTTTTGAACTTATTTCCAAATTCATTTATGCTTTTATCGAAGAGTGCCAGCTCATCCTCTACCATTGTGCAAGACACTACAAAACATAAAACACGTATTTTAGAAGTTATTAAAACCAAATAAAGCACATATTCAAACCAAGTATGCTCTGACAGTCTGACTCTTGCTAGAGAATGGTTAACAACCGAACATTTCGTCCTACACATTTCCTGATAATTCAAGCCACCTGGGCCTAACTGTGATTCACGTGCAGCAAGGATCTAAAACACCTTTACCTCCTAAGGACTTGTGAGTAAAATGTAATTGCGCAGGACACTCACAGCTCTATGACCCTGGAGAAACTAACTCTGACTTTTTCTCGCAAATAAAGCTGACGACTTCTATGGCCCGGTCATTCCAGCCTAGATCATAAGATGGCCATCGACACCCCACCCTAACCGGTCCCGTAAGACCTAACACATTTACCCTGCCTCTCCTTCCCATCCCGGAACAGGAAAAGCAGTTAAAGGCACAGTTAAAAGCACAGCTTGGGGTGGGAATTTGGAGGTTCAGTCCACTTCATCAATCCAGCCTCGTTATCCTCTGTAAAGGGATATCTTGGAATACTCCAAGCCCCAACAGTTCTCTGCGACGCTAAATCCTCACTAGGATGGCCAAAGACATCTTGTTTAGCGAAACCCAAAACCCCTAGGCCTCCCCGCTGCCCCCAACCTCCACCCTGGCCTCGGAGCCCAAAGAGCGAAAAGACGCGCTTTTCACAAACGCCACCCGTAATACGTACAAACATGCTCTTCCAACCTAATTTCCCCTATTACAACAGACAAATCAAAGAGCCTAGCCAGGCTCCCACCTTCGTCGCCCTGCCTGACAGGCCCGAGCTCAGCTGCCTTCCCCTCAAATCAGCGCGACCTCCAGGTCCCAGCCTATATCCAGACCCAATTCTCACAACAGCGCCAAATTTCCGATTTCAAACCTGGGGCACTTCCCGCCTCCTCCCACCCCAGCCCACTCGCCTTCTGATTGGCTAATATAGCTGGTTTGCTATTCAGTAATTGGTGAGCTCGGCCTCCGGAACTCTCGCGGGAAAAAAATCTAAAGTACAGGGCATTCTGGGATCCGTAGTTTTTAATCTGAGACCTCCAGACTCAACGTTCCCTGGCAATGTAGCAAAGTATTTCCGAAATCCTTCGTTTTTGTTTTGTTTTGTTTCTCACTATTGGTGTTTGGATTGTTAACAGTCTCCGAAAGAATGGGGAAGTGATTTCTTTCTACTCTTTGAAGCATAACTAGGGACACCTATCCTTTCTTTCTGTTCAGCACACAGAACAAGACCCCAGCTTTCTCAGCTTTTAGAAAGGGGAAAAAGATGAGGTCCTCTCCTACCTCATCACCACCCTCACTCCACCACCATCATCACCACCACCATACTTATGTGCCTTTCATTCCAATCCAGCCAAGATTTATTATCTATTATGTGTCATACTGAACTCTGGGATATATGATCTATGACCTAGGGTTCAATTTCTGCAGGCTGAGGAGTAGGACGATGGTACATCTTCCCAGTCTGGAGGTACTTCTGGATGGTGATTATAAGGAGCATGTCTAAGACCAACTGCAAGTTCACCGTTCCTTCCCTGAAAACTTAATTTTTTCTCCAATATGTCAAGAATGACAAGCTTTAAGGAGAAAAAGGAGTTGTCGCCATAGCACATACCCTACAGAGGTATTTCCCATCTTAAAGGCAGAGTGAAGGATAGAAATGATGAGTAATGCCATGGTTTAGACTAGAAGTTCCCCACCTTACTAAGTCTAAGGATCTCTATATTCACATTTATGTTCAACCCAAAATGCTAGCACAAAAACTTTGAAAACACATTCACTGAGAAAATAAGAAATAATAAGCATTACTATGAATTCAGAAGAGAAGAAAGCTATTCCTGCATGTTCCTGGTTAAGAATTTATTATATAGAAACTCCTCATTGTATTCAAAAGGCTCTGGACAGAAATTAAAAATCCTGTAGATAGCTGCATGCGCAATGTCAGAAAGCACAGGAATAAACAATCCAAGAAAATGAGTCTTCTGAAATTGCTATGAGCAAAATAGTTTCAAAAGTGAAGTCTATCTTCAGCACCTGAAACTTTCATATTCCTAGAATTAAACATAAAATAAAATAAGGGAAACACTGAGATCCCCAGCATGGTGAAGATCTGAAGTCATTAACCCACCCCCCCCAAATTATAAAATTGTCCATAATCATCAAAAACAACCATTTCAGTGCCCTGGAAATTGATTGAAGGCTTCAATAAAACTGAGAAGCATTTATTCACCAAAAACTGCTCAAGAACATGATGACAAGTGAGGGAAGTGAGATGCAAACGACTACATATTACTGTGCATTATTCCATTTTTATGACATAACTAGAAGACAGAAATCCATAGAGACAGGAAACAGTTCAGTGGTTGCCTGTGGCCAGGAAAAGAAGCAGACCGTGACTGCCAGAGGGTACAAAGAAACTTTCTGAGCTAATGAAAATGTTCTAAATCTGTTGTGTGGTGATTAGTGACAACTCTAAATTTACTAAAAATCATTGAATTGTATATTCAAAATAGTTAAGTTTATGGCACATATATTATCCTTCAATAAAGTTATAAAAATTAAAAAAATGAAGAATAAGCTTCAGAGAAAAAGTATATTTTTGTAAATACTCAGAAAACAGTTAATACAGTGAAAAAATTCAGTTTTTAAAAACTTTTGGTAAAATATACATAACAAAATTTACAATTCTTAACAGTTTACTGGCATTCTATGGTGCTGTGCAATTATCAACATTATTTAGCTCCAGAACTTTTTTGTCATGCAAAACTGAAACTCTGTACCCATTCAACAATAAATTCAATTCTCTCCTCCTGCTACACTGTGGCAGCCAACATTCTACTTTCTGTCTTCAGGAGGTTGATCACTCTGTGTATAATTTTTCAGTTGTTTCGTACATGTCAAAAATAGAAATTTCTTTTATAGCTATGAAATGTAATCTATTCAGATTAAAGTTTTTTGGCAAGATAATGGTATTATTATCTCCATTATATGCTAGAATTTATTTTTCCTATTATCCTACATTTTGCATTTCCAAATTCTACATGTGTATCAAGCCCCCTGTCACTTGGCTCTACTTCACAAAAGCTCTGAAGCCACATAGATTGAAAGTTATACTGTATCTGCCTTGCCTCAGTTCCATTTACTCATCTTTTCACCTCCAAATGCACAGTGAAATGTTATTTGTGCAAATACTTATTCTAATGGAGCTCAAGATTCTTGAGATATGTTCTATTTCTGTTTTTCCCTGTACATGTATGAATCAATCTTAAACTACTGCTTCTCAAAAGTGAGGTTCCCCACCTAACAATACTATCATCAGGGAACTTGTTAGGAATGCAATTTCAAGATCCCCTCATGCCTACCATATCAGACTCCCAATGACCTCTGTGATGTGTTGTAACAACTCCCGGAGTGAGGTGGATGCACACTGAAGTCTGAGGTTCTCTTACACTTAGTAAGGACTCTCTCTGTTGTCTATAATATGCAATATCTTAGCTCTACTGTAAGAAAATTAATAGGAAATTGCTCAATGGGCCACTCTTTTGGTTCCTTTAGTGATCCAAGTAAACGATTACGAATGTATGAGTCATAATCATCTATAGAGAAGAGTACATAATGAGACTAATGGATCATTTATAATAGTGTCATTATAGAATGCCAATATTCCTGGGATGCTAGCCAGAATTGAGGTAATTATTTCTGAAAGTCACCACGGTCTACACTCAGTATGAAATAAATCAATTTTACATTGCAAGGTGACACTGGAGAGATCTCAAAAACAATTTCTTTTAGAGAAGGCAGATAAGTCTGTGGTGAAAGGAAAATGACCATGCATGAAGACGAAAGGTCAATGCCTCCAAAATCTATTTTTGTTTTGCTTCTACAGCATAAGTGACACAAACTAAAGCCAAATTGCCCTGAATGAGGTTGAATTGCAGTGAACGCTATAACTCAAAGATGAATGGCTCATTTTATGTTAAGAATAAATCTCAGGGTTATATAATATTTGATGTGGCAACGTGTATTGAAGAAAACCTAGCCTCTGTATGACATGTTGGAATCTAAGTAAAACAGGCAGAATTTGCTTGAATCAAAACATAGGGAAATTTTAAATGAACCAGAATGCGAACATTCTGGAAAGAACTGAAAGTATTCCATTACAGAACTAACTAAAAACAAAACACCAGGAGACTGGCTACAGTAATAAAAAAAATTTTTTTTTAAAAAAAAATTTTTTTTTAAAAAAAAATTTTTTTTTAAAAAAAAATTTTTTTTTAAAAAAAAATTTTTTTTTAAAACAAAAACAGTCTTTAAGAATGTCGTTAAGATAAGCAAATCCACACTGAATGGAATACTGAAGATACTGCTAAGGGAACTAAGAAAACGATCCTGTGTATAAGCACCCTAGATGGTACATGGGATGCCAGTGAACTTCATGTTGTAGTTAATTTGTTTGGGTCAGGGATTCCATTGATAATCTGGTGAAAGCTGTGGCCTTCTTCCAAGAAATGTGCACAAGCACAAACATTCTGCAAGCAATTTCAGGACATCTACTGACCCTTAAATAAATCAAACTTGGTTACTGACAGCCTAGTGACTGGAGAGATTTCTTCCAAAAATATTCTCCTGGCACAGCAGGATTCTAGTTGTTGAATGTTTAGAGGAATCAAATGGAGAATTCTACTATAGTGAAAGAAAATGAACTGATTCAGAAAGGAATGGTCGTTGGCTGTGCAAGTCTCTAAAGATGCTTTATTATGTAAAGGACATTTCCTTTGATTTCCAGATGCATTTGTGAACAATTGTCTCTGCTTTCTTGGAGCTATCTTTGCTCTCAGGCTACAGAGTAAGGTTAGAGACAGTGATCAGTTCAAAGACTTAAATAACTAAGTACTTGGTGTGATACCAACGGTGAGACAGAGAAAAAAAAAAAGGAGAGACAGAGACACAAAGAAACAGAGGGAAGAGAGAAAAAAGGCACAGAAAAAGAGGCAATGATGTCACAATACAAAACAGATACAACATAAAAACTTTGTGTAAGCCTGTACTTCTGTGGCTTTGCCCTACTTCTGCCCTGATCAAAAATCTCAGCACTGGACTTCATTTCCACTTTGACAAACTATTTGGCAAAATAATAATAACTAATATTAATTAGAGCTAATTTTTTTTTAGCATTTACCATGTGCTTTCAGGGAGAAGGGAATAGAAATGAGGGACATGAGAACCGCCCACATCTGTGAAAAGAAATGAAACAATACAACTCTGAACAAGGCAAGCGAGAAAAAATGCTCATTGAGAAAGTGATGCAAGGGAGGGACAACTCCACCAAGAGCGTAGGAGGCAGAGACACCTTATATCAAAGGAGAGGAGAATTAAAACAGAACTTCTAAAACTTGATGTGCACCAGCACAGTGCAGGAGCTGATTAAGAGGCAAATTTCTGGACATTTCCCAAAGAGACTGGTTCTGTGATCAGGAGTGGGCCTAGACATTTGCATGAGGTAGTCGGAGGAGGCAGATGGTCCGTGGGTGGATCACACTTTGAGAAAAACAATCTCAAAAGACAGCTGAGCACAGCGGCAGGTCTACTTTGTTTTTGAATCTTGATTTAGGTGGCTTAGACCTGGCTTTATTGAATTGATTTGGAACACAACTGAAATTCGAACGACCTTAGCTTTGAGGTGACTTAGTTCGTTAAGCAGTCTGTTATTGGAGAGAAAAGCTCCACTGGAAGATTATTAGTGCTGGAAAGAACTAAACTGTTGTGTCTCCCTCTGCTTAGCATAGGTCCTGGGCAGGACCTCGGCCCCAGGCTACAGCAACTCTGGGGTGGAAGACAAGCAGAAGAGGACTAAGGAAATGTTTAAAAAGAGATTCCTCACTGGAACAAATCAGAAAACAACATTTCAGTGCTGACAAATGGTTCACTAGTATAAGGAGTTAAGTCTTCTTTCTTTTTCTTTTTTTTGGTATTGGAAATCAAACGCAGGACCTCGGCAGGTGAGGGGCCACTCAGCTACATCCCTGGCCCTAGTGTTTTCACTTTTAAAATTTCTTCCATTTTTTTAACTTTTGCATGAATTGTTTTAACTTTAATTTTGCTTTATAATTATGTAAAATATTTACAGGGTTTTAAAGTCAAATCTATAACAAAAGTATATTCAAAGAATTCTAGTTTGTATCCCTGCTTCCTTTGCTCTCTTCATGGTAAACCTTAAAGAACTTAAAACATTTTTTATTCTCATTAAACATAAGCATTTATGTGTGTGTGTGTGTGTGTGTTTTAGACAAAACTTATATACATTTTTCTCCTCTATTACATTTTCTTGGTCTGGTCACTTTATAACATTATCTCTGTAGGAAAATAAAATACATTTGAATCTGTACTAAGCAAATAAGCATTTAAAAAAACATAGTGTCTTTATAAATTAGCACTCCTATTGTTTTGTTTTGTTTTTTTGAGACAGGGTCTCACTATGTAGTTGAGACTGACCTGGAACTCACTATGTAGCCCAGGCTGGTCTCAAACTCACAGCCATCCTCCTGCCTCAGCCTCCCAAGTGCTGGGATTACAGGCGTGCACCACCATGCCCGGATGCTCCTATTAAATTTTGTTCAGTCATTTGTTCATTCAGTAGATACTGACAACAATAGTGGGTCCAAGGGAAGTTCCAGGCACTGCAGAATCTAAAGCTATTGTAATACTAGGGGACTCTCTTTTTTAAAAAATTAATATAAAATTATTAATTTGCTTGAGCACTCCCAGCAGCAACCCATTCTCTCAGGGGCCACACAAGCTTCATGAACTTCCCTAGCTGTCAGCCCCTGTGTGGATCCAGGCTGAGTGCTCTGGCAAGTCCACAGAGCAAATATGAGCCCTTATTTTATGCAGCTTATATGGCAGTGCAGGAGATAAATACCAAGTAAATTCGAAAGAAATAGGCAACTACAAATTGTGTTTAAATCTCTCTAATGGGTCAAAATATGTTTTCCCAAGATTGATATGCTGAAGTCTTAAACCTTAGCATCCCAGAATATGACTATTTGGAGAGGAAGATCAAGCTAAAATGAGACCACTGAGTTGGGCCCCAACCCAATGTGACTGGCATCCTTTTGAGAAGAAGAAATTGAGACAGGGGAAGGTCATGTGAAGACACAAGCAGATGGCAGTCATCTACAACCTCAGAGAGAGAGAGAGAGAGAGAGAGAGAGAGAGACCTCCCTCCCTCCGAAAGCAACCCTGTTGACCGTTCAGTCTCAGACTCTACCCTCCAGAGTTATGAGAAAATACATTTTTTGTTGATTTAGCCATACATTCTAATACTGTGTAATGGGAGTCCCCACAAATGAATACAATGTCCTTTAAAAATGTTTGTCAAAGGAGTGTTGAGGACCTTGTCAGAGAAGCAACACTAAGGAACTGCATAGAAGCTATTATTTGAAAAGACTAAAATAATGAACTATGATCAATATAAAAAGGTTTAGCGGATTCCGTTAAAAGCCAAAAGGAATCAAGGTGATTTTGTTTCAGGTAATTATCCCACAGTCTAAAGAACTGCATGGTCCTCAGGAGACAGTCTCTCTAAATTAACTACCCAAGATGAAAAGCTAATGTACAGCCAGCTTCCTCACAGCCCACAGACTCTGAAGTGTTGAATGGGCTTTAAGTTTAATTTTAATTGTAAGACAAAATTTATTTGATATCATTCTGACCCGATTTAAGGACAAGAACGTCTGAAGAAAATGAGAATTATGAATTATGTAGCTCAAACACTTCTTAGAAAAGGAATAAAGGTAAGTTATGTCTTTCTTCATGGCTCATTAAAGAGATTATGGAAGTTATAGAACCTGAATATGCTAACAATAAAGCCAGAAGCATAGACTGATTAATCAAGTGTAATATTTCACGTGGGTCACTTTAGCACAATTCAAAACCCCGATTCTACATTGGAATCTTTTGGGAAGTACTTTTATACTACTCCTCATCCAAAATTAAGTTTATCTGGGATGAGACAAAGATATCACTTTCCAAAAAGCACCCCAAAAGATGTTAATGGTCAATAAAAACTTTTCTTCCAGGACAAGCAACAGAGGCCAGAGAGGCAGCAGATACTAATAATAATGATGCTGTTAAATACTAGGACAAGACTGAAAGAGAAATTCAGAGTGCCATTCAGAGCCTGTGAAGACGGCTTCTAGTGAAGGAGGCTGTGATTGGCAAAGCTGATATCTAATCAGTGAGATACCAATACTGTACCTAGAGCCATCTTTGGCCGCCTGGCCGGGTTCATTTGGTTCCACATTTACTTCCCGAGACAGAACGGAGTGTTCTATAATGCCAGCCCCTCACTCTGACTAAGACCTTTAGGTCTCTATCCTGCCCTTCTGTTCATTCCCACTTAAGATTTTTGTTTGGTTGCTTCCCACTTACTTCTGGTGATTGGTCAGAGTGCTCTGATTTCACATCTTTGTCACAAGAGCAACTCTCAAATCCTCTCAACTATATTCTCCAGTTGATGAAAAACAGAAGTCAATCTTAACACATTTCTATTATCTCAAAGGCTCCTATTTCTGCTTTTTACTTTTGTCTTGCAGTCAAAAAGTAACATGTTTCCTTCCAGATTTCCTATATCCTGTATATTTCTTTATTTATGTCATATACCTTCTATTCCTCTTTGGTAATAAACATAAAACTATTTTTATTCAAAAGTCTGTAATCAGAAAATACTCTGTCATATCTCATAAAATTTTCATGCCCAGATCTTTATCATTTTCCTCAAAGATCCAATAGAACGGTCAGAGTTACAGTCTATCTGATATTAAATGCAAGGCTTTAATAAGAGCTATTTGACATGCAATAATTATTTGCATACTCTTCTGGCCAAGCATAGAAATTGCTAATGTCTGCCTCTGGAGGAAATGAACTGTGCAAAAAATGTCCAGCAAACACAGTCCAACTGTTCACACAAATGGGAGGTTACATAAGAAATTCATTGTGCTTTGTCCAAATTTCTCTTCAAATTGCCACAGATCAGCATGTACCTCACTTCTTTTCCACCAGTTAAAACCACAAACAGTTGACCTTTTCAACAGAGGTGAACAGAGCCATGACTTCCCCACAGATGGCGAGTGTCGCATGTCACAGTAATGGCCTCACACGTCATCAGGGTAGTGTACAAAACCAGTGGGCAACAGAACACTCATCCCCAACTGCTCTATGTTTACATCTGCCTGTTTCCAAGGATGGATTTTCTTCATAGGAACGGTGTGTTCATTATTCAACATTTGCAGAAGGACTACCGAGCTTATTATGATTTTCTAAATTTTATGTCCAATGTTGGAGATCCCAGGAACATCTTTTCTATTTATTTTCCACTTTGGTTTCAACTTAATCAGACAGTTGGAACTAAGATGATATGGGTAGCAGTCATTGGGGATTGGTTCAATCTTATATTTAAATGGTAAGATTTCTGTTTTGTTTCCTTTTCCCTAAAAACCTCTTAAACTTGTTGCTTCAGCTCAAATTTCAGATGTGTATAATTTAACTTGGAACATCTTTCAAACATACTACTTAATATAAAAATCAAAACTAGATGTCTAAATAGAAATTACAAAACCTCATAACATTTTCTGATTAACCGAGAAGTTCATTAAATGAGCAGCATCATTATGAATAAGTTGATGCTTTCAGAGATCACTTTGATATTTTCTAAGTACCGAAAGCACCCAGAGGACATGTCTTACAAGGAAAAAGTCCCTATGTTTATGGGACAGAAGGGTGCTGAAACCCCTAATGACTACCATCCTCTACAGTGAGTGAAAGACCAGAACCCAAGTAACTTCAGAATCTTTTAATTATGAGCTTTCCTCATCAACTTTCTATTTAAGTCATTTTATAGAAGACAATAGTCCCCAACTAAGTAATAATTGTGTGTTTAAATATAATAAATGAATATTTATATTTTTTCAATACAGGATATTATTTGGTCATCGGCCTTACTGGTGGGTTCAAGAAACTCAGATTTGCCCAAATCACTCAAGCCCATGCCTTGAACAGTTCCCTACTACCTGTGAAACAGGTCCAGGTAAGCAATTAAAGTAGCCTAAAGTTACTGAAGACTTTGCAACAGACAGTCATTGTGTATGATTATCATCCCATAATGGTAAGGACATTATATAGAGTATTAACAAAAATGTCACGAGTGAGGATGCTAAATGTTCATAAGCATCAAAATTGCTAATCAGAGAGAAGATTTATGAATAATGAAATTCCATTTTGCTGCTGGTACATGGGTAGGTTGGGAGAATACTCCCCAAATGAGTTTATAATTTAGCATTTACTTTTTGGAAGACTGTAATGACTTGATACTACAACAAAGAGAAAAACAAAACAAATTGCCAAAGAACTATATTAAGGTCCTAGAAGTGTTGACTTATCTCCTGTTCAGCAAGTTTTAAAGTTATGATAGGTCTCCCAAGAAGCTCATGAATGAGAGAACAGACACAATTTTCATAAGAAGGGGAAGGTCTTCCCAATATTACTGTTTCAGGTAAATACAATCTCTATTCTTAGAACAATTTTTTCTCTCTCATATGTGTGATATATACATAGGCTTCTTGGAACACTTCCTTCTTGTTATAAATAATATTCTGAATAAGAAATTTAAGACTATAAAGAGAAGGACTGGGATGTAGCTCAGTGGCAGAGTGCTCACTGAGGATGTCCAAGGCCCTGCGTTTGAGCCCCAGCACCTCCAACAGCAAAAGAAAGATTGCAAAAAGGTTATTTGAAATGTATATAAAAGAAAATTACATGTTTTAATTCATGTGTTTTATTGTATCTCACCAGGTACATAGTATAAAATTCTTGCCATTTGAAATCTTTTGAAAATAGCCCTGAATATAGTGAATGTATGTCTTCTGAGGCATTTTCTGGATGTCCTTTTTGCTCCCATAAAATATACGTATGTCTGTTATATCACTTATCATACTATACTATAATTCCATTATTATAATCTGGCTGCCTAGACTCTGTGCCTCATCAGGGCAGGGGCGACATGTATTTTTATCTTTGTGAAATTAATGTGATGAATGAATACATGAATTTATTGGTGGATAATCTTGGAGATAACTCAGATTTTGTTTTGGTCTGTTCTAGCACTTCCTAGCATTTATTCTGTCCTCTGGTGTGTGTGTGTGTGTGTGTGTGTGTGTGTGTGTGTGTGTGTGTGGAGAGAGAGAGAGAGAGAGATATTCTATATTTACCCTTGGAGACATACATACAATTCTCTTAGGTATACAAAAGCTTTTGAAAATTCCTATAGATTGGGAACAGCTTTGTCTTCATATAACAAAAGGGAGACTAGTGTCTTGTTTTTTTCAAAGACAGACTGTGTTTAACCAGAATGAATGTCTAGTAAGGGAAAAATCAGGGACAACATCAAAGTACAGTGATTAAAAGTAAAACCAAGCAGCATGGAAGAGACATTCTGGGATTAGAGAGGCTACCTGATTTTTCTGTGGGGTTTAATGTCCCCTCTCCAGCTTCTCCTCACTCCTGCTGCTTAACAAAGATTCTCACTGCAGTGACCACAAGTTAGGCATACAGATAGCTGCTTGGGCACAGCTGTCATTTCTAAGTCAGTCAGTAAACCACAAACCTAGCCATGCTATTCTTTAGAATCTGACTTTTCAGCCAGAGGAAAATAAACTGATTCAAGATCCAAATAAATACTTTAATGTTCTTTCAATTAAAAACAATAAGGTATGAAGAATGAGTAGTGTTGTGTTGGACTTTGGTGCAAAAGCCTAAGTTCTTAGCTATCCTGCAATATATAGACTTCTGGAATTCAATGAACTTGAAAACCTAGAAGAAATATTTTTGAAATAGCATTTACTCAATTTTCTTTATTTTTACCTGCTTCCTTAACATTACATTTTAGTACATGTGCTGCCAAAGTAAGTACCTAAACATTACATATTGTCAATATCCTGTGGGTTTTTTCCTGAGTTATTTGTAATTCTTGTGGCAATCCAACTGTTGTCATGTCCATTTCTGACCTTGATATTTAATTAACCATCTTTCAAATGGATGCTACTTGTTGCAGGAAGTCCCTCTGGCCACGCAATGGGTTCATCGTGTGTGTGGTATGTCATGGTAACGGCTGCCCTGAGCCACTCTGTCGGTCGGATGGATAAGTTCTCTGTCACTCTGCACAGGTCAGCTTGGCTCCAGTGTCTGTAGCGTTGGAATTAACATCTTTGAACACAGTCTCTTCTAAGAATTCATTTTAGTGTATATTTAGTTGTTGAATAAAATGTGCTTATGCTGTTCTATCATAGCCAAAGTAGCAGAGTGAATAGGGAATTAATATCTTGCTTTAAGATAATGTCCTAATTAGCTCATCGCTATTGCCACTTTAGAATAGAGTTGGAAATGTTTAACTGACTAATGACTTGCTAAATGTGCCTTTCGGTTTCCAAAATTCAATTCTTATTTTGGTAGCTCCTCCTAAATAAATCATCTAAAATTTTGTAAGAAAAAAAATTTTTGTGTGCAAGTTCTCCTGCTTTAAGATTAACTGGAAGTTTTAAGAATCATCATTCCCTTTGAATGCATCATTTTTGTGGCAAAATTATGTTTTCTACTTTAAACAGCCCATGCTTTTTAGAGCAATACATGTATTCTAGCTTTAATGACTTTTTAATTAAAAACATAGAAGCAAACTTAAATTTGAATGTTAGTAGACAATGTTAGGAAATTTCTTAATGTTTAGAAAGGCACAGCACTTTAAGATCACTCATGATTTGTAGGAATTGAGGCATTTCCTTCTCCCCTGAAACCTTTTTTAAAAATCCTTAGTCCCACTTTAGGTATAAATTATTAGGCTACCTAAGATGTGTCAGTGAAGCCTACAAAATAACTAAGACATACCATTTTATATAAGGTCTTTTAAATTAAAACATTTCAAGATCTACCACATATTTTGCTTTTTAAAGTAGTATTGAAGAATATAAGAAACAAGTCTCTGTAGTTTATTCCTTTTTTCAATTAACATTATTTCCTTTAAAATAGGAAAGTTCCTTTAAAAATTCTTACAGCTCCGTTTTTATTTTTATGACAGCAAGATTTCCTCCATCTGTAAAAACTTGAGTACCTTTTTACTTACTCCTTTTTATTTGTCCATGTGGATAGCCCCTGCCTACTTCCTCTTTGATATTCTCATGTCTGTTCATTGCTCAGTCTTTATGTAAATTTGGTCTGGTTATCAGGGATCAACCATTAAGGATTCCTAAAATTCTATACTTTTAACTTTTTTTGAGTGACAAGCATTGTTTGCATTTTAATATTTTTATAAATATTTTGCACACTGCTGCTTTGAAATGAAAGTAATAACCTATTTCCTTGTTCCTTACTCTCTGTATCTCAAAAAACAAGGAACCAGAACTTTTTGAGAAGTTGCCCTGGATAGAATGCTCATTCTCTTCCTATTTAAAGGGTAGTTGCTTCTCCAGTGTGTTTTCTTCAAACAAAGAAATTCTGAGAGAAGAAGGTAAAGAGAAAGTACCAATGATATTGGTCTGTCCTTGATATTATTGCCTCGAAAATTCCCCAAATGCTTTTCCTTTAAAACAGTTTTCCTTATTTCAAAGACATTGAATTGGTTCCTTTTTGGCATTTCTTAAAATCTCAGGAGACAGTGCCAGTTAAATTTAACATATGAAGAAATGTAGAAACCGCTGTTGAAGTGTCTGAATCCCATGGAGCACATGAACACATTTTGGAGAAAAGACTAGAATCCTGTTCTGTCATAGCTTGAAGATTCCTCTGGTGTCACCCCCACTCCCTTTTTATGAGTGAAACAGTCTGTTTGCATTTTACACTTGTACGTATTCTTCCATTGTAGACTGACCTGGTCATTTCTTTGGAGTCTTTTTTGGTTGATACAAATCAGTGTCTGCATCTCCAGAGTATTCATAGCAACACATTTTCCTCATCAAGTTATCCTTGGAGTAATTGGTGGTAAATATGATCACTTATCTTCAGTTGCATCATTTGAAAAGTTTTACTTTGCTTTCTTGTGTCAGTTTCTCTTCGGTAATCACTTCCAATTTCAGAGGCCGTTCTATTTAGCCACTGATGCTAAATGCTACCCTAGGAGCTTAGATGTTCTACACACTTCTCATAGCCTCCACATACACAATGACACAGTTTCACCCAATGATACAGATGCATAACTGTGTAGTGCAATGGGCTTCTCTGACATGTGACTACAGCAAAGGCCAACTCCTGAAGCTCCCTGCAGCCATGGCACTTGTGCCTTGGTTTGGGAGACTTAATAACCTTGAAACCTGCCATCAAGACATCTCTCTGAAACATCTGAGGTGGCTATTGCATGGCTGGATTTCATTTAGCATTCCTGAGCTGTGTTTACCATGACTGAGTTTCTGATGTTCAGCCCCATGTACCTTGCAAAAGCTCTCTAAACTAATGGGTTGTGACAACTGAAATATTAATTGCAGGACCGTAGATTATTCTGCCTATAAAGTGGGTTGTCACTCAGTGACGCCAACTCTTGCCTGATCCCTATGAAACAATACGGATAGTTAAAAAAACCGTGAGGCAAATTGTGTTCTCAGTTAATGCCTAAAAAAGTATTTAGGAAATTGACAGAACGTAGATGTCAAAGCCCTTTGCCATTGAAAATTATAGCTAAATTACTTAATGCAAAAGGTACCATTCCTGTGGGCCTCAAGAAATCATAAGTGTCTCCTTCCAATCCCCAGGCATGCTGGTGGCAGAGGCCTTTGAACACACTCCAAGCATCCACACGGCCAGCTTGAGCACATACCTGAAGACCAATCTCTTCCTCTTCCTGTTTGCATTTGGCTTTTACCTGCTTCTCAGACTACTCGACATTGATCTGCTATGGTCTGTGCCCATAGCCAAAAAATGGTGTGCCAACCCAGACTGGATCCATATTGACACCACACCTTTTGCTGGACTTGTGAGAAACCTTGGGGTCCTCTTTGGCTTGGGGTTTGCAATCAACTCAGAAATGTTCCTTTTGAGCTGCCGAGGGGAAAATGGCTATAAGCCAAGCTTCCGGGTGCTCTGTGCCATGACCTCACTGACCACACTGCAGCTCTACCACTTCATCAAGATCCCAACTCACACAGAGCATTTATTTTACATGCTGTCTTTCTGTAAGAGTGCATCCATCCCATTGACTGTGGTTGCTCTGATTCCCTACTGTATACATATGTTAATGAAACCAAATGAAAAGAAGATTAAATAGAGTTGCACAGAGAGTTAGTGCTCTCTGGCCCCAGGATCACCCTCTCCATCCACCCATAAACCACAGAGGAAGAAGAAGCTGGAGCACATCACATCAGAGGCAGCAAAATGGCGGCTCCAGCCCCACCCCACCCCACATAAATTTAGTTTGGCCTTCACGGTGTTGTTGCTGATGTATTTTAAATTAGCATGTAAAAACCAGAATATCTCACAAAAAAAGTCTGAATGTCTCTACTTTCTTGAAAAATCTGACCATAGGGCAACACAGGGCCTGCCTTTCGCCAGAGGCATTGGATGGGAACTGAGTCCTGATGGCTTTAATAGAAGGCAGACACTCTCCGTTTTGTCACAATCATCATCTCCCAGCAGAATCCTTAGTGTCAGACATCGTTATCATCTTAAGGCTTAGCTGCTGCTGGTTTTTATGGGCATCACAGTCAAATCCAATCCCCTCAATTATTAGATAAGGAAACGGCTGTCCATTCGGGTCCAACAACTCCCCTGTACTCCTACCATGTGAGAATAGGAATTAGAACCCAAGTCTTCTGAAGTACATTTCCATTGCACTCTGTCTTGTTTCTCCATGTTTAAAAATTAAGTATCATTAAGAAAAAATGCTTCTACTCCTCTATGATGATTACCATATATGACAGCTATTTCCCCAGAAATGTCATCAAAATTCTACACTCAGTTTAACTTATATCCTGCATACAGAGTCCTGATGGGGCCAGCATGATAAACACACATAAACATATTCAGGGGAGAGGACCGAGCCAGGCTCTCATCTGGACACAAACCTCCTAAATCCTGCTCTCTGCTTCATAGTTGTGCTTGTCAATATTTCAATAAATACATTCTTCCCTATGACATCCTCATTTTTTATTTTTAGAAGCCAATTTTTCAAAACTATGAAAATCAAATGCCTTCTTTGAATTCATGCTCCAATTCAGGAATACTTTTAAATACTTGCATCTGTTAGTTGGATTGATCTCTATGGATACTGAGCTCTGATAGAAATCTACAACTTTACTTTAGAAAATAATTAATTATAGGCTATTAACCTTATGCTAACAATTTCTCAGTAAGATTTTTTTTTCCCTTATTGGATATAGTGGCTCTGGAGTTTAATTTGGTAACTGTGTCACTCCAGTCAAGCACAAAGATTTTGAGTTTGATTTTGCTACTTATATTAGTGACCTGTGATCCACCACAATGTTTAATGTAACCCTTCTCAAAAATATCAGTAGGTGAATTATTTCAGATGATGATATATTAAATAACCCATAAATATTTATGAAAACATAACCATTCAAGGGAATGATATCTGACAGGATATTAGTTATGCAGAATAAAATTTCCAAAAACTAAAGTAATTATTGGGCCTTTTTCCAAATCTATTTATGGATCATGTGCTTTTGCTTTTACAAAACATATTTAATACCTTTCTTTTTAAAAGGTAAGTAAGGTAAGCCTTTGAATTCAGCCAGTGAATTTAAAGGCTAGCTGCTTCCCACAGGAGAAGGCTTGAAAAGCCTGTTTCCTCACCAGTCAGCCCACATGCGGCCTCCTGTCTGAGTGCACTTGTGACCTTCTGCAGAAGTAAACTTTAAACTTTGCCTCCTCAAAAAAGAAAAAAGAAGTAGTTGTTTCCTAAGCAAAAAGCTGAGGGATAAAGAGAGATGATCTTAAGAATAATTTGTGTCACGTTGACAGGACAGTGGGGTAAGAGAAGTAGCACAGGATGATTCTTGTTCATTTCTCTGATACCCTCTGTCACTTCAGTCCCTCAGCCCCGTCTCCTTCCTCACACTGCCCTCTAAGAGCCCTTTTAAAGTCTCCTATAAAGTTAGTACTGTTCTTTTTATTCTGTTTTGTGTTTTTTGGTGTGGGGAGTCAGACCCAGGGCCTCACGTACAACAGGCAAGTGCTCTGCTGCTGAGTGCATCTTGCACAGTCCCCCAGCCCAGTACAGTCTCAGCCTGCTCTCCTGAGGCCTGAGCAGAGCAGGGCATTGGTAGCTAGAAATTCTGTCGCTGTGCTTGGCTGTACCATGAATCCCATCTTAGTTCCCACAGGGAGGCTCTCTTCGGCTGCCACACACTGCTGTCTTTGGGGTGACAGGGGACCCTCAGATAGGGAATAGAATGAGGTACAGGCTCGTTTTCTTTACTTGATCTCCATCCACTCTACCCCTATCTGCCAGAAAGCCCACAGAGACCTCAAGAGGAGATTTTTCTTTCTACTCCAGTTACAGGCTCCTAGAGACACCCATATGTGGTGCTATTGAAACTGCTTTGGAGAGTGTGCCTGCCTTCGATACTGATGGATACGACTCTTCTACTTCCAATTTGTTTGTCAGTCATAGGTGGAATTGAGCTCATTTGATTCACTATTACTATACCCCTATATTCAAAAGGTCTACACATCTACATACTTAGGAGAAAAATGTCAGTCTCACGAGCTTTCAGGATAAGAAACTCTAGACAACTGACTGACTTGAGAAATTGTCCAATCAAACACACATTTGAAAGCAAATGCAAAAGAATTTATTATTGCTGAAGCTAGCTATCAAGAAGGATGTTGAAGCCGGGCATGGTGGTGCATGCCTGTAATCCCAGTACTCAGGAGGCTGAGGCAGGAGGATCACTGTGAGTTCGAGACCAGCCTGGGCTGCATACTGAGTTCCAGGTCAGTCTCAACTACATAGTGAGACACTGTCTTAAAAAAAAGAAGAAGAAGAAGGATGTTGATATGTTGGTTATCTTTCTCTTAACAGCCTATCTCTACTTGTTTTCCCATTACAGAAGGACAATGTTTCAATGTCATAAGGTATTCTTGAAAGTCAAAGTTACATCCCTTAAATATTATGTACTCAGAATTTACAAATAAATTTTAAATTGAATTGGTACATTTACATTAAAAACTTTTCATAGAAGAAAAAGTAAAAAATATGGGGATGAAGAGTATGATTCACTTCATAATTATACTAAAACTGTATTTCCCTGTAATTTCAATTGGAACTTTTCATAATGAAGGAGATGTTGTATATTTTTGCTGGTCAGTACAGTAGCCTCCAGCCTATGTGGCTATTGAGCTCTTAAAATGTAGCTAATGCAACTGAAGGGCTGTATTATGAAACTTATTTTACTTCTAATTAGTTTAAATTTACTTAGTCATCTGCATCTAGTGGCTACTAAACTGTACATTACAAATCAAATTTCACAATGTTCTTCCTTAAAAACAAAACAATATGTTTTTAAAATTTCGTCTATCCCAAATTCCAGCAAGTTTAGCTGAATCAGTACTAACTGCTCTAAGAAGCTAAAGGGAGATTCTGCCGAATTTTCCAGAGGGACTGTACAGATCTGGGGTTCTCTGTGCAGCTCCCTTTTCTCTGTCTCTGTCCTATGAGCTCTAGCCACCTTGGTCACCATAGACTCACCTCTGAGTTTGGGTCCCCCCTTCCTGCGCTGTGTTCTGGTCCTAGAAACATGAGGGCCTCAAAGCCGGGTAGAGTTTTACACAATACCCATGACCACATACTGGATGGTGGGAGGACTTCTTGAGCAAGTCTTGCTGTTGTTCCAAGTTTAGTGTTCACATATGTCTGACACCAGAGCTTCTATAGCTGTTCACAAACTGTTCACAAAAAGATCACTACAGTTCAGGGATCCTGGAGGATTTTACCCTCAAGAGCAGTGTGTCTTAGCCCATTAGGAAACTGCAAACTGCTTTCTAGAGGAATATTTGGACCCTAGTGTTGCTAAGAAACTAGGGTGGTTTTCCTAACCCTTCCCTTCCCTTCTCTTTAATATTTCATATGACCATTTCACTTCAAAGGCGAGGTAGTAGTATTTGTTCATTTTGGTTTTCTTTAAAAGAAAGTTAACAGTTGGAAAAAATCTGGAGGAGAAAGCAACTATGAGAAAATTGTAAGGATCAGAAGTACTCCCTGAGAAGCTGTGCAAAGGACAAATGCAGTTTATGTCAAATAAGAGGCTGGTTTGGTGAGGAGCACTAATTACTGTCTTTGCTATCCTTTGATGGAGATCGCAGTAATGAATTAGAAGAAATCACATCTTATTTCTTTTGGCAGCACAGAAGTGATTGCTCTAAAAGGAGAAAATTCAAAGATTGAGGTTATAAAGGTTAGCATGAAGCCAATTAACTTTCTCCTGGTTTGAGCTTTTAAATTTCTTAGAATCTTTTCTTTTTCCTCTAGCATTTTGCCATGTAATTTCTGAAGAAAAGCTGTGACGTTTTCCCCAAAGGACAGTATGTCCTGGATGAACTGCCAGAATATAGGAGGAAGAATGAACGAATATCAGCTGCTTTGGTCCCACTGAATAGCATCTGTGGTGCAGACCAAGAGCTGCCAGGAGAGTGATTAGATTAGAAGTGGCTACCGCTGCCCTTTCCCCTTTAATAGCCATAAAGAGGCGTGGATTGATTGACAGCTACAGTTGCAGCTATCCTGGATGCCCCACACCCAAACCTGGGAGGTAGCTACCCCAACCACAGTGGGCTTGAACTTGAACCAAGCAGTAGAATTGAATTTGAACCAATGAGTAGGGTTGAATCAGAAGACTTAAACTAATTTGGAGCAATCAACAGGCTGAATTTGGACTGATCACATGTCTGTTGCTATTCAAACAGCGTTCCTCTCACTTTCCTCTGGTTAGTCTAGGAAGGCTATCTTTTACCTTGAACTTCCTGCACTGCAGCATGTGCCCTGTCCCAATAGTACCTGATTCCAGTGGGTCTCCTGTAGTGTGAGGTTAGAAAATCCTATAAATCCACTCGGGATTCTTTATGGGCTTCATGTGGACAGAGCAGTCCCACGTTTAAAAAGTCATTATAAAAACCTGTTAGACTGATGTCCTGTTTTCCTTGTTGGTGAAACAAAATACTTGACACCTGAGGAGAGATTTATTTTGGCTCACAGTTTGTAGAGGTTTCAATCTGTAGTCAGCCTTCTCCAAGGCAGAATGGTGTGGCGGAAAGGCCTAGATGGAGGACGACTGCTCATCGCGTGGGGAAGCAGAGAGAGGTCAAGGAGGAGTCAGGAAGAGAGAAAGATCCTTCCTTGCCACGCCCACGGTGACCTGCCTCTCCTTGTTAGACCCCACTATTTCCAACAGACCCCGCCTTTCAACAGCAAGCTAGCTATAAATCCCTGTGATCCAATCTCCTTCAGGAGGCCCACCTATGAGTGCAGGAGGCTCTTCCAGGGACATCCAGATATAAACTCTAACACTTGAAGTGCTCCAGAGCCCAGCGACTGGAAGTGTTATCAGTGTCTGGCATTAACTGGCATGGACTTGTGATTTTGTTTGGCAGTATCCAGCAGTGCCAGCATGTAAGGGTGGCAGAAGCCTGCAGCAACAGTTGCCGACCTAGGGTCCTCTGCTGTAACACTAAGCAGTGAAAGCCATGGGCACTCAAAGCGTGGAACTGCTACTAGAGCTGCACTTTGCAGATCTGTGATTTTTATATGAACAGAGCAAAAGAGCACTCGGCTGAATGGCAATAGCCATACCTCAACCCTTTTCTGGTGCAGTCCCAAAGGAGGACTGAACCCCTTCCCTGAGATGATCTAGGTATTGTGATGAAGAGAGGTCCTATGTATGCCTAGGAAGGAGACCCAGCCCCTAGTGAAGATCTCTCTTTTGGCTCTCTTCTATACTTGTACATCCTCAGTCAATCACAGCTCACTCCTATTGAGAGTTGATCCCCCCTCCCCAGGATTTAGGGTTTGTTTTAGTAACAAAATTGGCCAAACTGGCATCTGTGCCCACATCCCATGCTTTTAATGGAATTTCCTACATGAGGGCAGCATATCCACCCATCTTTGCCTTTCATAGACATGACTCTTCCCCTCCAGTTCAGGAATTCTGGGTCAAAAACATTAGACTCTTCAGATCTCTTTTTCTCATTATCATTCCAAACTCTGCCTTCTTACAATTTTTTTTTTAAGTGAAAGAAATGGTGGAGCCCTTGCCATCCTTCTACATGAAGATTACAATGGCCTAGCAAAGAGAAAGTAAATGCTCCCTTCTGAGTTTTGAAATATGACATCCTTTCAGTAGGGCTGGCTCATGAAGAGGTCCGCTTGTGGATCCCAAAGAGCATCAAAATGCTTGGGGCTGGGGCTGAGAGGGGAAGATGTCAGCAAACCCAAAGACAATAGATGTACAGATGACTGCATGAGTTTTAGCAACCAGCAGCCTGGACTAAAGTCATCAGTGTTACATTCTAGTTTGGATCTGCTCTCTGACTCCAGAAAGCCCTTTAACATTGGTGGCCTGAGATTATTAAATCCTCCACTGAGGGGCTTTGTAAAGGCTAAAATTCATTCTAGCTATAACATTCTGCAACTCTAAGGGTCTCATTCAACCAAATTTAATATGTTCTGGCTCTCCCTTTGAGTCGTTTTATTTGCTCTTTGTGATGCTCTGTCTTCATGAAAGACTTTCAGGGGGGTTGTTTCTATGAAGAGGAGCAAAAAAGGCATGGAAAATGATATTGTTTTAATTTTAGTTGCATGCAATGAACAAAGCTGCAAATTCTATAAAGGACTGCACTCCATTTTGAAATTTACTACTGTATTATAATTTTTGATCTATATTTTTCAATCAGTATTTAATTCCAACTAGAATTTAAATTTTATAGCTATGAAAGAGGTGCATAGAGATGTGAAATAATTCAACTGATGTAATAGGGCAAAATTATTAGCATGAGAATATTCATAGACATTCTGCTTACCAATTGTGCAACAGTGGTTCTATAATTAAATTATCAATTCCATTTCCTCCCTCTGAACATCCTAAAGTGGAAATTCTTGCTGGAAAAGATAATGAGCAGATATAGATAATAATAGGCTAAGTGAGAAGAAGGAAACTTTGCTTTGTGGGAAATGGGGTTGGAGGTGTTTAAGAAACTATATTGTGTGAGGAAAGTGACAAGTTTGAAATAGGCTTTTCGGTAAGTCTGTTGTGCACTAATTATTGATCTCTCAGAGATGTGAAGATAAAGTTGCCATTTTAACCCTTTGTGGCTGTTCAAATATGCTTCTTGAGTGCAATACAATTCTGAAAGAGGTAAATGATACCCAAATTTTTTAGGACAACCATGATAAATGAAAATTAGAAATATAGTTGTTAACTTATAAAAGCTTCTCTGGCTCAAATAGGGCTTTCTTTCCTAATTCTCACCTGACATTTATCAGATGCTTGAGATGCAAGGATGAGCTCATAAATGGCCCTGCAGATTCCCACAGGTTCCAGCCTCATCTGCTGCAGCTGTGGGTGGGCTTCAGGGAGACCTGCAAGTGGGCTTGGAAGAACTGGATTGAGGCTGCACCTGGCTGGAAGTTAACTTTTCAAAATTAATTCTCTTCTGGAACCACTCTCTTTTCAACTCTGATTATATTCTGCCAATGGAATCCAGATTGTTCCTCGTCTAACCCCAATTTGTCATGGAAAGATGCAAAAGCATGATCATCATAGTCATAACACACCAAATGCATATTAGTAGCTTCCTTTATTTAGAGCACAGGATGTAGAATGATCCTGGAAAACCACTAGAGTTAGCAACAAGGACTTCGAACTTCCTCTCCATAGCAGAGATATTTGAAAAAAAGATGGATTCTTTCTTTAAATACATTTTTTGGAATATTTTGGGATATAGAAGTCATATTTGAAGGTCATCTAAGTACACATAGATACTTCAACATTACATTATTTTCTGTATACTTTGTTTCGGTATTTTTACTAATAAAAATTTAACTGTATCTGTGAAGAGTATGTTAATCCTTAATTAGCAACAACTACAACATCTCCTTCAGTGGTTTACACAGGTGAGAAGTGTCTTCTCCTGTAACCAGGTGGCTGGAGGCTTACCCATCTCCAGGGCTGGAGCACTGGCTGAAGGATGTCCAGAAAGCAGGCTCAGTCCATCTTCCTATTCTGCAATTCATTGTGTATAGATCGTGTCCAAAGGGTTACAGCATAGCTGCTGTGTATCCAGGAAAGAAAAGGATGGGGAGAGAAATAGGCTATTTTTCTACTCAGGATTGTACTCATGTTTCATAGGCCAAATTGCGTCTTTAGCTACAGAGGAATCTGGGAGGGTAAATACCTTACTCTTCAGCCTCTACAACTGAGGGAAGTAAAAGAAAGGGTATGGAACTAGGAGTATAGCAAGCCAATCAACATCTATCCTAGTGACTTCATATATATGGCAAAGAATGCAACTTACACTTGTATCCCTTCCCTGTGGTCTGCTTTCACAATAGCATACTAAAATTATGAAGGCGAAGCACTTTCTAAGTTATATAATCATTTATATAATTTATCATTCATTGAAATGATTATTTGAATTTTCAACTTTCAAGAAATTTTAAGATATTGAGCATCTCTACTTTGAGTCTATGCCTCACATATTAGAAATTCATACCCACAACCTGTAAGAGAGCACAGATGATTTTTTTCTTTCCTGTACTCTTTCACGATAATTAGAGGTACTTGTTCTGTGTCACCTGGGGGTAAGCGTTTTCCTTTCTATTTCCAGCTATTCTGTTTTTCCTGAATTTATCTTTTCGTCTGAGAGTAGAAGTACCTGAGTTATGGAAAGGTGGAAATTGCCAATCCACCAGCTGGTTATGTACTCTTCTTTCTTTTTTCTATGGCACACTTTGTCCCAGCTCTGATTTATTGGGTTGAGCAGCTGCATCCATGCAGGTCCGTGCCAATCACGTGCACCCTGATTCCTCATTATGAACCTTAGGACACCACACAACTCACTAATGAGCACATTATGAAGCTGGCCAGTGCTAATTAGATGATAATCATGTGCTTTGCTTTATTTACAGTCTATCTGTTTAAATGAACTGGGCATTTAATTGAACACAGTGTGAAGGAAATTAGAATTAAGTTTAGAAGTTTGGTGAAGTTACTTTCAACTGCCACTGCATGTGAAGGTGAGATTATTCACTAGACCAGGAGAGCTGGAGAGAGTACAAATGGACAGAATACTTGTTTTACAGTGGCCACACACAAATGTAAATTTATCTCATAATGAGCTTGGGAGCAGTAATGAAATTTGCCATTCTGAAAACCTCTACTAACATCCTTATGTCACCTGATTACAGAGAGATGGTACATGCATAAGCGATAGTTAATAAATCAAATTCTCAGATGAAAATAGGAGGCAGGATCCTGAATCAATTTGGCGGCAACATTCTGGTAACTGCTTAGGATGGGAAATATGTATTTAATTCTTGAGTATATGTATATGGCAAACTATACCTAAGAAGGATCCTATCTCTTTTATTGTATTGGTTCAAAACATCAAAATATTCCAGGATGTACATTTGTAAATTAGTACATAATTGACAAAAATTGTATGCATGAGTGCAACACTGGATTCGAAGTGTCTTTTCATGAAGAGAAATTCCGTGGGCATAATGTAATAGACCAGAGGAACTGTATGAAAAAGTCTTAGACAAAAGAATCTAGAAGCCAAATTTTCTACCTTTTTCCCCCCTCTCAAATAGCATTTCTAGGTTATGAGCATCAGCTTCCATAAAATTTTGGGATGACTAAGGGTCTCTTTCCAAAAGAAGTTGGAAAATGTGTTGCTCTGATTTTCCATAAAAAGTAATAAGGGCAAGGGATTTAGCTCAGTGGTTCCTCTGCCTGCCTCACAGGACAAGGTCCCGAGTTCGATCTCCGACACCAAAAAAAGAAAAAAATAAATAAAAAACCCCAATCTTGACAAAAGAACAAAATTTGTTTTAGTAAGGGAGCCTCAGAGAGTTTAGATGATGTGGCAGTTTTAATAGTTACGCTTTGTCATATCAAATATTCCCCACTCAGCCGTGTGTCCATGCGCGCAAGTGCGTGTGCGTCTGTGTGTGTTCCATTACCCATTACTGACCCCCCCCCAATTCTCTGTCTCCTCTCCACATTCCAACCCACCAGCTAGTTGAATAACCTCACGTTGTCCCAGGAGACAGCCCTTCCGGATCCCACTGTCCTGCTTTCATTTGCTCTGGCTGCTTGCTGTGTTTACAACACACCTGCTTTCAGATTGTCCTTCCTGTCACCCTGGAGATCCCTGTAGCCTCATTCTTGAGTTATGTATATCACCCGTCCTACAGCCATCTCTTTGTTTTCCTGATTTTAGGGAAACCCCTATTCTGTGGTTTCCCAAGGACGGGTGCATGGAAAGGATAAGTTTTGAGATCTTGTGTGACTCAGAATTTCTATAGACTCCACTCACTGTTAATTAAGAATAGTTTGTTGGCAATTTTCTCCTAAGAAATCAGAAGACAAATTTTTATATCTTCTTTCAGTATGATTGTCAAGAGTTTCTATGCCTTCATGATTCTTTACATAGTATCTCTAACGTGTTCTCCTGGAAAATTTTAGTACCTTCTCCTTTTTTCCAGTTTTCTAAAATTTCATAGTAACGTGCCACATCTTTCAACTACAGGAAATGTTGTTGGAACAGTTTCTTTAAAAATTTCTTTCTCAGCTTTTTCCAAACGCTGTGGAACTGCTATTACTTATATTAATTGGCAAGCTGTTATTAGCTAATAGCTAGCTGCTATTACCTAAGTTTTGCACTCCAGAATTGCTCCTCTAAATTTTTCTTTTCTATTTTCTACTTTTCATATCTATCATTTCATTTTACCTTCAGAGAAATTTCCTCCACTTAACTCTGATCCTCCTATTTTTTTCTTCTTCGGTAAATTTTTAAATTATATATACATTTTAATTACTAAGGTCACAGAAAAAATTTGATTCCAGCACAAACACATCATAAAATCATCAGGAAAGTAAAAAGATTGTGATGTCAACAAATGCCAAAATAGATTAAGCCAATCTCTCAGCCATCAGAGAAATACTAATGATGCAAAACTGCAGGGACCAAATCCTTGTCAACTGTAGGCAGAAGATAAAGGATAAGAAAATGGAGACACAGACACCCCCTGGTGTTACAAAATAAACATGTGATTTTATTTATTGATTGATTCATTTTTGAACTTGTAATCTCCCTCCTAGTCACTGAGTCTCAAAAAGCAATTGTTTTCCCAAATCATTTTTACATTCCTTCTGGTCAATCTTTCTCCTCTCACAAATAATTTGCAAGTGCCTTATTTGAAAAGATAACTAACTCATTCATTGCCTTTTCACGCCATATAAATTTCATTGTAGGAACCTGGCAACCTCCTGGGACAGAGTCCATGTTTTCCTCCTTGAAAATTCACTTAACAAGAAGATTTTAGCCCTTTCTTTTGTCAAGATAGAGGATGAGCATGTTTAGCTTAATTCCTTCTAGTAGGCGTCTATATTCTGCAAGCCACTGCACTACCATTTTTCATAACTAGACTGAATTCCTCTACCCTCTACTTCCTCAACATGGCAAACATCAACAGTTCAAGCCTCATTTTTTCAATCTCCTGCCCAAGGAGGATGGTTCGTATATTTCCTTACTCTCAATCCCATCTCCTCTGTGTCAAACACCCCTTCAACTGCAGCTCGTGTCCTTACACGCAGCCTACTTGTGAGATTCCCGGGAGAGGAAGCAACTATGGTTCTGCTGGTGCTGGGCAAGAACAGCCAGCCTGTGGTTGGCTCTGCTTCTTCACAGGTTTCCAGAACATTCTGTCTTCAGCCTCATCTGTCCCTCTCCCACCACCTTCCAGAAAGACTGAAGACTTTACATCCTGAGCCTTTCTAGGGATCTGTGGTCCAAAATGAGAGGGTCACAGACTTCTCCCATTTTAGATTCTTACTCCCATGGACCCTGATTTCTTTCATTTTCTATTTGGACATCTCAAACTGAATTATTATTCAAGGTCATTAGAAATTAGCTTGGATCCCAGTGTGTAACCACGTCTATAAAGGTAGGATATCAACACTGCTCCTGAAGGATGCAGCAACCTGCAGCACACCTGCACTCTGTGCGTGATTGGTGCATGAAGTTCTTGAGTTAGGTCAACTGATGGGGGCTCCAGTAGTGACCAGCTTGTAGTAGGCCCCCTTCTGGGCCATCAGTTCTTCGTGACTTCCCTTTTCAATCACCGTCCCTTGTGACATAACAACAATGATGTCAGAGTTCTGGATGGTGGACAGGCGATGCGCAATGACAATGCAGGTCCGACCTTCTCTGGCTTTGTCCAAAGCAACCTGCACTGTCTGCAAAAAGAGGACAGAAAGTTGACTGAGCACGTGATTGTCCCCAGCCCACCATAGTGAGACTCTTTCACTATCACCTGAATGACAATTACATGCCGACTCAATGCATCAATGACTTAAACTGCAGCTCACAGGCTGAGAAACTTCAGTGAAGTGAGAATAAACCAAAGTAAGAAGCTACCATTTAATTTTACAGTAGTTGGTCTAGTTTATTGCAATGAAATCAAGGAAACAATGTAGGGGGGTAATTAATCGTCCTTCCTGATATTTTGCTTCAGTGAGGACATTTAGCTCTCCCAAAATGGAATCCTGGCTTCTTTTTCATTGAGTTTGTTGGTACATTTTAGGTATACAATACAGGCACACTCATCATTGGGACCTTGTACCTTTACGTGATGTATCTTGGTTCTCATTTTCCCCCTTTCCCTTGCCCTCCCTTCACCCCCCCCTCCCCTATTTACAAAGACTTTGTTTCCATTTTTTCCTTTTCTCATATTTTTTCTTTTCCCTTCTTTCCTTTCCCCTCCCCTTCCCACTTCCCCTACTTGGAATCCTGACTTCTAAAGGGATAATCGTAAATTTTGGATTTTGTAATTGTATTTTTCTCAACTGCATCAGATGCCACCTTCTTCTTTGTGTTACATGTGGCCTATGTGCTCTAATAAAACATATTATACCTTCCAGGTGAGCTAAAGTATTTTACTTTATTTAAGAAAGTTAATCATTTACCTTTGGGAAAATGTCACATAACCTAAAGAATCTTAAAGTTGATTAGCTAAAAATTTTATTTGAAGTAATCCTATGTTAAACAAATTTCTTCAGATTATTGTCTTTTGCCCACAAACGTTTGACAATTTCTACTGTTAATGAATCAGAAATTTGGAAATAGTACCATTTTCTAAGGACAAAGCTTATAGCAAAAGATTCATTCATAGTGATCCAATGCATTAGAAAATCAGTACCCACCTTCTCACTTTCTGTGTCTAGGGCAGAAGTGGCTTCATCGAGCAGCAAGATTTTAGGGTCTCGTACAATGGCACGAGCAATAGCAATGCGTTGTTTCTCCCCTCGAGAGAGTTGAGACCCTTGGGCCCCAACATTAGTTTCATATTTCTGGAAAAAGTTAGGAAAGCTTCAGAACTAGAAATAGTCATTGCTTCTGTGCCACGTGGAGGCTTCGTTAAGGACTCCTGTGTGAATTTATTTCTTGTGTTTTGACTTCAGTGAGTCCTATAAAGGACATTAAATCCACTTGGGAATATAAGAAAAATAGGAACATTGTGTTGAAAAACAAGGTAAGTTTATCAAACATGTTTGCATTTCTTTTAGAATTATATTTTTAGTCTCTTTCTCCCTATGTGCAGGCAAAATCCTCCTTAATCGGAGACTACCTAATCTCCAGACTCTTATCTGGAAGATCTTTCCAAAGGGAATAATCTCAGGAATGGAAGTGCCTTTTTAGAGACTTCTAGTTCCCTCCTCTATTGGACCAATGATATTTCGGAACATAAACTTTGGTTTGAAATTACCCTCTGCTACTTACAAGCTCTATGATTATAAATAACTTGTTTAATTTTCTTTGGGCTGAAAACTCATCTGAAAAATTCAGTATGACTATCTACTTCAGATATTTGTTACTTTTGATGAAATTAGAAAGAAAAAGGTCTAGGTAGACATTTGGCATGGCTACATTAATAGTTAAAAGTCATGGAATATTTATTAAGCATCAAGGATTATGCCAGGACATCCTTTAATATTCACAGAAACTATAGTCTCATTTCACAAATTATAAAACTTAGACACAGAGAAGCAAGAAATGTGTCCACAGACAAATGAGCAGCAAAAGTGAAATCCAAATCCAGGTGTATCTAGCTTCTGAGTCTGCCCCTGACCACTACTCTATTCTGCCTTCTACATCAGGTTTGTTTACTTCCCTGGCCTCCTGACAGATACTCAGCTAAGCCAGCTAAGCCCCGTGACAACCTCCTTCATCTTTGTGGGGTGCTCAATGAAAGGTATTAGGGACAAGTCTAAGAAAAAGGCAATAAACCAACTTTAAACCAGTTCTCACACAATATGAGTAGCGTTCAGTAAAGGCCTGTGCAATAAGTAGGTCTCCTGGGGCATGTACAAGATTTGTTTTTCAACTCTGAGGGCAGCAAAGAGTATTTTTCTGTGCCTGCCAGTGAGGCTCCCCAAATTAGAGGCAAATCAGAAGTGTAACAGTTTGGGAGACGTGTGAAAAAAAGCCCTGCACAAATACACAAAAATTTCAAACATAGTCATTTACAAAGAAAAAGAATCCCCAAGTGATGATTTTTCAAAATGAAGTGGAGAAGATTAAAGACTTAGTTCTTAAGGCTTAATTTTCCCTGCAGTTAACCACCAACAGAGACACTTGGCAAATGGAAAAACGTAGATATTGTGCTAAGTTCAGACTTGGTTCTGGAAAAGTAGAGATGTGAAAGCAAGTGTAGCTTACCCCACCACGGATGGGACACACTGCCGAGTGATGTAATGATGTCAATTATAGCAGCAACAGCTTTCTTTGTGAGGTTATTAAGTGTGTTTTTTCATTCTAATGTTTTTATTTCTGCTTTTTACAGATTTTTTTTTTTTTTTTTTTTTTTTTTTTTGTACCAGGGATCAACTCGGGTCCTTGCACTTGGGAGGCAGGCAGCGGAACCACTGAGCTAAATCCCTGGCCCTGCTTTTTACAGATGGAATAAGCAATCTCAGAACTGATAAGTAATTGTTACACACCCATAGCTAGTGAGTGGCAAAGCTTGGATTCAAATCCATCCATTGTCTGTTCCAAGTCTCAGGCCTTTCCCACAGTTCCAAGCTAGGAGCTGTAGTATTGCTCAAGAGCATCCATTGTGTTGGGTAATACTTTCCCAAACTGCAAAGTATGTCAATGAAGGACACTTATTAAAAGACTAAGACAATACCAGAACATGGAGAAATAAATTGTATTGCTTTTAAACCCCTCCTTGAAACCACAATGTGATCCATGTGGACATTCTACGGCTCTCCCCATTCCGTCTCCTACAGGAATGACAAGACTGGTACTCACCTCTGGGAGTGACATGACAAAGTCATGCAGCTGAGCCTGCTTTGCAGCAGCTATGACTCTTTCCATGGGAATGTCTTTGGTGTTGTCCCCATACTTGATGTTGTCCTTTATGCTACAGGCAAACAACACTGGCTCCTGGGAAACAATCCCAATATTTGAACGGAGAAACTGGACATTCACTTTTTTGCTGTCACGTCCGTCTATCATCTGGCAATAGGAAGGATGACAAAGGGCACAAAGCTTTAGAACTCCAGCAGTGAGGGAGGTTCATATTCTGGCGCTGAGTGGTATGCAGGATATTTGTTTCCCCTAAGAAATAACATTTTGAGGGCCCTGGGGAATGAAATTTTACTTTTGACCTCTAGAACTGGTGCCTTTCAGGAGTGGTTGTAACACTGATCAGACTATAGTTTTGTTTATTTTTTCCCCAAATTTTTGTTTAACAAGCGGTGCAGTGTCTAGAAAGACACTCAATATAGTATTTAGTTTGAAACATTCTATTTATACTTTGGAGCACAATAATCTCTGTAAGGATCCAGAATTGTTCTATTGCAAAGCTCTGAGTTATGAAAGGGATTTTTCTATACAAAGTTATTGGGCAATATAAGGGTCAACCTGTTCCTGATTTTACAAACAGCACTTTCTGAATAACAGAGATAATAAATCCAAGGAAGAAAAAGAAAACTTTGTTCACTCAATGAACAATCATATGTGGAATCATCTGCCATAAAGACACCATGCAAAGCAAACTATAAGTATTTGTTACATAGAGAAAACATCATGTCTGTTTCCTAGAAACTCACATTCTAAAAGGCAGGTAAGGGTAGCTACTCAAATATCTACTATTTCAGCTGGTTCACTAAAAAGCCCTGGAATGTTACAACCATAAAGTATCTAGCCCTATGATTTCAGAAAAATATTAAATTAAATAGTATGAATAGATTACATTTTAGATGACTTCTAAGCAATGGAAAAAGCAAACAGTATTAGGAAAAAATGAGGCATTCATCAATAATTTATCCCTCACTCATCTTGCTCTACTTGCTTTTCACAGTACTGTACTTATATCTGCAAAGCACAAATTAACACTTGGAAAGTGAGCCTTTTGCTAATGCTGTACGAGGGCTATATTGTGAGCTCCTTGAAAGCAGAGCACATACTTCAGGCTTCTTAAGAATCTCCTGCAGAGAGTACTGGACACCTCATAGTTAGCTAATTAAGTGTTGAAAATATTGAATACCTGCATTTGATAACTTCCCTAAGAGCAAAGAGAATTTTAAAAATTGATAAAGTGATATTCTTCTACTTTAAAATGTTTGTAGGCATGTTTCGCAATGATAGAACAAAAATATTGTGCTTATGAAATTCAAGCAAACAATGATTTCTTCATGGACCTTGCTCCTGACCTGTGATCACAACAGTTGCTGTGCACATTCAGACAAACACACTTAGTATTCATGCTGCAGTTGAAGAGCTCCCACATGGTGGGTTCAGGTCCCTGCATCTCGCAGAGTTCACAATCTGCCTGGGTGGTGAGCATGATAGAGCTGGCACTTTGAAAACTGGAGCCCTTTCCTTACAGAGATTAGATCTCCAGTGCAATATGCTCTGTGAGTTCATCCATCACCAAAGTCTTTCAAACAAATTAAAATCTTTATAGTAAAATTAATATCAAAGTGACTAGAAATTACAGCAATAAACTCTTGCTCCTTATTTGCATAACTTGCTGGATTCTGCCAATATCTGTTTGCTTGCTTACTTGCTTTATGCAAGAGAAGCTTTGGTTGCCTTTTTCAAATTTATCTTCATTGCAATGACAATTATACACTCTAGCAAAATTAGAACGGGCCCTTTAAAATAGTAGGATTAAGCTGTTGTTGTTAAGTATGAAGCAAAATAAAGCAGCTTCAAACTCATAGCTCTGAGTCATTTCTTAGAAAACTACTTGTGGATGTGCTTCAACAAAACTAGGGTGAAAACCAAGAAAGGGGAAGACATAAGAATGAGAAATAATGGGTTTGTTCCAAGAAAACATTGTCGAGAATTCATAGGGTAGCAAATGTTTAATAGACAGAGGTTGAAATTAGTTCAGGCTTAATAAAAATGAGGGGAAGAAGCAGGGCCCTCAGAATAGATGGAAAAACAGAAACATTGGAAAAACATAAAAAATTTAGAAGTCAGAGAATGCAAGAAAAAAGGCCTTTTGAAAAACTATTAAGAAAGAAAATATAATGCTATAACATCATTAGTTGATTGTGAGATGACCAATATTTACATAATTAAAATAAAGGCTATTAATTTTGAAATTATAGAATCAACCTAAAGTGAAAGTGGGAATGATATTGTTATAGCAATGTATATTTTGTACTCTTGATAATTTAAAAGAATAGTTAAAACTTGAGAAGTAAAGGAGGAAGGCAAGAAGTTTAAAAAACAGTATTGCTAACACTCTCATTTTAGAATGCAAGAATTCAAGAGATTATGTACTGGGTAGAAAAATAATAAAAGGATATTAGTTAAATTTATAAATAAAGAAACTTAAAAATGCTGTAACTGTATTGTGAGAAGTGGGTAAAAAGAGAGGAGTGGTAAAGGTAAACTAACTTTTCATGTTTTAAAATTAAACTGACAGAGCCAGGCATGGTGGCACACATCTGTAATCCCAGAACTCAAGAGGCTGAAGCAGGAGGATTGCTATGAGTTTGAGGTCAGCTTGGGCTACAGAGTAAGTTCAAGGCCAGTTTTAACCAGTAGCAAGACCCTGCCACAAAAAAAACAGAACAAAAGTCAACAAAGAGACTAAACTTATTAAATCATGAAAATAGTAGCAAGAACATATTAGAGACATGGAAGCAATCCGTGAGATATTTTAAAACATTAAGTGGTTAAAATAGTTGTCCTTCAGCAAAGATGTATAGAACACATAGTTTTATTATTTGATTTTGCCATCCTTTAATATATCACTTGAAAAAAAGGAGAAAAAAGAGAAAGAAATATTGTGAAAGAAATAAGCAACAAAACAATTCACCAAATTTTCAGATATCCTCGCCAAAGATTTATCAGTCTGAGCTCCTTCTATTACTTAGGCTTAAACTTCTTGAGCCGAGATTTTCTCTGATTTTTCATGACCAGTCTCCTTTGTCTCTAATTTCTCATTGTGTCTCTTGTCACCCCCACCTTTTCCATTCCTGGCCATTAGTTTCCTGATTAATCTGCACTTTCTGCTCCATTTACGAGTAAGTGAGTGCTCCTGTCAAACACACTCACCTCCAGCTTTGCAGTGTGCCCAATTTTCTTTGCCTAACTGGTCAGCAGGCCATCTGGAACTGGGGAGAATATGATAGAAATTGGGAGGTAGAATCAGGTCAACCAGCAAATGCTGGAAATGGACTAAGTGTCCAAGGCGAGCACTTTAGAGGGTGCCTGACAAGGCACAATCTTGGAGACCCCTTTTGAGAAATTTTTTACAGAAAGCAAAATCCTCAAAAGTATATACATTTCTAGATTTTATGAACAAATCCTCAGTAGCATGGGAACTTGCACAAAGAGTCAACAACTGGGATCTCGTCTTATTAAAAAGCTTCTGCACTGCAAGGGAAACCACCAACAGAGCTAAGAGACAACCTACAATGCAGGAATTTTTTTTTACCAACTGCTCCTCAGAATATATAAAGAACTAAAAAAAAAAAATAGCCCCCCCAAATATAAAGACCTGATTCAAAAATGGGCATCTGAAATGAACAGACATTTCTCAGACAAAAAGAAGTAAAAGCAGCAAATAAATATATGAAAAAATGTTCAATATTGATGGTCATTCAAGACATGCAGATGAAAACAACACTGAGATTCCACCTTACCCCACAAAGAATGGCTGCTATCAAGAAATCAACCAATAACAAATGTTATCTGAGTTGTGGGGAGAAAGGAACTCTTCTTCATTGTTGGCAGGAGTGCAGACTGATGCAACCACTATGGAAATCAATATGGAGATACCTCAAAGAACTAGGAATAGAGGTTCCATTTGACCCAGCTATCCCTCTGCTGGGTATCTTTCCAAAAGAATTGAAAGAATCATACCACAGCGATAAACGCTCACCCATGTTTATAGCAGCAGAGATTGTAATAGCTAAAACTTGGAAACAGCCCAATTGCCCAACAGTTGGAGACTGGATAAAGAAGATGTAGTTTTTCTATAAAGTGGAGTACTACTCAGTCATAAAGAATGAGAAAGTAGGGTCATTCATAGGAAAATGGATGCATATTGAGGCCATACTCTTAAGTGAAATAAATAGGACACAAATGTGTAAATACTGAATAGTTTCTCTAGTATGAAAAACTAAAAGTGTAAATAAGATCCAAATTGTATAACTGATAATGTGAAATAGGAAGAAAAGGGCTAAAGGTGTAGGGGA
>NW_022900938.1:26014197-26026076 GCF_012274545.1 Fukomys damarensis | reverse complement strand
CATCTGCTATAAAGGTACAAGATCCCAATGATGAATGTAGCTGTACTGTATACCTAAAAAGTACCAATAAACTCAATTAAAAAAAAAGTATGTGCAATTCTTACCACCTTCCCTCCACTGGGATCATAGAAACGTTCCAACAGCTGAATACTGGTGCTTTTGCCACACCCACTGCTTCCAACAAATGCCACGGTCTGCCCAGGATTAACCGACACTGAGAAACCATTTAGAACTTGCATATCAGGTCGAGAAGGATATGTAAATTTACAGTCAACAAAGTCAATCTTCCCCTGGAAATTGTCCTGTGGGTGGGAGGACTGGAATTACATATGTTCCTAGTACAGCTCAGAATACTGAAAATGCACCTAAATCTACATACCATTTGGCAGCAAAATTAAAGGCATTTGATCTCTTATTCCCATTCTAATCTAAGGAGAGTTTCTTGTCATCCATTCCTTTATACAGTGAATGGAAGAGAATAGCTGAAAGATAATACACCATAGAAACCAGCCACTATCTGAATCCTGGCAACTCTGTTCCCCCAAAGAGGTAGTAGAGTAACATACTTGAAATGACTCTAGGGCTGGGGGTTTAGCTCAGTGGTTCTGCTGCCTGCCTCGCAAGTTCAAGGTCCTGAGTTCAAACCCCAGTACCAAAAAACAAAAAACAAAAACAAAACAACAAAAAAAGAAATGACTCTGAGAGGAAGTCACTTCAGGTCTGTACAGCAAAGGTGAATACTTTATGGTGTTTAAAACTATCTGAATTGTGAACTTTAGATATTTAATAAACCACACAGGGACTGTGCTTTTATTGAGCTGAAGGAGAAACGGGTCATTTGACCAATTAAAAAAATTCCAGAATTCAATTTACCTTTACTAATGTTTTGGTTTGTTTTGCTTTCCTGAACATATGGAGATTTTAAAAAATAGGAAAGATTAAAAACACTTCTGGGAGTAATCAATTAGAAGAAGAAATATGTCTTGTTGAGATTGAATTAATTTTCTGGGCTTTCAGATGAGTTAAAACCCATATCCAGATGAATATGAGTTCAGTCAACATTGTTGGACAGGAAGAACTTTTTTTCTATACAACATACCAAAATATCAATGGAAAACATGATGATTGGGTAGGTCTCAAAAGACATTGGGCTTCATTTATTCTGGGGGTAAATGTGCTTTAGATGACTGAGACTTCAGCCTTCCTTGGTGCGATGGCTTGGATGCAATTTGCCACACAAGGTCCACACGTTGGAAGCTTGGTCTCTACTGTCATGATGTTGAGAAGTGGTATTGAACATTTAAAAGGTGAGGCATAGTGCAAGGTGACTAGGTCACTGGGAGCACTGCACTCAGGAGAAACTCATGTAGTTCTTGTTAGGCCTTGGTCCGTTCTTGAGAGAAGCTTTAAAAATCAAGACTCGCCCCTCCCTACTCTAGCTTCCTGGCCATGTGGTCTTTCTCTCAGTTAGGGGCTTCTGCTGTGATGCCACCCATCACAAGGTGATGCTGCCAAAGGGCACCTGACAGAGGCTGATCTTGGACTTTAAGCCTTTGAAACTGTGAACCTTAAACTTCTAACAGCCTCGGGTATTTTGTTATAGTAACAGAAAATGGACTAATAAAATGACACATGGTTGCCTTATTCAAATGTCAACTTTATGAATGATTTTAACGTGGTTTATTTCATTCATTTACCATCACAAATATATTATCTCTCCATTCTGGGTGCCTATAAATGAAAGCAGAAATTTGGAAGCTGAGTGGCATTGTCTGACCAAATGCAAATACATGCATACATATGCACAACTTTCCTGGTTCAACACTTACCCATTTTTCACCCTCATTACTATATACACAGATTAGAGGTTTTCGGTCCAGCAGTTGAAAAAAGCGTGCAGCTGATACTTTAGCTTTGGCATAACTTGGGGTGTAAGAGAAGGCTCTTCCAACAGCTGTTGCACTCAGCACAATTGCAGATATCACCCTACAATAAGAAAGACACCCTGGTTACGGAGGCTGAGGCGTGGCTGGTGTGATGGTGTAACAGGCAAGAGTTCGGGGGTCTAGACCTGATTGTGCTAGGAAAGGGCTGAGTACCCCTGAGCAAGAAATTCAGGCCCTCAGGGTATATGGGAGTTAGAGGTAGGCAGCTTTCAAATTGTGTTATATCAAAAAGTGGGCGAGGAATGACCTGAAGAGGGTAGGACTCAGACCTCTGAATGCTGATTCTACCGCAACAGCTTCTATTAAAATTTGTTTTTGTTTGAGTGAGTTTTGAAATTTACTTTTTAAAAAGGAATGGGGCTTGAAAGATTACCCAAGACTGGGCTGATTTTCTTAAATTCTAACATTACATACTAATAGGTAATGTAAGTATCAGCTCTATGTAATTCATGCTTCAGGCAATATCAGAAAGATTCAACTGCCTGTACCTTTCTGTTTGGCTCAGCTCTAACTATATTCAAGATGGGTTTGATGAATGAACAAATGAGTGAATGATAAGTATGAGAGATTGCTTTACTATTGCAGAGACTATGATGTGGGATGTGGTCCCCCAAACTGTCCACCTGTTCCCCTATTCATAGACAGCCTGCTGGGCCGAAGGTGAGGGACAGCAGATATGTCTTTGTGTGTCTTACTGCTCAGTTTATACGCAGAGTTGTAAATGCAAGTATTTCCAGAAGTCTACTCTGGAGCTTAAGGAATGAAAGCACTCAAAATGAAATGAAAAATAATGGGCAATGATTTTTCAATTTTTAAAGTAAAGCCAGCAATTGGGAGTTTTCTGTAGTCTCTCAAATTTTACATGTTGGCAAACAGTTCCTGGAAAATATTGTATAAACATTTGTTTAACTAAAACAAGTCAACAATTGGTGTTTTCTGATTTGGGAAAGTAGCTTTGAGCATCAAATATTTAGAAAAGAGACTTTCCTGGTTGAATTTGGTTATAGAAGAGAAGTAGGAGTGCTGGAAGGAAAAAAAAAAAAGGGGAAAAAGAACTCATGGCTTGTGAATGAAACCCAAGAGAAAAAATTCTTATTGGAGCCACTTTTCTTAAAGCCTCCCCCTTGTTACTCCGCAACCCCCACTACACTCACATACATGTGCAGCCAATCCATAGAATCTAACCTCCGAAGTGTGAGAAACTGAACTAACTCAAAACTGATCTTATGAGAAAAGCAGACCCTGGCTGTAAGAAAGCAACTCAAGTGGCCCTAGTATGGTCTATGTTATTTCTATCTATGAGAAGTCAGGTCTCTCTCTTTCCATGAGAGGAGTAGAAGTCAACTATGACAGCCCTATGAACCATCTCATTCAAGGCTTCTGCAGTTTCTCAGCATTAGCAAGTAGTAAATTATAAAGATGATCACATTAATTCATCCTATCATGCATCCCTTTGCAAAATGATTGTTTTACTCCTCTCATCAAATGGTGGATTCTATTTCTTTATGTTTTAAAATCTGGGCTTGGCTATATGACTGTCTTTGGCCAAAGAGATATCAGAAGATGTGACACATAAACTTGAAAAGTTCTTGCACACTGGTGTTTGTTCCCTTTTGTTCACTTAGAACTCTGACACCATTCGTTGCAGAAAAAAAGCTCGCCTGCTGGAGAGGCCAGGTGGGAACAGACATATACTCGGAAGCCTCACTAACTCAGCCCAGGCTGGAAGAGCTACTGGATAATCCACAATCTTGGGAAATAATAAATCTTAGTTGTTTTAAGACACGGAGACTGGGCTAGTTTGTTAAGCAGCAAAAAAGCTATGTGACAGAACCAGGCAACTCCTTCTTAGAATGTTGCTCTTTTATGTCCTTGCTGGGGTATTTCTCACCTGTACACATAGCTGTAATGGAGCCCTTCATTAGGGATTAAGTAACCTCCATATCGGTAGGAAACAGAATTCGCAATGAATGATATGCTTTGGGAAAAGGCAAAGCAGAGTCCATAGACATTTGCTTTTTGAACGGCTGTTTTGAATGACTTCCCCAGCTCAGCCTCAAATGCTTCCATAAACTGCTTCTGCATTCCGATCCCGGAAATAGTGCGGATGTTACTGAGGGCTTCATTGGTAATCTGAAGAACAAAACAGTATTAGAAATAAAAGAGCAGCCATAATCTTTCCACAACCTTTCAACTGCTATATAGATTAGATCTGGTAGGAATGGCAGACTTTGGTGCAGATGGGAGGTGAGTTAGTAGCATCTGACAATACAGAGAATTTGCTGGAGGTCAACCCAACTGGGCCGTGAGCTTGTCGGTCAGTTAGATTCAAGTTCCGTTAGTTTTCACATGGCTTTTTTTGGCCTCTACTTGTGAGGGGAAGGGAGAAGAGTGGGAAAAATACCCTCGAGTTACCTTTGAAAGCCTTATATTCCATTGCTAATTTTCTTTGAAATGTCTGCAATGTCTCTCTTTAGATGTCTTTGAGACAAAAGTCCATTTGATAATATAAATTTAAAACATGAGGTTCTACTTTCCTAAAAACTTAATCTGACCAAAAATTATTTAACTTTAAGTGTTATTCTTTCAGCCTACATTATAAATGTGTGTTTCCGTCTGGGCTCTAAGGTGAATAATCAATCTTTCTAAATCAGGGACCTACCCTTTAAAAAGGTACAGAGGTGGGCTACTTCCTACGACTGGCACACACACACACACACACACACACACACACACACACACACCCTTTGGCTTTTGCCTAATTGGGCAGTGTTTCTTCTGTTCCACGGTTGCAGGAAAATATACAAAACTTTGGTTAAACTGAATTTGTTAAGAGCGAGCATGTGCACGTGTGGGTGTGATTTTTTTAAAAAAACGGACAGATGTCGATGCCACCATCCTCTCATTTATTCCTTGATGACCAGATACAAATTAGGACAGACTTCTGACAATGCATAGTTAACATCTAAGTATATTCGAAACCTAAACTGCAGCTCATGAATCTGTTTGGAAAAGGTATTTGCCATGAGCTTAGCAGACACTGAAGCGTGAAAATAAAAAGATACCAGTTCCTTCTGTGGATAGCAGGATTCAGAGAAACCATTAAAATGAGAAAATCTAATAGAAAAGCTGAACTATCCACCCCTGTAAGTGGGAACACAACAAATTGTGATGTGGGGCAAATTAACTGCTTCAGAGAACACTGAACATGTGAACATGTGTGTTTGCCACACTACTTCTCCTCATCTGCTGAAATGTGTGCATCTAGCTCTGTGCTCACAGACTCTGGGCAGAGGCACACATGCAAAAAGCTGGTAGGAGGTTTCTAATTGTGCATGTCTGTGGGCGCACAGCTTCCTAAGTCTCTTTATACTCCCCATTTTTAAGTTTGCCACACAGGCATTCAACCATAAGCAAAAAATGAGATACACAGTATTACCTGCCCTGCCTTCTCCAGAGCTTGCTTGTCTTGAGAAGCAAATCCTGTCAACATTTTGGTCTGCAGGGCTCCTGACAGAGCCAAGAAGGGGAAGAAGCACATTATGACCAGGCTGAGCTTCCAGCTAAAGATGAAGGCAATGATCATGGCCACAATGACGTTAGTGAAGGAATTGACTATCATCCCAATTTGAGAGCCGGCAGCCTGCAAACCAAAGCAACAACCCATCTCAGACACAAGGCCTCTTTAATCAAATGCCATCATCTGAAATTCTATACCAGAAAGATAGGATTTTTTTTTTTACTTAACATATACATAATAGTGGACCCTTGAATTACAACCAGTCTGAGATAGTAACAACTTGGCTTAATTAGGTTAATGCTATCTATAGCATGTACCCAGGTAAACATCCAGATCTCAGCTGTACTGACTTACAACCAAGTTGAGTTACAACCAGTCCTTGGGAACTGATTGAGTTTGTAAGTCGAGTCCACTGTATGTATAATTTTAGCCATTCTAAATATGCAATTCAGGGACATTTAAAACATTAACAATGTTATGGGACCATCGTGATCATCTACACCCCCCAAAAAAATCACTGTCGCCATTAAACAATAACATTCTCCTCCTTGTCTCATGTTACTGGTAACTTCATTCTAGTCTCTATATTTGCCTGTTCTAGGTTTCCCAAAAAGTATTTGTCCTTCAGTGTTTGTTTGTTTTTTTTAATTCTTCAAATTTTGTTTACTGCTCAATATACCCAGCACATGCAGGGAAACCACGCAAAAGTCCTTGAGGCTCAACTTGTCCACAGGCAGCTCAGTCCATCAAAGGTTCAAAAGAAATTTCTTAACCAGGGTCAAGTATTACAGTCTCAAATAGTCACCCAGCTCCTCCTTACTGACCCACACATGATAGCCTTTCTTCCTGGACTGGGAAAAGTCTCCATTTAATGGTAGTGCTTTGAAGAAGAATATTTTGGCCCCAAGGCTACTCTCTGTCCACATTGCCTGGGGAACTTGAACTTGTAGTGGCACAGGGTGCATTTCCTAGGAACTTGGCTTCCATGTTGTTTTCTGAGAGAGTGTTCGCTCAGCTGTGCCTCGGAGGATCTCCCCTGGCTGCCACTCTGCCTGGGGCACCAACCAAACATCTTCATCTCCAGGTTTCTCTCTGACTAACAGGACAAGGTTTCTGTCTAGCTTCTGGTGCAGTGAGGCTCCGTCCTTTTTTTTTTTTTTTTTTTTTAATCAGCTTCTGTTACATGGACTCCAGATTTGAACTTTAGGAATGCCTGCTCCCATAAATCTTCCAAGTCTTGTACAAGTCTTGTATGTATCCTGTTCATCTTGTTCTTCATCAGCGTAGAGTTCAGCTTTCTTCTTTGCCAGTCTCTGGGCTTCATCCAGAGAATGAAGTGTCTTTATTTTACTAAGATCACCTTTTCAAGGTTCATTTACATTGTAGTAGATATCAAAATTCAATTCCTTTGGAAGGCAGTATATATTCCATATATCCCACAATTTTGTTTATTTTAGATGCTTGGGTTACATGATTACCTTTTAGCTACTGTGAATAATGCTGTTATAAACATTGGTATGCAAATATCTGTTCACATCTGTCCTTTGAATCCTTCTGTATGTAAATCTGGGAATGAAATTACCAGGTGATATGCTAATCTTTGTTTATGAAAGTAGATTCTTTGAAGTGTGGAGATCTCTTAATGTATTTGCAAGCTAGATTTTAAAACATCTACTTTATTCACAGCTTCTTGGAAGTTCAGCTATTGATTAATGCCGTTCTATGGGTATCAGAGCTAGAGCAGTCTTAACTGTGGGCTATATATGTCCCAAGCACCTACGCACTTGCTTGTGACAAAATTACTTATTATTCAATGAAGATTAAGGTTGACTCTATAATTTCAGTTTTGAAGTTGAAGTTAGTAATGAAATACTACTTTGATTCTTATTGAAGTCAGCCTGTTCAGTGGTACAAAGTTACATGCTATCTTAATGAACAGCTATTAAGTCAAAGTAGATGGATGAAAACAGATTCAGCCCCAGTGTACTTGGGACTGCTGTGATAATAATCTGTATGATGAATAGCTTTAAGTCTTCATTTTCAATGCAACTATTCAGTGACCAAAGTTTGGTGTACTCTGTGTAGAAAACATTTGGGTGGGTACAACTATATGACTTCTTTTTTTCCATCAAGTTAATTGGTACTTTTTAGGTATACAGTACAGCTACGTTCACCATTGGGATCTTGTACCTTTACATGACAGGTCTTGGTTCTCATTTTTTCCCCTTGTCCCTGCCCTCCCTTCACCCCCCTCCTCCCTTCCCTATTTACAAATATTTTATTTCCATTTTTTCATTTTTCTCATATTTTTTCTTTTCTCTTCTTTCCTTACCCCTACCCTTCCCACTTCCCCTAGACCTTTAGCCCTTTTCTTCCTATTTCACATTGTCACTTATACCATTGGGATCTTATTATGTATCACTATATAGATTTTCACACCAGAGAAACTATTCGGTATTTACACATGTGTGATTTATGTATTTCACTTAGGAATATATCCTCAATATGTATCCATTTTCCTGTGAATGACTCTAATTTCTCATTCTTTATGGCTGAGTAGTACTCCATTTTATAGAAAAACCACATCTTCGTTAAATGACTTACTTAGCTTTACATGACAGATCTTTAAAGCACTTCCCTATTTGTCACTCTTTTCCAATCTCATTTCCCTCCCTTTCTTCCTATCTCTCAGTTCACTTCCCAAACGCTGAACATTCACCCTGATGTTTCCTACTGCACTATCTTTTATTCTGCACTACAGTTATATATTATGGTTCTCATTTATGGTTAGAAACCAGGTACCATTCATACTTTTGCATCATATTTACTTTAGTTAACATGGTCTAAAGGTGCTTCCATTTTCCTACAAATGGCTCAAGTTTATCCTATTTTATGGCAGAGTAATATTCCATTGTATATCGAGACATTTTTGTTATCCATGTATCTCTTTACAAATCTTTAGGCTGTATCCACTATTTATCTATTGCTGGGATTTAGCTCAGTGGTGCCTCCACCTGCCTCACAAGTGCAAGGACCTGAATGTGATCCCTGGTACAAAAAACAAACAAACAAACAAAAAAAAAACACCTTAAGGGCATAAACAATAAGGATGAATCTTGAAAAATATTTTAAGTGAAATAAGCTGGACAAAAAATGGTTACATTTTATATCATTCCACTTATATGAAGCACCCAGAACAGTGAAATTCATGGAGACAGGAACTAAAACAGTGGTTACTAGCTACTATAGGCCAGGATGGGAAGTTACTGTTTAATAGGCATAGAGTTTCTGTACAGCAAAAGGAAAAAATCAGTAGGGTGAAGAGACAGTCTATAGAATGGAAAAAATATTTACCAACTATTCGTCTAACAGAGGCTAATACCCAGAATATATGAAGAATTCAAAAAACTTATTAACAAAAATTCAATTTAAAAATAGGCAAATAATCTGAATAGACCTTTCTCGAAAGAAGAAATATAAATGGTCAATAGTTATATTAAGGATGCTCAGTATCATCACTAACCGTTAGGGAATTCGAATCAGTACTACACTGAGATTCCATCTCACCTCAGTCAGAATGGCTAAGATATATAAAAAATAAATTACAAATGCTAGCACGGATATGGAGAGGGGGAAGAACATTTATACACTGTTGGTGTATTGGAATGAGAATTAGAGCAGCCACTACAGAAAACAGCATCAAGGCTCCGTTAAAAAATCCAAAATTAGAACTGCCATATGATCTAGCTAGCCCATTCCTAAGTGTGTATTCAAAGGAAATAAATTCAGTACTCGAAAGAGATACTGCATGCCTTTATTTATCGTGGTGTTATTCACAATCACTAAGATATGAAGTCTTACCAAGTTCTGTGCTTATCAATAGAGGAATGGATAAATAAGATGTGGTATAACTAGCCAGTGAATATTATTCAGCCATAAAGAAGAATGAAACCCTGTCATCTGTAACCAAATGGACGGAAGCAGAGGACAACATATTAAATAAAATAAGTCTGGAACCACGCCTGCTCCTGACCCAGCAGCCATCACTCAAGCACCGGGAAGGTAGCTGCACGGGCACCCCTGAACCCCCATAAGCCCCCCCCCGCACTCTCAGACCTCCTGACTGTGCAAGTCTTTGGACCCACTCTGCAAAGACAGAGGTGGTCATCAAGGGTATTTTTCTGAGTTCCCAACTTTGAACATCTTTAAAGAAAGGGCATGAGAAACCTGTAATAGAACGTTGCGGAGTTCAACCATTCAGAAGGATGGGGAATTCAATCTGGGCCTTGCAGCCCGAGGTCAGTCAGTGTCAGGGGGTTCGGCAATCAGCTGAGATCAGGGGTCTTGCATCCTCGCTCTGTCTGAGCCATTAAATGGTAAATAAGTATTTTTCTGTTCCCAACTTTGAACATCTTTAAAGAAAGGGCATGAGAAACCTGTAATAGAACGTTGCGGAGTTCAACCATTCAGAAGGATGGGGAATTCAATCTGGGCCTTGCAGCCGGAGGTCAGTCAGTGTCAGGGGGGTCGGCAATCAGCTGAGATCAGGGGTCTTGCATCCTCGCTCTGTCTGAGCCATTAAATGGTAAATACACTATATTGAAAAGTTTGTTCACTGCAGACATGTTCTGGACTGCTTCTTGATTTCAATTTAATTCAAATAATTTAAGGGTGATAGACTAGTGACTACCACAGGTGGTCAGTGTCCAAGTTGTGCTTGATCTTAATGTGTTGCTGATTGTATCAGTTGGGGTAAAGCATTGCCATTGATTTGATGAGCTGTTTTCTCTGATGTTATGAAGATGAGAATGTCTGTGGGTCGTTAGAGACACAGAAGCTAGGGTGCAACTATATCAGGAAGATTTGGGTGATAATCCAGAGATTAAACCAAGGACAGTCTGACAACAAAAATTAAAATGAGAAAACACTTAAGCAAGACACAAGGACAGACTTCCAGTTCACCAATGGCAAACAGTAGGGCAAATGAGGATGAAAAGGCCGATAGTGAACCACCAGGACACCCTGAACTCAAAGCACAGGAAGTAACAAAACAGATCAATCAGGCTCTAGAAAAATTCAAAACAGAAATAATTTCCCAGATAACCATAGAGATAGTGAGCAAAATGGAAGTCGTGATTCGAGACTCTAGAGCAGAAACTGACAAAAAAATAGATGAGCTCAGGACCATGATAGAAGCCATGAAGGCCCAGCATAAGAAAGAAATGGAAAAAATAAACGCCCAACATAGGAAAGAAATGGAATCCATAAAACAGATTCAAACAGATATCCAGGAGATTAAACACTCTATTGAAAGTGTACGCAACAGAATAAAAGAATGCGAAGATAGGCTCTCAGATATAGAAGATAAGATTGCAGTCAGTGACCATGAAAAGAGAGGTCTCTTAAAAACAGTAAGAGATCATGAGAAATCGATCCAACAACTCCTAGATGATGCAAAGAAGAATAACATAAGACTGATAGGAATACATGAAGTAGCAGGAGAAAATACAAATGACTTAAAAAAGCTGTTTGCAGAATTAATGACAGAAAACTTCCCAAACAGAGGGGAAGAATTTGACATTCAGATAACTGAGGCATATAGGACCCCAACTAGCTACAATCAAAAAAAATCTACACCTAGACATATAATAATCAAGATCCCAGAAACCCAACAGAAGAACAAAATACTACAAGCAGTAAGAGAAAAGAAACAAATCACATACAAAGGAAAGCCCATCAGAATCACAGCAGACTTTTCAACACAAACCCTTGGGGCAAGGAGAGCCTGGAATGAGATATTTCAAGTACTAAAAGAGAACAACCTCCAACCTAGACTGATGTATCCAGCAAAACTCTCTTTCAAAATGGATGGGGAAATAAGACACTTCCACGACAAAGAACACCTGAGAAACTACATGAATACCAAACCAGCACTACAAGCAATTCTAAACAAGATCCTAGAAAAAGACAATGAAGGCAACAACACCATGAGGCCCAACAGAGCAAATCAAATAGGCAAGGCAAGAAATTAAAAGGAGAAGGTGAAAAAGTAAAAAGAGTCAACAAAAGGCCAATAACATGTCAATAATAAGTCAGTACATATCAGTTATAACCAGCAATGTCAATGGCCTCAACTCACCAATCAAGAGAAATAGACTGGCAAAATGGAATAAGAAGCAAAATCCAACAATATGTTGTATACAAGAAACACACCTAGTGCAAAAAGAAGCCCATAGACTGAAAGTGAAAAGATAGAAAACAATTCTCCATGTGACAGGAGCCCAGAAAAAAACAGGGGTAGCAATCTTATTTGTAGGCAAAGTAAATTTCAAACCAAAACTGAATCTAATATTATTGATGTAGTACAGTACTATATCATACCTCTATGAATGTAAAATATCTAGTACCTGCTT
>NW_022900938.1:25974725-26013802 GCF_012274545.1 Fukomys damarensis | reverse complement strand
TTGGTCTAGAAATGTTAATTTATTTTTATTTTCATTTTTTTCCCTGTGTACAGGGGTAACACATCATACTAAATATGTAAGGTCATATCTATGTGGGTTTGATTACAGAAACTAATAAAGTATTCTCTAAATAATGAAAAAAGAATAAGATAAGACTATAAGAGCGAGAAGTAATTTAAATATGTTCAGGGACCATTTTCATATCCAGAATTAAGGATTATTTTGATGTTACATCATTGCCTTTTCTCTTTTACTTTCCTTTTTAGTTTTATTTTAGGATTCCCTATTTTAAATGTTCATACAGAGATTTCTTTAACTGAAATACCGAATAGTTTCTTTGGTGTGAAAATAGTACATAGGATCCTAATGAGACAATTAATAATGTGAAATAGGAAGTAAAGGGCTAAAGGTGTAAGGAAAGTGGGAAGAGTGGGGGAGAGGTAATAAGGGAGAGGAAAAAAATATGAGAAACTGAAAAAATGGAAATAAAGTGTTTGTAAATGGAGAGGGGAGGAGGGGGTGAAGGGAGGGCAGGGACAAGGGGAAAAAATGAGAATCAAGACCTGTCGTATAAAGGTAAAGAATCCCAATGATGAATGTAATTGTATTGTATACCTAGATTGTACCAATAACCTCAATAAAAAGAAAAAAAAAATAGTCTGACCCAGACACCCAAGTATCATATCTTCCTTCTCATGTGTGGAAATGAACAGAAAAAAAGTCATCCCGGAAGTGGAAGGGGATTACTAGGAAAAAGCAATTGTGCTGGGATGAGGTGGATGGTAGGAGATGGGTAGATGAACCCCTGATCAGTGCATGATGTATGCACATATGGCAACATAGTGAATCTCATCAGTTTCCATAATTAATAAGTACTAACAATAATAATAACCAAAAGAAGTGAGAGTATACTACAATGATGTATTATGCAAACTTTAAAAATACATTATAGACAAAATATATAATGATAAAAATATGCTCATATCAGATTTGGAGGGGAGGAATACAGACAAATTGCAAAGGACTAAAATATGATGCTAAGTCTGTGGAAAACCCATGGATATGTGGGGAAAGCCTCAAAAGATCAAAAGATAAATGTTTCTAGGGATTTTCCTCTAAGAGGATTCTATGTCCGTTGAAATCCTCCCATACTATTTTCAATAATTTTCATTGAACTTGCTAGGAGTTGAGACTCACTACAGTGCAGGGCTATCCATTTAATGAGTTTATTTTCTTCCAAGAGTGTCACAAACCATAATTCAGTTTAAAAATCATAGTCTCAGAGCCAGGGATTTAGCTCAGTGGTGCCGTTGCCTACCTCACAAGTGCAAGGACCCAAGTTTGATCCCTGTCACACACACAAAAAAAATCAGTCTCTTTTTCTTTTTCTTTTTTCATTGTGAGTGGAGAGAGGTGTTATGAGGTAAATTCGGCTTCATTGCTTTAATCCAAATACCTGGTTTGATGAAGGCCCAGGCTCCTCTCACCTACATCAGTCCGTCTCTTGAAGAAGGCTGCAGATATTGGGATTTAGAAACCAGAAAATCCTTTGTGTCTTTTAGAAAAACAGCTCTTTGAAGGCTGTGTGGCTCCAGACTGCAACCACTTTTTTCTTTTCCTGTTTCCTAAGAGGGAACTTTCAGAGACAGCCCAGGACAACCTCTCTTTTTTAAGACTATTCACACCAGGAACCTAAGCAGAGTCTTCCACTGACCATTTGCTTCCAAACCTTCAGGCAGAGGGTGGCATGCTCTTGGGTGTGGGGGAATCTAAGACTCTGGGCCTGGAAGTAGTCTGAGATAGGAATCTCAGGAAAATCTTTCTTATTTGGCACTCCAGAGGAAATGCTCAACTCTGACAGACTGACTTGTGCTCTAACACCGATTCTAGGAACTTCATAGTGGACACCGGGCTTCAGCTGCTGTTTGTCAGAGTCAGGAATAGTGGGAGACGTGGCTCTAGGTACCCAGTCCCAGCAGTTCCTATTCTAGAGAAAGCACTTAAGTGATTGCCAGAGTGCTCGATGGTAAGAACATCTACACCAGTTAATACGGCTCTGGTTTCCCCTCTACTATGGCCTGAACGTGTCCCTCCAAAGTTCATATTGAAGCTTAATCCTCACTGTGGTAAAATTAACTGATGGGGCCCTTTGGGAGTTGATTCAGTTATAAAGACTCTGCCTTCGCGATAAGAGTCAATGCCATTAATCCTAACTCCTTAGATCTTTCTGCTAGGTAAAGATGTGGGGAGAAGGTGCCATCTTGGAATCTGAAAGAATGAGGCTTCTCCAGACACTGAATCTGTAGGTGCCTCTTGAACTCCCAACCTAAAGAACCGTGAGGAATCAATTTCCGTTATGAATTACTCAGGCTAAGGTATTGTGATGTAGCAGTCCAAATGGACTAAGACAGGCCAGAGCTTACCCCTTGCACTTGGGAGGCATCCGTAGCAAGCCTTATGGCCAAAGTCCCAGGGCTGTTTCTGAGGTCATCGAACCAGCCAATATCTTGTCCTAGCATTGCCTTGAAACCAATTTTACGAAGCCTTTTTGTGAGGAGTTCCCCAGATTTAGCAAAAGTATATCCCTAAAACATAAAGAGGGAATCTTCAGTGATATTTTAACATAAAGAGGAGGGAAAAAAAATCTAGATCATGTAATGAAAAATCAAATTCCTTACCTGCAGAAATTGGGTGAAAAAAGACATACATCCCATTATTATAAAAAGTAGGCACACTCCATCAATCTGTGATCTTTGCTCCTCTTTATCAAGAAGTGAAAAAGTCTTTGGAAGAGAGCAAGCGAGGAAGAAAGTTTATCATTATATACAGTAGCATGATAAATAAATTCAAATATGTTTCAATGAAAATTCTCTTAACACATCATTATACATTTTTCCTACACTGTAAGATGTACACTAAGAGTGACCCTGAATGTAATGCTTATCTTGATGTGTCAGTGTAAGTTTATCAATTGTAACAGATGTGTACACACACACACACACACACACACACATTCACACACAGGAATGGCAGGGAGTGTTTGAGAGATCTCTGTACCTTCCTCTTAATTTTGCCAACAACCTAAAAAAAAAGTATGGTTCCATAATTTTCATTCCTCCAAAAGTGCACTCAGTATAACCATGGACTACAGAATTCAGAGTTAGCCCATTTAGTTCTTATTTTATAGATAGAAAACAGAAGCCCGAAACATCAAGTGTTTGGCTAAATTCATTCAGCTTGGAGTTTTTCTTGGACAAGGAAACGCCTATTTTCTAGCCTCCAGTGCAGTGATTTTTTTTCTGGGCGCGACCTTTTGGCTGATGGCATTGTTCATCTTCTCAATCTCTCAGTGTTATGAAAAAGAGTATTTAGCTAATGTTGATATCTGCACAGCTGTTCTGTGAGATTGGACATTTAATCTATCCACAGCCTTTTTCCACAATACTGTGCTCCAAAAATTCTTTGCACTTTCTTGTCACTGAAATGCAGTCCAGTGGGCTACCCATGCATGGACTCCTCGGGAGTTAGACAAGCTGGAGTTCGGGGACACGCCTTTGCTGCTTTTGGAAGGTAAGCACGCTTAAGGGAAAAACAAACATCCACTACACTCTTGCTATGTATGTGGCAGATGTCAAATGTGTAGCTGAACCTGATTTAACTTAAATTAGGAGTTTCTTCAATAAAGGTCCTCAAAACAACCAATTTTGCTAGGATTTTCCCCCCTTCATGTTACAGAAGAAGAAGCTAAGTCTCAGCAAAGCTAAGGTCTTGCTCAAATGTGTACAGATAGGACAGTGCAGAGACCTATGACAAATCTAGGTCTAGCTGACTCCCAACCTGTGCTTCTTCCCAGCAGGCTGCATTCAGATCGCAGGAGTTGCTACACCTAATACATCTCCCAAGTCAGACAGGCACAAGGCAAGCGAAACAAATAAATCACGCCCAACGTGGGTACCAAAGCCCAGCTAGGTTAGTGATCCGGCTCCTGACAGTGCTCAGTCACTCACTAAGCCTATGTCCCACGATGTGGTCTCTGCACACCGCATGTGGCTATTTTGCTGGATAGGTAAATCCACATGAAAACGGAGCAAATAAACACAGGCACGCAATGATAGCCGGTGAGAGGAAAGCATCAGGAATTTACTGATGAATCTGTGATAATTATGCTGAGACAAACAGAAACCATCTTCTTTATCAGCGAGGAAAGATAGTGGCTTGCTGAGCAATAAAGATGAATTCTCTTAGACATGATCTTTGTCATCCTTCATCACTGAGGAAATTTGGGACGAGAGAAGTGGGCACAGAGCATATGGTGAGCAGCTAGCAGAACCTGTTTCAGAGGAAAACTGTCCTGGCAGGGAATTCAGGACTCTTCCCACAGCAGCTCATATATGTGGTTTGGGCAAAGTTGTGTGAATATAAAATTTATTCTGCTTTTATAGAACAGAAAGTGATAACTGGCAAAGGAGCTGGCATTCTGAGTTTCTTTGAAAAAGCCAACACACAGGATGCAGGCTTCTATCTTTTCAGATTCACTCCACTTCTTCCACCTTCTGTACCTGCTGCATTGTCCACCAAGACTTACATGCAGAGCCTCTCCCTGCTAGGACAGTAGCTTTGGAGGGCAGGGAGAGCCTGGCCTTCTTGTCTGCCACCCCATCCCCAACCCTAGCAGTGGTGCCTAGGAAACAGTAAGTGATCTGTACATATCTGTTGCATGGTGAATGGATTTTCACGTTTAACATTTGTCTTGAAGAACGTACCATGACTGACAAGGGCATTCGCTCCCAGGTCCCTAGCACGGTATCTAATACATGTCTGTTGAGCTTATAAAAGACTATGACTTTATGTTTGGATGTTACTTACTAGGAAATTAAGGAATATAAATGAATTACTTAAAAGATGTTCAGCATACAAGGTTGTCGCACCAATAACCAAGGATCAGTTCCCCAGAGTTGAAGGTCCCCACTGTTTGCAATTTCCTACCTCCCAGCAAATGACTTGATTTTCTCACTTACCACAAGGGGGCAGTGTGAAAATTAAAGCCGTGGCTGGGGACCTCCCCACACAATTGACTTGATTTTGTTTGTGGTTTATTCTGGTTTTTCTGAATAGTTCATGCCCGAGGGGACATTTTTATGGTTAGGACTTCTATCAGAGAGGTGATAACAGAGATGTAAAAGAAGGACCTAAGATGTAAGCTTTTCTCACTTAATAGGCTCTGACAAATTGGCATACTGGCAAATCCTTTGGCTGCTTCAAATCCTTTGGCTGGAACAAATTACTAATGTTCTTTAGGTTCTAGGCTTTCTTCTTTGTTGACCTAATAGGGTGTGTGTGTGTGTGTGTGTGTGTGTGTGTGTGTGTCCACTAAAAGTACGTCAGCATCTTGATAACTAATTTTCCAATAATAAGGTTTCTCAGAACCTGGCTCTATGGTCACACTCGCTGGATTTGAGTCCCAGCTGTGCCACTTGCTGTCCTAAATTCTCTAAGCTTTGATTTGCTCCTTTATAAACTGGGAATAATAAGAAACCTTCTCTCATTTAGCTATTAGGAAACATCAATGAGCCACTATGTATAAAGTGCTTAGATAATACCTAATAAATGTTTGTATTTATCATTATAGTAATAAAGACAAATAAGGAATATCAAAACTCCTAAAATTAAAAATACAAAGTAAGCTTATTATTTATCCCTGCCTATTTTTACCTCTTTCTTGCGTTTTCTCACTTCCTCTGTACATTCTTATTTTAATACAATACAGTAAGAGAACAGATAATTACATATTATATACTAATACCTGCTGTTATAAGACAAACTTTGTACCTATTTAGTGAGATTAAAAACTGCCCTAAAATCCTTTCATAGTCAACAACCTTGCTTTGCATCCTGTTGGTTTGCATGAGGATAAGCATCCCTATTCAAAGTGACTGTACTTTCTGTGGGGTGTGTGCTGTGAATTGCACCCAGGACCTTGTGCAGGTGCTCAAGGCATGAGCTACACCCCTGTCCTGCGGGCAGCATTTCTCATGGGCCTGACAACTTTATGAGCACCCTGGTAGACCAGAGGAGGGTGCTCAGCTTTACCTTCTCACCTTCTGTGCGACAGAGACTCGGTGAAATTTTCAACCTTTAGACCTGAGAGAAACAAAACAGCCAAGTATACTAAAACAAAGAGTTGACCTAACAAATATGATAGCAGTCACCGATCCAAAAAGAAGGGATGCGGAGAATAAAGCTTTTGCAGTGGCTTCCTTACCCCAAGAATCTGGCTGAATAAGAAGGCGTACAGAGGTGTGACCGCCCCATTGACAGCTGCGCTCAGAGTCCCTCCCACCATGTAGGGCCATTCCGGAGCATTGAACTTCATAATCCTTCTGAATGGGGCAGGTTCAACTTCTTCTTCCTCAGAAATGTCCTTGTCCTTGAGGGAAAAGAGGACTAACATGAGCCACCCAGATGTACATACCTGTGTTACACATACTCTTGTATTAAAGAGCAAACCTGACATTCCGATTTAAGAGTTATGGTTTGATTGGTTCTGAGTTACTTCAGAGATCTATCAGAGACAGCAGCTTGTTAGTTTGTGAGGAATGGTTTGACCTTGCCATGGCTTGGAAGCGGTGGACCCTACGGGACTATGGACCTGATGGTAATTCTGTACTTCTTATTTCCCACTCACACACGGATCCATACAAGGAGTGGCAAATACACTGGATCTCTGAAATAATAGTTCTTAATTAAAAAAAACTTTTTGTAGTGTATATATACATGTGAGGACTTAAAGAATGGAATGTTCAAGATATGTTTTTCATAAAAGTTCTATAAACACTAGATTATACTAAAGTTCTAAGATTAAACGTAAGCACTAGATTATACTAGAGCTCAAAAGGCAGGTGGCATATCTGGAACAAGAAAATTTAAACAATACATTAACTGGTGTCAACATTTATTATTTTCTTATTTTCAGCAAGGTTACCCTTGATTAGTGCCCCAGAAGTAAGTGATACTGTAGGTGGATTTGTTACTCTGATAGAGTTCTAGATGGCGTGTGTAGATTTACATCCATTTGTTTTACTTTTTCTATTAAAATACACTAACATATCTATAGAAAATTGACTATAAAACTCAATGATTTCTCTCTTTTACTAATACACAATAATTTCTCCTTTTGGTAGCTGAATAACAGGAGCAGATACAATAAAGGTCTTCAAAAACTCACTCTGCTTACAAAGTCAAAGATCGCATTACCAATTCAATTTAAATGAAAGGCTGGTGTCATGTCCATTTTGTTACAATTCAAGTCAAATAGGATCGAGGAAGGCAGCTCAGGATGGTGATGAATGTGCTATTACCTCCATTTCAAGCTCTCTCCTGGCTGCTTTCAACATTTGCATTTTGCAGTTACTGAGCAGTAATTTCATCGCTCATGCAGCAAATCCTCTGTCCAATTATTTCATCTCTGACAGCTTACTAACTTCAGACCATCCGTGCCAGAGAAAAAAAACGTGCTTGGGAAAGCATGAATAGAACAGAGACAGAAAGAAAGGGCTCTTGGATGAGTCTCATGTGGCCACCAGTGGAATCTGTCACTAAGAGCTTTACCTCTCTGGGCCTTGATTACCTTATTCTTAAAATGAAAGACTTGGACTAGGTTGTTCTAGGGAGACAGTCTTCCTGGAAGTACTACATCTTTGCATATTTTGTGAGCAAAGGAATCGATTAACTTTGTTCAGGTTATTTTTTAAAGGATGCTAATATAGCTAACGACCTTGGAAGACTGAGATAGTGTCTGTTCTCCAAGTTAGCTCATCTGCCTGCCATAAAAGAGAGCCTTCTTAAGCCAGCCTTCTCCTTGTGCCCATACCTACTTCTTTTGCTGGTATCACCTGACCCTCTCCACTTCATCTTATGAGGGTTGGAGACTGAGTTGGGAACAGTGCAGGAATGCAGAATGGTGGCTCCTTCCACTGCTCTGAGTACCCTGAGTCCTTCATCTCTCACTCAGGGCTCTTGTGTGTTCTGCCAGCATCCATGAACTCGTGTCAGGCTTGCAGAAGGGCAAAATATCAGACCCTTTAGAGTTCTAGACGGTGATTGGAGTCCAAACCTGGATGCTCACAGACGCATAAGGGTTGATGATTAAAAATATAAATTTCCAGGAGGTCTCATCACCAGAATTCCAATTTAGGAGGCCTTACTCTGTTTTTAGAGATATTCCTTGGGTGATTCTGGTGACCACAGCTTAGTTTGTGAGACCTCAGTGGTATATGACCTCCAGGCTGTTTCCCATCACTAAGAGTTGAGGATTCCATAGTTATACATTTTGGGTATGTTAGCTGTCATGTGTTATCTAGGGGACCGAGTGTGTGAGGAGCCTTCCTATTCCTTGGATCCTGCCTGCTCCCTAGTGATATGGAACTCCAGCTCCTCCTGGAGCTACAACCCCGCAGGATGGAGACTCTCCTGACCTTCTGATATCCAAAGAGATCCCCAAGCCTAGGTACCAGTGCCTAAGATATTTTAAAACAGTATGAAGTATATTTTATCCAGTAGCTTTCATCCAAAACAAGCAAGAAACAAAAATTAGTTAATTTGAATATTTTTCTTTTGTCTCCCTATACTAAAAAATTGATTTCAAAGGAAACTGTTCCCTAGTCCCCTTACCAAAAGCAAATGTCAATCCTGAAGGATGCAAAAAAGCAGAAAATTGGTTCCCAAATAATGAACTTTTGTTTGATATAGTAGAGGAATAAAAGTAAACTATATAAAATATAATTAAATCATTCTGCAAAGAAATACTTTACCTCTAGTTTTGCAAAGCTAAGTATAAAGGGGAAATGAATAAATTGACAGTGAACCAGTAGCTCACACAGGGAGGTAAAATAATGGTAATGATGATAAGTATTATTATTAGTGGTACTAGGAATAGAATCCAGGGCCTCATGCATGTAGGTCTATCATGGAATTACATCTCTATCCCTTACATTTTCTTTTTTAAATTTTGAAACAGTTTTTTTTTTTGTTGTTAAGTTACCTAGATAGTCTCAATCTTGGGATCATCCTGTCTCAACCTCAAGCAGCTGGGATCACAGGTGTGAGGCATCACACCCAAGGAGCACTGAAATCATAAACTTCACGTGTTTGCTCACTACATAGCTTGTGCCTCTACTGCAACTCTGGCAACTTTCACACTTATTTTTTCTATCACATGTTAAAAGGTACCTGTCAGCAGCTTGATGGCAGGAAGAATGACAGTAGCTCTTGCCCATCTTTGCATCTTCAACACACTGCCAAGCACACAGTAGATGTAAGTGCATATAACTTCTTACCTACTGCGTAGATGGTTCAGTGGTAGACACTGGGCTTTTCCCAGTTCCCTTCCTCATATCTCCTTCGTGAGCTAGGGGGAAAATAAACCTTCCTGCTTGAATCTTGTGTCCTGATTTCTATACTTGATACACTGGTCTCTGCATTCCAACGACAGGCTCTTTTGCCTTGATCATAACTTTGGGATCTGATAATTAAAAATGATAAGTCTGACAAAGAAGCAGAGATTTCCCAAGTGAACTAACACTGATAGTCATTTTTATAGGTCTTTTATCTCTTACTAATGCTTACACCCTATCTAACAGTTAGTTGTGATGAAGTTGTGGATAGCTAAGGTCCGATTTTATCATATATTTTTTAGTTTCACTGAAAAAAGATGCCTAAAATTTTAGAGACTAAAACCTACTCCAAAATTAAAATTGTTGGTATATATCTAAAATCTGACCTCACGCGAGCTAAGTATACAGCTTAGAGAGCAAGAACAAACGGGCTTAGCTAGGTCACCTGCCGACCTTGGGCTGTGGGCGAGGAACTCTACTTCCGTGGGCAGCACAGACTGAAAACCATCTCTTCTGTTTGTTCGATGCTCCAAGAGACCACAAGGTGGAGATAGCTGCTTTGTGCAAGTAGACCATTGGCAACAGGTTAGAACATTTCCCAGTCTACAGAAGGCTTTCTCCACCAAAAACAGACAAGGCTGGGGATTTAGCTCAGTGGCACCACCGCCTGCCTTGAAAGCGCAAGGTCCTGACTTCAGTCCCGGTACCAGAACAAGCAAAAAAACAAAGACAGACAAAGAAGAGGTTTTGCCAATGTGCAGTCTTGCAGAATTTGGTTAAAGTGTTGAAATACTTTTAAATACTAAAACTGAGCAACACTCACTCTTACAGTATTCCTCGGAGTCAGAAATTCCATTAGTCAACTTTTATTAACCCTAACTCTATTGTTTCCTTTGGAAACAATTCCTTAAATCTAAAACTGCTGTACATACAAGCAGCACTACTGTAAGATCTTTCTTTTCTATCTCCCTTACAAGGGAGAACACAAAGTAGCATCTTTTGAAAATTACTCGGGGTGACATTTAATTGATTTAAATTATTTTATTTCTAATTTATAATGCAGATGAGTAGAATATGGAACATTTTAATCTCTATAAAATCAATTCCTATACTGGATTTAGATTTTCTTTCATTTGTTAGCCCCTTCTGAGTGCTCTTTCATCAAAAGACACCCAGGCATCTGATCTCCAGATCAGTGGGGAATTTGACCATTCTGTGACTAAGCTAAGTCATCTACTAACTTAAACAAAAATGGCAAAAAGTCAGTTTTCTATTCCTTCCCTTCCTCTCTTACTTTTAACATCAAACATTTACCCAGAAACTAGAAAAAAAATGTAGAAATTGAATGAGTTTGGTATATGGTGGTGCATGTCTGTAATCCCGGCACTAGTTACATAGTGAGCTCAAGACCAGCTTGAACTACATAAATAGTGAGACCCTGTCTTAAAAACCAAAATAAATAAATTAAATAAATAAAAACCTCCCAATGTCCTACTTAATTCGAGGCATTTGGTCAACTACCCACAGTGATTCAACATAAATAAGTTATGGACACTAAGTTTAAGAAACTTGCATGTAATGAAGGGGTAAGACAACACAAACTCAAAGCCAGTAAGAAAGTTACCATGAAAAGGTTCTAACGAAGTGTTTATAGGGGACTGAAAGCATCAAGGCCAGCAAGTGGTTGGAGGAGGATGATAGACGATGTCCACAACAGCAGGACACCTGTGTCCTCATGAAAAAGGTTTTATATTCTTAACTACATGGATTCTTCTCCTATTTCTTTTAGTTTATGCTATTTTCAATTTATGTTTACATTAGCACAGTTATTTTCACTGCGTCCTGAAAATTGTTATAAAATTGAATGAAGTAAACAAACATCCATAAAACCTAAAGGACCTCTGGAATTCAAAATTCATGATAACTTGTGTAAAGTTTAACCTTATCAAATACTTTTGCTGATCAAATATTTTTATTATAATTTAAGAGATTCTAAATTTGAGAAAAAATGTTTGAATACTCTTTAAAATTTCAAAAGCATGACACCATATCAGCAAATAATTTGTTAAAGTACATGCGATAAACCCTTTTTCTATGTTTATAGAATGACTCATCTCAAACCTATTAACTAACCTTTGGACCAGGGATTTAATTCAATGGTGCTGCCGCCTGTCTTATAAGTGCAAGGTCCCAAGTTCAACCCCCCGTACCAAAAAGACCAAAAACTACTAACTAACCTTTCATGGTCCAGTTTTAGTTAACATGTATCAGTTTTTTGTTTGGTTTTGGTTTTGGTTTTTTTGAGACAGAGTCCTACATAGTCAGGCTGGCCTTGCATTCACTATGCAGCCCAGGCTGGCATGAATTTACAGTGATCCTCCTACCTCAGCCTTCTGAGTGATGGGATTCCAGATGTGCACTACCATGCTCTGAAACATGTATTCTTAAAAGTAATTAATCAGCTAATCTGTGCTTCTTTCTAAAAATTGTGTATAATTTAGAGTTTGCACCAAGCCCTTATGTTGTGCTATTAGCCATATACGTAGAAAATACTTATACATATGTTTAAAGGACACCTAGAGGTCCCCAGGAGAGATTCGTCCATTCCCCAGGAGTGTTAGTGCCTGACCTTGCCATCTTCATGAGTCGATTTACGATCTACAACAGCTAATGGTGGTTCATGAGCCAGGTGGGAAAGCTGAGACCTGGAGCGTTGCCGGATGGAAGCTCTGCAAACAAACAGAAAGACAGAAGAGACTGTAGCAGGCGGGCAGTTCAGAACAAGACCTAACTGGTGTCCACGTTTCCATCACACATCAAATCAACAGAAATGTTTGGCAGGTTACCGGGCAACCAAGGCAGGAAACTTCCGGGTTTAATGAAAGACCTAGATTAATCAGTCAGTCTGACCACTCTGGGCCCCAAGCTCTGTAACTGGGGGAGCCAGACTCAGATTAGCCAGGGAGAGAGAAAGGGAAATGGAACACAACTGTCCCACTATTCCACCAACAAATGCCTTTCAAGCCCACGTAGTCCTGTTAACAGCTACCATGGCCAAGGGGACGGTTCATCACTTTCACCTCCCCTCCAGTTCAGGCTGTAGTTTGATCTCTCTCTCTCGCTCTCTCTCTCTCTCTCTCTCTCTCTCTCTCTCTCTCTGATTCTCTCTCCTTTCCCTCCCCTCCTCTCTCTAATATACCTAATGTTTACTCTAGTATGATGCCTCCTACATGCCCCAAAATGAGCCCATCAGAGGTACTAGGGCCCCCAGTGAGATTGTCTCTGAACTATAGAAATCCATTAACAAAATTTCTATTGAAATATAATTTAGCTTAATGTGTTCATTTATTCTCTTATTCATTCATTCAACAGAAGCTTATCAAGTACCTACAACTTGCTAACTACTGTTAGATGGGGACACGAAGACTGGCCAATCACAGGCGTCTTCCTCAAAGAATTTAAATCTCAGGGAAGACCAAGGCACATTCCTAGCCCTGATGTAAGGAAGACTGTGGTAAGTGGTACACAGCAGGTTTTAGTAAAGATTTGGGAAATTCAAAGAGAAAATAAAATGTACGGCAGGTGTTACCAAGCAAGGATTCATGGAAAAGCTAAGGTAGCATTTGGGTGTTTACAGTCCAGAGGACAGAACATTTTTGGTGGAGGAACCAGTGCAAACAGAGCAGAGATAAGACACATCAGGGTTACTTATCAAATATACTTTGCAGAGTAACCATGGGACATGATTGTGCCTTGCTTTATTTTATTTTGGTGGTGCTTCAGATTGAACCCAGGGCCTTTGTACTACTGAAATACATCACTAATTTTTGAAAAAAATTTTTTTTTTATTTTTTGAGGCAAGGTTTTGCTAATTTGCTAAATTTGCCCAGGCTGGGCTTGAATGTATGATCCTCCTGGCTCAGCCTCTCACAGTGCTGTGGTTACAACCATATACCACTATATGCCCAGCTGGGTCTGCTTTCTTTTATGCTGAGATTCATGGGAAGGAAACTCCTGCTCTCCTCTGGATTAAGTTGAAAGGACCCAACACTGGAAGCTGCTAGCAATTACGTTGAGACTCTCAATGGAAAGACTCTTCCTGGAAAACAAAGAAGGAAAGGAGGGAAACCACCTAACTTGGACATAATGAAACCCTAGCCTTGCTTGACGCCAAAGCATCTTTGGGTTATTCGGTTATGTGAGCTGATTTTTTCCCCCTTTTAAACCAAGATGGGTTGGGTTTTCCAGTCATTTGCACAAATGATGCCAATAATAAACACTCGGGAGGAGGGAAATCTCATTAGCATAGCTGTGCTCAGAGAGCTGACTCTAAAGCTGTACAGTGCAGAGAGACGCGATGGCCATGAGGAACCCCACACCAACTGCTCTGGTGCCCTCGAGATAGGACCATTCCCATGTCTCTCTCGCCACTTTCTACCCAAGGGAGATTGGCCCAAGTGTCAGGTGGTGCCTGTGCCTCGAGAAGGCAGTAGCATGTCAACTTAGTTTCTCTGAGGCGTCCTCACACCCTTTCATTGGCACTGCCTCCTCTTAGTCACTTGGGCTTAACGCCATCCTTCTCCCTCCCTCGCCTTGACCCATTCAAACACCTGCCAACTCTCTTCATCACCAACCACACAGCCGCTCCCACCCCAACTCCCTGTCCTCAGGATGGCCTTCAGGATACCTTGATTCCTTCCTGCTTAGCCTAGTATTCTACAGAGTTATTCCTTTGGATGAGCTAACTCCAGAAGATGAGGAAGAAAGGGCTTGTGTCACCCAGAGAGAAGACAGATGATAGGAGAGAGACCCAGGTCATGGACCTGAAAACAAACCCAGAGCTGTGGACACCAAGATAGGAATATATGGAGAAGGAGGAGGCTCCTCTATACCAACCACTGCCTCGTTCCGAGCATGGGGAGACCCATGTTCTTAGACCTTCGTGTTCCAACTACTTCCATCTTATATTTACTAGATCTCTCTCTTTCTCTTCCCCGATATTCCCAACCATTCCACATATGGTAACTGTGCCCGGCAGGAGCTCTACTGCCAGCTCATGTCCCACAAGTCTACCAGCAACACCAGAATAAGATCCTGCCACGTCCCTTTTCAGAACCTACAACACCTGCCTCTCCTCTTCTCAGGAACTGTGCACTACTTTTCACTGCAAAGAAAAATAGCTAATTTGGGGAATAAATTCTCTCTCTGTCTCTCTCATTATCACTTGGAAAATTATTGGTTGTTATTCATTTAAATGTTCTTGAACCTAAATAATATATTGCTTAAGTGGGATTCAACCATCAGCAAAACTGAAGGCTAAGAAACAAGATACAAACTAACATTTCATTTATTCGTCTTTTGTAAAGTAATTATTGGCATATGCAATGGATATTTTAAACAGACCTTCTTAAACTTATAAATCTTTCTCTGCAGGAGATTAATAGCTACTTTCTGTGTGTAGATAGTATTTCTGGATTTCTCATCTTGATATCAAAGTGTAGAATTTATGACAGATTATAGCAAAATAAAAATTTATATTTAAAATGTTAGTTACTCAAATAATAAACTATAAAGAAACCATTTAGAATAAGTACAGTTTTGGTCATCTTAAAAGTTCACACGATATCTATTTTCTTGTTGGCATGACCACAAGTCATTTCTCTACTTTAGCCTACTGACTAGAAGGGATGCCTGGTCATTCTCTGCATTTAGGAAGATAGTATCTTTAGATTTCAAAATTTTACTTCAGATAAACATACTGCCAGATATCTATAAAACTTGACAAGTAATTTTTATAGCTTTTACTTTATAGAGTTAACTTGAAGCTGTTGCTTTATTTTCCAAATATAATAATTTCAATAAATCTAGTACTTTAAATTTTTTTCAGTAGAATTGTTCTCAAAAGAAAAACAAATAAAATAAACTTAATCAAATAATTTAGATTTCTAAAGAAAAGTTAAATTTGAGCTTGAGATAGTTATTTACTTTTGAAAATAAGTATACTTTTCAGTGAACTATTCCTTAAATATTAAAAATGAACGAGTCCATTTTGACTACTCAGAGTTGATGCATGAATGTTTTAAGCCTTTATAACTCTTTTTTTTGATAGAATTAGCCATCTTGAATGAGCCACTGCTTAGACCACAGCCTTATTTTCATTATGAAAATGGTAAGGAAAGACCATGGTAGAGAGTTGCTGTCAGTCATTCACTACCAATGGTCTCCTAATTTAAGGAAAGAAAATCTTGATAAACTTTTTTATGAATACAGATGAATACTACTGGACAGATGGATGTTGAACCCAGGATTTCACATATATTAAGCAAGTGCTCTACCACTACAGAACTACAGCCCTGACCCCTAGAATTGTTAACACAGACTTCTAACATTACAGGGGCTTTTTAAAGTGAAACTCTTGAGCCAGCATGAAAGCAACACACTCCAAAAAATATGGCTTAAGAGTGAACACCTACGTATTGATCTGGAGAAGAAAAACTTCATTTCAGAAATTCTCTTTAAAAACTAAAAAATACATTTTTATTTCACTTAGTTAATAACTTGATTTTAGATGGGTAACTCTAGGGGCAGAAGTGTTTGTAACTTAGTTGCTTCTCTATGGGTTAAAGAACTGAGAAAAAGGTGTGAATGTGTGTGGCCTCCATAGGAGACAGTGTTTCATGTATCGCTTAGCTTTGGTGGGAAAGGATTAAAAATGGAGTTTTAAAAAATACCCTTTCTGAGTCCAACAGGCAACATTTTATGGATGAAATGGAAGATCACCTGTCAGGTGAAATAAGCTAGACTTAAAATAACAAATAGCACATGCTTTCTTCAATATGTGGAATTTTTAAAAGATAAAACAAAAATAGATGAGACACTGAGTATTGTTAGACAAGAGGAAGGAACAGGAGGAGGAGCAGAGTATAAAGAGGGATAAAGGGGGAGGATATGATCAAAATATACACATTGAAACCCAATATTTTATAACATTAATATGTACTAATGAAAATATATTCTTTAAAAACACACAATTTTAACCCAAATTATCCATCATGTCCCACTTAAAATGTGATGAAAAGCCAAAGTAAAACAAAAAAAAATCCATGCATGGGAAAATAAATCTCATATTGAAGAAGTTATCTGTATATTCTTGCTATACAAGACCTGTGATTCTGCGTGGGACTTCCTTGAGGAGCCCAATTACAAAGAGCTCCTAGGAATATCTGAAAACTGAAATCTGCCCAATGGCTTGAGCTTACCTTAAACTGTCCCTGTAGCTCCCTCTGTGGAAGGTCTTCTGCATGTTGTCTTCAGCTGCATCTTTTTCTGTTCAACATAACAGGTGCCACTTAGTAGGGTATACAATAAAAAGGACCATATTCAAATGTTTACTATGTTTTCCTAAAATGTAGGCAGACCTAAAATTGAGGTCTGATGTTAACCTATCCTGCCAACTTTATTTTGATAAATAAAACTTGAAAGTCATCCAGCACTTTCTAATAAAAAATTCAAGATAATTAGACTGAGTCATTTGAATCAGATGGTATCCTGTTACCTCTGTAGAAATAGGAATCTTTCAGCACTAGTTATAAAAACATTTAAGGGACGCCAATTAGAAGTGACAAAAATGATAAAACCACAGAAGAAAGTCTATTCAGAATAATTCATGTGTTAAAACACGTATACAGTAGCTATGCCTAATATAGTTCACAGGTCCAGATGTGAAATGTTGGAGAAAGATTAGACTGGTTAGTTAGAAGACTCTCCTATTTAAAAAGGGGGAAGAATAGAATATCAGAACAACTTGTTTTCAGCTCTGTGGCTTAATAAAGTAATTTAACCTGTGAGCTTCAGTTGTTGCTTTTATCATTTCTTTAATGCCTGCCAGGGCTGCTGGGAGAACAGAGCACACTGTGTGTATTAATATGCACAGAAAGGTACAACATATACTGACTATTTAACAGACCGCACAAGCAAAAGGGAAAAGGCATTTACCTTTCACTTCTTTTTTGGTAAGGGCTTGATCTCCATAACTTTGCAAAGTCACTAGAGTGAAGTAAACACCTTTCCTTTCCAAAAGTTCTTCATGGGTGCCTCGTTCTACTGCTACGCCATGTTCAAAACCAATGATGACATCTGCTGCTCTTACTGTGGACAGGCGGTGGGCAACTGAGACAACTGTGTGCCTGTGCTGAATCTGTAAGGACACACAGTGTGCTGTTTAACAAGACACGAGACACAGCTGACCTTGGTCGTTGGATCATTCCAGAATCCACAGGTAAGGCAGTGCGTCGGTTCCTGGGAGGACCCTAACACAGGCCATGCAGACATCGGAAAAGGTCGGTTCCTTGTAGCCATAAATTGCATCACAATCTCATTAGTCTGCTGCTGCAATTAACAACTTCAGATGGGGGAACTTAGAAAAAGTCATGTTACTCATGACAAGAGTTTAAACTTTCCATGCGCAGCTTTTTCAAGCTAATCATAACTGTCTCCTGTTTAGTGTGAAGAAGACTGTAGCCAACCATTGTTTTTTGAATGATCACACTGAACACATGGACCCCTGTAACATCACCCCTCTCCAATGAGGGGCCTATTTCGGCTGAAAGATGGGCATTTCCACCTGGACCCACAAAATGAACTCAGACTCTTCACAAACCTTACTCAGAGCTTCTTGAACCATGGCTTCACTCTCATTGTCCAACGCTGAGGTGGCCATGTCCAAAAGGAGGATCTTGGGGTTTCGGATGAGGGCTCTGGCGATGGCTACCCTTTGTTTCTGGCCACCACTCATCTGGCCTCCCCCTTCTCCAACGGGAGTGTCAAATTGCTAGAGAGAAAGTGATGCCAGTCAAAGGGAGAAGAAGACGGCTCTGGACAGCAACCCAGTACAAAGTTCTTTGCCATTTCCTGCTCAACCATGAATATCCACAGGTCCAACTTGCAATGAAAGAAACACCCCTTCCCCAAACAGGTTATTGTCTAATCGATATTTACATGTGAGATAAGGAAATTGACTTATGCTTTTATTCCAAGGTATACTGAGCTATATAAATGTTCCCCTCCAGCTCAACTTTAAATGAAAGTTTTCAACCAAACTAGAGATTGAAAATCTATCTTAAAAGATTTCAAATCTTTGTCTCTTTCCTCTAGTGAAACAATGCAGCAAAGTATAATATTAAACATGTTTTCATATTGTGAATGGAAGGACAAACTAGCTTTATAAAAATGATTGTGGACAGCAATTGGCTACCGAGTATTTCACATGTCCAACAATACATGGGAATCTAACCAATCCCAGCAGTCAGACTCATCTTTCTTTGTGGTAGTGGGGTTTGGACCCCATGGCCATCTCACTGAGCTCCAGTCCTTTTTTTTACTTTTTACTTTGAGATAGGGTATCAAAGTCACTAAGTTGCCCAGCCTGGACTTCATCTTGTAATCCTCCTGCCTAAGCCTCCCAGAGTACTGTGATTACAGGTGTGTGCATTCATGCCCAGCTCTAATTCTTATCTTGCTTAGTTAATATTAGCCAACAGGAGTTGAGCACCTACCACATGTAAAGCATGGTGCTGAAATTTTACATATATCATCTCATTTGCTCCACAAAGATACCATAGGAGGCAGGTACTGCTGCTCCACTCAACTACTAAATAAGGAAACTTGGGGCATGAAGGGGTATAGATAGTAACTTTACGGGAGTTCACAAAGTTGGTGAGTAGAGAAAATGGGTTTGATATTGAGGCAGTCTATATAAGCTTTATTCTCTAGTCATTCGACTATAGCATACCCCCAGCTGCAATCCTATATATAAGGCAATTTAGAAGGCTGAATAGGACACATTTAAGATCACTGACTCTGGAGCCAGAGCTCCTGGTATGAATCTTGTCTTTCCTTTCTGTTTACATCAGTTTGAGCCTGTTTGCATCATTTTGACCCCTGGGAACCCCAGTCTTCCACGTTTAGATGGAAATAAGAATAGTTGCTACCTGACAGGATAGTTATAAGGGTTAAATGAGTTGAGAGAGGTAAAGTGCTAGAACAATGCCTGGGACATAGTATCATCATACACATGTTACCTATCAGTAATTCTTCTTTGATTTAGCAGACCATCAATGGCAAAATCTACATAAGTATAATAATACAGACTTTGGTTTTGTAGTAACTGTCGTGTAGAATGAAGATATATGAGGAATTATTTTTTAATATGCAAAATGCAGTTCTGATAACACAATATTTAGTTGTCAGAACACAAGAAAACCAAAGTAGAGCCAGGGATTTAGCTCAGTGGTTCTGGCACCTGTCTTGCAAACACAAAGACCTGTGTTTGATCCCTGGTACCCCCCCCAAAAAAAAAGAAAGAAAGAAAGAAAAGAAAACCAAAGAATAATGATAATGGTGGACATCAAGAGAGCATTGTACAAGTATTGCCACATGGCATATTTAGCATATTTTAGACACATAGTTGCTAGATAGAATAAGGAAATTATACCTAAAAATCTAAAATGAAAGGAAATTTTTAGCAAAAAGCTCTCTAATTTGGTAGATTTTTAAACATAAAAACAACATATTTGCAGACGAAAAGGAGAACATTGCCAAGTACATTTCCAAGTGTGATATTAAGAATGTGATGATTCAGGATATAAATGCAAAGAGTATGTATGTACTATATGACTTGTTATCGCTTGATGACAACTGGGCTTCCTGCTGGAATGCAAGGCCGGAAGTACCTGCGGCATGTCCATGATGAAGTTGTAGGCATTGGCCTCCTTGGCAGCTCGGACAATATCTGCCATTGTCGCATCTTTTCTGCCATAACGGATGTTCTCTGCGATTGTGGTGGAGAACAGAACTGGCTCTTGCTCCACTATCCCAATCTGATCCCTCAGCCACTGGATGTTAAGAGAGCGAATGTCATGGCCGTCCAGAGTCACCTAGAGAACATGGGAGCAACATCACGCTGCTGGGAACCTTCAGGGTTCTGAGTGAGAACATGAGGTGGTACTCGACCGCTGGAGAAAGAAGATAGGGTTGGCCAAGACTGTGACGGTAAGCAGTTCCTCTTGAAATGTGGTTACTTATATAAAGACTTCAGCATGGAACCGAAATAAGTTTAGCTGCAGGTCATGTAATCGCTAATACACACATGATATAGAGGTCACTTGATTGTGTGCTGTTGGCCCAGGAATGGACACATTCTAAATTACTTAGCAAATAGTAGCCAGTCATTCGCCATACTTTGAATGTTTTTACTATCTTTTGTCTTGTGACCAAAAAGGAACATCAAAAATAGGACATAATATAATAGGAATGACCCTTATCTTACATATATATTTTATAATAAATCTTAATTCTGATCAGATTCATCAAATAACTGTTCAAAAGTAGTTGTCAGAGATATTACAGGGAAGCAACAAAAATCACAATAGGAAAGGTGTGAAAATCTTACACAAAAATCATGATTTTTATTAAACATTCTAGGTGTTATGATGGTGATACGTGGTAAAGAATACCAACTGAAAAGGAAAAGTCCATGAAAAAAGAAAGTCCCATTATGTTTGCGGTGTCTGTGTAACATTGTATGCCTGACAGAAAACTCATTGCATTGAAGCTATTGTACTGAAGTCAAAACGAGTCTATTTCAAAGTATCAAGGAGATTCTGACAGAATGCTTTTGAGATAAAGAGCGTGTGCTTTGGCATCCACATACCTAGGTTCAAATCCTGGCTTGGTCACGTCCTAGTCAAATGACCTGAGGCAGGTCTCAATCTTTTTCTTTTTCTTTTTTTTTTTTTTCTGGTACCAGGGATTGAACTCGGGTCCTTGTGTTTGCAAGGCAGGCGTTGGAACCACGGAGCTAAATCCCCGGCCCAAGTCTCAATCTTCTTGACTCTTTGTTTCCTCATTTGAAAACTGGGCACATGTACTTTGTCAGGGGTCGTTATGCAAGTAAGGAATCATTTTTATGAGAATTATTAATATTTATTTTCTTAGTTTCAGTCTATGTTTACTCAAATAAAAATGAGGAAAAGTAGACTGTTTGTGAAATTATATATAAAATTTTTAAAGCCCAACTTTGCATGACTAATCAGGACTATTTTCTGTTAGTTTCTATTTTGGTTGTCAACAGAATCAATAGTGATTTTGCTACCCTACTGAAAAAAGAAAGAAAGAAACAGAGAGAGAAAGAAAGAGAGGAAGGAAGGAAGGAAGGAAGGAAGGAAGGAAGGAAGGAAGGAAGGAAGGAGGGAAGGAAGGAAGGAAGAAAAGAAATAGAATAGCTAGTTCTCTGAAGGAGTAGCGGATACCAGTTTAAACACGTCTGCAGCTTCTGTGATTACTCAGCAAATGGAACAGACTGGCTGTCCGTGGGTCTGTCACTGTGCAGGCAGGCTGTCCTGTCACTCCAGTCAGACTCGGTTTGAGAACACGTCACCATTTGCACCCCCCTCCCCAGGAGCTGAGTTTCCGGAAGACACACACCATGCCCTCACAGGGGTCGTAGAACCTCTGAATGAGCTGTAGCGCTGTGCTTTTCCCGGCTCCGCTCGATCCTACCAGAGCTGTCATTTCCCCTGGTTTAATGACCATGCTGAGGTTATTTAAAATCTGGAGAGGAAAGAAAATTTAAAAGTTTAGATTATCACTGTGCACTGAATCAAGCAATTAGGCTTCACCCTTAGCAACATCCGTCATTCACCCGAAAAAGGCAACAGTGCCTAGGATGAGATTTTAGCACTTAGCACATTACTCAAGAGCTGCAGCCAACAAATAAGATGGCGTGTATTAACAATGGTAAAGTAAGTCAGGTTGACTTTCAAAAATTATGCTTCAAAATCTAATTTAAAACACTCCTGAACTACTGTAGGATACCTGAAGACACTGTCCCAATTAAAGAAAAAAACCCTGCAAAAGCACAATGCTAATTTACTGACCAAAGATTAATAACAAACCAATTTGCAGATTTTAAGCTGTCAGACACTTGTATGATACGTATGCATGTTAACTGAACAAATTTGCCTAATAAATGTTTGTGGTGGATTTCTAGGCCCAAAGTACTTGGAAAAGTAGGGACTCAATACTAGTAGGTCTCAAGAACAAGAATAGCTAGTTCATAACTATCTGTGGGAGATTTTTACCAACAAGAGATGATTTTGCACCGATTGTGTAAGGTAGTTTAGGGTCTTCTGAGTGACTACATTATATGTGTCTTTCATTTCCTGTTAGAGATTTAAGTGTGCAAATTCACTTCTGTTTTCTGGTTTGTACTGGTCTGTAAGCCTCCTGGAATGGGGAGAGCAAGGACTGTGTTTCCTTTATTGTTACAGTCCCAGTGCAATATGTTTCCCAACAGAGCTAAGCACATAGGCACGGTATGGAGGAAGAAGCTTCATGGCTCTAGATAGGAAATTGCTATTAAAGTGAATTATTGCCTTTGAGAATAAAACAGCAACAGAAACGAAGTTAATGTCACAATGCAATGAGTTTGCTGAGCAGCTATGAGAAGCTGATTCCAAATAGCATAAAGTTTTAAGCCATCCATTCATAAAATATTTATGGAGTATTACTTCCTGATTTATATTTTACAAAGCTCTTTTGCATACATTATAGCGTTTGATGTGTCAGTACATCTGTAACATAATAAAGAATCCACTCCAAATAAATAGTGAGTATGTATATTTATTTTTGTTGGATATATTTACATATAATATAGATAAATATAGAGGTATGCTTATATCTTTGCTGTACATATGTTTACTTATATATTTATATAATATAGGTTTATATAATGCAGATAAATATTAACCTACATTGAACACATATTTACCTTTTCTTTCTGTAAATGTCATGCATGCACACATACATACATACACACTACACATATATACATACCTACATATATAGTATCAGAATAAAACTTGGGCTAACAAGATAGGATTTAGTAAATGAGAATCAAGACCTGTCATGTGAAGGTACAAGATCCCAGTAATGAATGTAACTGTCCTGTGTACCTAAAATGTACCAACAAACTCAATGAGGAAAAAAAAAAAGGTAGGATTTACTTCTATAGGGATAACAGAAATATTATTAAGGCCAGGAGTGGTGGCACACACCTGTGATCCCAACACTCGGGAAGCTGAGGCAGGCGGATGGCTATAAGTTTGAGGCCAGCCTGGGCTACATAGTGAATTCAAGGCCAGCCTGAACTACACAGTGAGACTCTGTCTCAAAAAGCTCCCCCCCAAAAAAAAAACCCACCAAAATATTTTTCCATTGAATTTATTGGTACTTTTTAAGAATACAGTACAGTTACATTCATCATTGGGATCTTGTACCTTTACATGACAGGTCTTGGTTCTCATTTTTCCCCTTGTCCCTGCCCTCCCTTCACCCCCTCACCCTTCCCTATTTACAAAGACTTTGTTTACATTTTTTCCTTTTCTCATATTTTTTCTTTTCCCTTATTTCCTTTCCCCTATCCTTTCCACTTCCCCTACACTGTTAGCTCTTTTCTTCCTATTTCACATTGTCAGTTATACAATTTGGATCTTATTTACATTTTCAGTTTTTCACACCAGAGAAACTATTCGGTATTTACACCTGTATGTCTTATTTATTTCACTTAAGAGTATGGCCTCAATATGCATCCATTTTCCACAGAATGACTCTAGTCTCTCATGCTTTATGGCTGAGTAGTACTCAATTTTATAGAAAAACCACGTCTTCTTTATCCAGTCTCCATGTGATGGACAATTGGGCTGTTTCCAAGTTTTAGCTATTACAAATTGTGCTCTATAAACACGGGTGCGCATATATCACTGTGGCATGATTCTTTTAATTCTTTTGGAAAGATACCCAGCAGAGGAATAGCCAGGTCAAATGGAACCTCTAATCTTAGTTCTCTGAGGTCTCTCCTTATTGAGTTCCACAATGGTTTCCAAAATATTATTAAGAAGATCCTAATAAGATTACTGACATTTAGAAATGGGAAGAAAGGAGCTAAAGGTGTAGGGAAGGTGGGATGGGTAGGGGAAGGGTAATAAGGGAAAAGAAAAAAATGTGAGATAATGAAAAGATGGAAATAAAATATTTGTAGATGGGGAGGGGAGGAGGGGGTGAAGGGAGGGCAGGGACAAGGGGAAAAAATGAGAACCAAGACTTGTCATGTAGAGGTACAAGATCCCAACAATGAATGTAACTGTACTGTGTCCCTAAAATGTACCAATAAACTCAATTAAAGCTAAAAAAAAAAAAAAAAAAGAAACTAGAGATACTCTGTTAAAATTTAGTAAAAAATTTCTTTCCAAAGCCAATTTATTGGTGGGGGCATAAATCCTAATTTTACTATACAACATGTTACATGTAAAGATCTTGCTTTGCAGGTACAGGAAAATTATAGATTTCCTTATCAGGTGGCCTGGAAAATCACCTAGTACAAGATACATTAACACAATACCACCAAGTCATCTTCTGTGAGGACTAATGATCCTGGTAAACTTACAGAAGTAAGGGAAGTAAGAAGCTAGCAATGCCAGCCTCTGATTGTCACTCACTCATGTCTACTCAGGTGGAGCTCACTATCTTTCCACTCTCTGAAAAAAAGAATGCTTTGATTGCCTTGCAGTCTATTTCTTGTGAGCTTAAAATAACAGGATCTGTCACTCATTTCAACAGAGCATGACAGAGCTGACTTCATCTGTATGGGCTGCCAGACTGTGTTCAAACCAGAGGGATTTGCATCACACAACTGTCACAAAGAAATGGGATATTTCCCTAAGATGGCCCAACACCTGAAGACACTTCTGGAGAAACATACCTCTGTCCCCTATTCCTAGAAACTGAGACAAGCCTCCGAAAACCAGCAATCTTTGGCTCTGGACATAAATCATCAAAGAAGCAAATGTCCACTTTTCCCAGGGAGAAGACTGACACTTACCTTCACTTCTGGTCTGGAAGGATAGTGGAAAGACACATTGTGGAATTCAATTTCACCCTTGACTCGATCAAGCTTGTAACCATCTTCTGACATGCAGTCAATGATGGGTTTCTGGCATGGAAATTCAAGAGCAATGTAGTATGAACACATATTATATGTGTTTACTATATCTTACTTTGATTTAATTCATTAAAAAGACAGTAAAAAGTTAAAACCTTGCAGAAACATGCCACAGCTCCTTATTAATAATAGTGATAATCACTACTGAACTACTGAGATATAATTGCAATTACTATATATTAAATGTCATGTATTAATATAATAGATGCTAGATTTTATTGTTATAGAGTTACTACTAGGGGATATTACACATTGTTTATACTATATGGTAATACAATTTATTAATATATGATATTAATATTAATGTTTATTATTGATATATTATACATGAATCATATTACTTAGATTTTATTGTGGAAGGCAATGTACAGGTGTTTTATAGTTCTTTTTTCATTTATATAATTGTCATCATAACTTAACTAGATGTGCCCATTTTTCAGGTAAGGAAGTGGAGGAATTTCAGAGAGATGGTTCTTGGCTGGGGTCATTGCAACTGGAGGAACTAGCCAGGGCCAGTCATACTCTACATTTGAGTATCCTTTGCAAATGATGATCAGAATTAAGTGTTTACAAACAATGTCTTCACATATCACCAACTTTCAGTTGATACCCTAAATTTCACTGCTGCTATTTCCAAAGCCAATTTATTGGTGGGGGCATAAATCCTAATTTTACTATACAACATGTTACATGTAAAGATCTTGCTTTGCAGGTACAGGAAAATTATAGATTTCCTTATCAGGTGGCCTGGAAAATCACCTAGTACAAGATACATTAACACAATACCACCAAGTCATCTTCTGTGAGGACTAATGATCCTGGTAAACTTACAGAAGTAAGGGAAGTAAGAAGCTAGCAATGCCAGCCTCTGATTGTCACTCACTCATGTCTACTCAGGTGGAGCTCACTATCTTTCCACTCTCTGAAAAAAAGAATGCTTTGATTGCCTTGCAGTCTATTTCTTGTGAGCTTAAAATAACAGGATCTGTCACTCATTTCAACAGAGCATGACAGAGCTGACTTCATCTGTATGGGCTGCCAGACTGTGTTCAAACCAGAGGGATTTGCATCACACAACTGTCACAAAGAAATGGGATATTTCCCTAAGATGGCCCAACACCTGAAGACACTTCTGGAGAAACATACCTCTGTCCCCTATTCCTAGAAACTGAGACAAGCCTCCGAAAACCAGCAATCTTTGGCTCTGGACATAAATCATCAAAGAAGCAAATGTCCACTTTTCCCAGGGAGAAGACTGACACTTACCTTCACTTCTGGTCTGGAAGGATAGTGGAAAGACACATTGTGGAATTCAATTTCACCCTTGACTCGATCAAGCTTGTAACCATCTTCTGACATGCAGTCAATGATGGGTTTCTGGCATGGAAATTCAAGAGCAATGTAGTATGAACACATATTATATGTGTTTACTATATCTTACTTTGATTTAATTCATTAAAAAGACAGTAAAAAGTTAAAACCTTGCAGAAACATGCCACAGCTCCTTATTAATAATAGTGATAATCACTACTGAACTACTGAGATATAATTGCAATTACTATATATTAAATGTCATGTATTAATATAATAGATGCTAGATTTTATTGTTATAGAGTTACTACTAGGGGATATTACACATTGTTTATACTATATGGTAATACAATTTATTAATATATGATATTAATATTAATGTTTATTATTGATATCTTATACATGAATCATATTACTTAGATTTTATTGTGGAAGGCAATGTACAGGTGTTTTATAGTTCTTTTTTCATTTATATAATTGTCATCATAACTTAACTAGATGTGCCCATTTTTCAGGTAAGGAAGTGGAGGAATTTCAGAGAGATGGTTCTTGGCTGGGGTCATTGCAACTGGAGGAACTAGCCAGGGCCAGTCATACTCTACATTTGAGTATCCTTTGCAAATGATGATCAGAATTAAGTGTTTACAAACAATGTCTTCACATATCACCAACTTTCAGTTGATACCCTAAATTTCACTGCTGCTGTTATGAGTGGTGACTGTAACCTGGAACTTAACCACCCTGGTTGACCAGACAAGGGTAAGGGTCAACTCCCGCTCCCAGAACATTCCAGGTCTGATTTTTTCCCGCTCCCACAACTAGTAATAGAAATTCATCACCCTAGTTCTATTTGGAGGTAGAGTGAACTCTACTTTTCTCTTCTTGGGTCCCTAATGAAGACAATAAAATAATTTTTTAATGCCTTAGTGTTTTGTTATAGTTTCAGAGCCCTTATATAGTCATTGCATATAATAGCTCTAAGAATAATGTCAAATTTGAATAAATAAATCATTTCTCTGTGGTTTCAAACAATCTCACTATATTCCATGATATGATACCCCACCATTTAAAGCTAATAAAATGATGAGTGGCTTCCTCAGGTACATTTCAGTGCCTGATTTCAGAGCTTCTGATTCAGTCCAGAGCATTTTTCCCAAGAGAAAGAGCAATAGATTACCAACTTCTACTTTCTCTTAGATGTGAGTCCCTAGCTTGACCTCTGATGTACTTCTGCAGGTTACCCTGTACAATCCTAGCCAGGCAACCAAGATTCTTTGTAAACTTGTAGAGTCTTTCTGCCACATTATGAAGACAATCCAGTTTACGAACTGGGTCTGAAAGTCCTACATGCCCTGGCCTTTCCCATCCCTCTTTGTGGGACACTGTAATATTGATTATGCTCCAAAGCAGGCTGTGAAGAGTGAACCCCATGACTGGCTTGTTTATAGAAGTGCTGAGGTCAGAATGACTCACACCCAAATTCTGTTCCCACAACTAAAACCTTCTTACTAAAAGGACAATATTCTAATTACAACCATATATTTCGTCGATTCTGTTCCTAATTCAAGAATGCTTTGTCTTGCCCTTCAGGAGCCTTGCTTACATTAATTTCCATAGAAACCACATGACTTCAAATCCTCACATGTAGCTTGCCTTTACCCCAATTGATTACCAATAAAAATCAGTGGCTCGGGCTAACCAACATCTTTGTTGAGTGCACTGGCATTGGTCTTCCTGGCACCACTTTCTGTCTCTCTTAGTTCTGTCTTTTAGTTTTGTTTGTTTGTCTGTTTCTTCAGGTCTGCGTCATACACTGGGCAGGAGACAGGAGCCTACTGCAGAGGTTTCCAGGCATGTTTAAGGGGTCCTCAGTACCACTAGCCTTAGCCCCTTTCTTACTCTGTTCACATTCTTTCAGCTCCTTAAGATCACTATAGACTGAAACTCTCTCTTGTAGAAATTCCTTCCCTGCTTTCATTTTCCATGAGCTGAATTTAAAAATTTCTTCCCCTACCTTAGTCATGATCACATTGCTCAATTTTTTTTTCCTTGCAGTACTACGGATTAAACCCAGGGCCTCACGTATGCTAGGCAAGTCCTTAACCGCTAAGCTACATCTCAAGCCTATTTCTTTTTAATTTTGAGACAGGGTCTCAGTAAGTTGCCCAGGTCGGCCTCAAACTTGTAATTCTTCTATTTCAGCCACCCAAGTAGCTGGCATTATGGGCCTGCACCATTGTGCCTGGCTCACGTTATTCTGTATTATTTCTTTTGTCACACTTAGCACCTGTCTTTGAATGTGCAAACTTTCTTGTCAGGTCTCCCTATCTGAGTGTGAGAGGGGGGACTGTTTGTTTCAGTTCACTTGCATTTATAGCTCTTGAAAATGGGTCCAGCTAAAGGGCATGTTGATCAATCCTCATATTATGAACCATAAGGGTAAATGTGTTTGGAGATTCACCACCCCGGACATTCTAATGGCTTTTAAGTCAGGCTTTTACATACCCTGTCTATTGTCTCAAAAATGGTGGCAGCTGCTGCACGCCCAGTGGCAAAGGCTTCCAAACAAGAAGATGCATTCCCAAGATTTAAAGCTCCCACTAAGACACCAAGGAAGACCTGTAATGAAAAGAGAGACATTTTTTTTACTACATGTTTTTGTCAGTTTGTAAACAGTGCTCCTTGCCATTTGGGTCATCCACACGCACACTGAGTTTTGCCCAGAAATATTCTTCCGCAGGAGTTTGAAAGCTAAATAGCTCTTTGGCTCTTTGGATGTGCCTGGAATAGTTTTGTTCTGTAAAGCACATCCAGTGTTTCCATTGTTACAATTTAAAAGACTATATTATATTTTATTGAACATTTATTACTCTTCTACAAAGTAGAAGAAATGAGTAAAGAGGCATAAACAAGGCAACAGAGACACACGAAGTGGATTCAAATAATGATCAGATAGTTTGACTTGTTATAGAATCAGCCTTCTAATGATGTTCTAGTTAAGGGGCAACATAAATAATAAGGACACTAAGATCAGCTTGACTGTTCTAGAGGTTGGTACATGCAAAGCCAATCAGCACTATTCCTGCAAGTGTCTTGGTCACTATGATAACTGCTGTCACTACCCCTGCTGCTGCTATACTACTGCTAAAGATAATAACCAAAGGGATATGTTTTAAATGTTTCATACAATCCTTATGACAGAAGAGGAAACAGATTGCCCTAGGCACATGTAATTACTAGTGCAGTGTTTGAGCCCAGTGCCATACTGAGTAGTTCCCAAGCTCCCCGGCTGCTGGCTGCATGCAGGTGGAGTCACCTGGTTCCTGTGCAGAGCTGGGGAAGCTGTCCTGACTCTTCGTGCTCACACCCAGATGATCCTATTAAAGAGCACTGTTTTTAGCAGTGCTGTTTATGGAGAGGCAGCGCAGTAATTCCTCAAATTTATCTCTAAGGGGAGGACAAAGCCTCCCCGCTCCATCAACTCAGGGATGGGTCCAGATCCCCTGACTCACCAGGAGGCTATTTCACTGGCAGTGGTTGACTGTCAAGATAAAGGTTGACTCCTACTTGAATGTAGCCTGTTTGGGGTTATCAAACGATCTCTTTTCATCTGTCCTTGTTCCTTTTCCTCCATGTGACTGATGGTTCCTGCTGGTGGCAGGTTACTTAATCTTTCTAACCCCAATTTCTTTTTAAAAACTTAATTTTATTGGTGTATTTAAGATACATAATATAATGACATTCATTATTGGAAATTTGTACCTTTACATAATCGATCTTGGTTATTTTTTCCTTTTTCCCCTGCCCTCCCCTTAACCCCTCCCTCCCTCCCTATCTATAAAGACTTTGTTTCCATTTTTTTTCATTTTCTCATATTAACTCCATTCCCTTCTTTCCTTTCCTATTCTCCTCTCATTTCCCCTTCCCCTTTGCACCTTTTCTTCCTATTTCACATTATCTATTATAACTTTTAGTCCTTATTTATACTTTCAGTTTCTCACACCAGAGGAACTATTAGGTATTTACTCATGTGTGCCTATTTATTTTACTTAACAGTAAAATAAATGTTACTCAATGCACATCCATTTAACTATAATTGTCTCTAGTTTCTCATTTTTTATAGCTGAGTAGTACTCTATTTTGGGAAGAAAAAAACCCCCACATTTTCTTTATCCAGTCTCCCATTGCTGGGTAATTGGGCAAACCCTAATTTCTTTATTGTAACACAGGGACAATGGGCATATATACTTCAGTGGGCTGAGATTGTGTGTATAAAGATGATTCACCCAGCACTAGTCACATAAATGATGAGGAAGAAAGTACTGAGGTCCCACACAGGGAGGTGGTAAGGCAGCGGGTAGAACGCTCCTCAGAGTCTGAAATGCTTTAAAATGCTCTCATCAGAGGCCCTCCCATCGCAGCAAAGAAAGCTGTCCTATGCCCTACATCAGCAGTCAGCAAACATCTTCTATAAAGACCAAACAGTAAGTAATCTGGGCATTGCATGCCATATGGGCCCTGAAACAATTACCTCTGTTGTGCAGAACAAAAGCAACTATGACAATTGGTAAATGACTGTGTTTGTGTTATTGATAAAAACAGGTGATGGACTGGGTTTGGCCTGCGGGCCACAGTTTGCTAACTCATTGGAGGCTTCAGCTGAGTTCTGGGGCCAAACCCCTGCTCAATCTGGCTTGGAAAGCCATGGCCTCAGGCACATGTTATCTGGATGTCCTTAGAGAAGGAGCGAGAGCGAGCGAGTGAGACAGATGGGCACGTCCAGTATGGAAAATGTAGCCTGCAACTGTCCCGAGAGAGCAGTAGTTTTCAACCTGAAGATCACACCCATGGACAGAAGAGAGGGAAGAGGGCCTTCAGGGGAGCACTCTCTGGGTGCTGTGCTAGAAGAAGGGGGCTTGCAGTCCCTCAGAAGACAGCTCTGGAGGTCCAGCAAACAGTGGTTAAGGGTCAGGTCCTGGAGACACAGAGATCTGAGTTCAAATCACATTCCATGCCACTTGACACATATTTCTTAGCCTCGTTTTTGAAGTGGGAGCCTACTGACACTGATCACAGAATGAAGCTGTGTTACATACATAACTACATGACCTAGTCACTCAGTGCTTGACACCTGTGCACTCTGACCGAATGCTACTCCTGCCCCTGTTTCTGTTATCATCATTGTTTTATATGAAGCTTAAGAGGGGCCTGAAAGAGCTACACTTTTTTCTTTGATAAATCCAAATCCTATTCAATTTTCCCTAGATATGTGTTTATATTAAAGCAGTAGATCTCAAATTATAGCATCAGCTATCAAATTTCTGGTAGAAAAGATTTTGATTTTTTTTTAATGGTTTCGCTGTTCCTGCCCCAACCAGAATCTGCAGTCAAATCATTTTATTTAATATTCTGAAGTGAAGTTATTTCCCATCCTCTGGGATGAAATCAATATTTTACTTTGACCTTACTACATGGGAGCAGAGAGAGGTGGGACCAAATGTGAATGAAGGCAAATGTTCTGTGTGATACAAATGCTCTAAAGGAAAAGTACAGACGCTGTAAGACAGTGTGGAAGGTCGCGCAGCTGAGAATCCAAACAGTGACTCAGAATAGGCCAGGGCCAACCATAGTCTGAGGAAGAAAGGCCTTTGAGAAGAAACAGCCTCCCCTGACCCAGACACACCTAATTACCTTTCTCTTCTCTCTCAAGGGTCCTGTCCTCTACTTCTTAGCTCATGTCCCCATTTGGCATTATGCATATATAAGATTAATTATCACTTGCCTTTCCCACAAAACTGTGAAAACAATTAGGGCAAAAAAAACCCAAACAAACCCACATTTCTTTTGCTACTGTTGAATTCCCTGCACTCTGGATGAGTCCAGCATACAGTAGGTGCTCAATAATAACTTGTTGAATGAATAACTAAAAGGACACTGAAAATTAAAGTAGCTATAACATTAGCAATGGTTTGCCATAGCACAAGTGAGTAGTGGAATATGTTTTCATTTTCTGTTCAGTTGAGGATATTATTGGCTTGATATTTCAATAACTCTCACTTCACAAATATGTCCATTAGGCACACCTCTTGTACTATTATTAAGTTAAGTCATATAATTTGTGAATTTTTAGCCAAAAGATAACTGACTTCCCATTTTCATGGCATTATTATCCTTTGGACTCAACCAACAACAACAAAAAAATCATCATTTTCTGGCTACCAAGTCTTTAGTTAATTGGGAATCATTAAAATGCTATTCTTATCAATCCAAATGCTATACATGCTTAATACTATTGTTACTGTAGATGGACTCCTACCCCCTCAGATACTAAAGGAATGAAGCCCATGTCTAATCTGTGGGATCTGCTGAGATACAAGCAGGAAATGATTATGTTTAGGGTGACAAGATCAAAGTACCTGAACAAGGGTTCCTGGTGTATATTCTCCCTCCTCCAGGACAAGTTGGGAGCCATACCAGAAAGCCAGTGCATAGGAAAAGAAGATGAGACACCACATGTATCCAGTAAAGAATCCCATCACCATCCCTTTTCTAATTCCCGAGCGCTGAGCAAACACAAGATTGTTCTCGTACCTGTGGAAGAGAAAATGTTTAGGTCAATCTCAGCAAACCAGCCACTATGCAGGGTTTTACTCAGCAACCATAAAACACCCCAAGTACAAAGCAGCTGCAGGGAAAGAAACCCACAATAGCCTTGGGATAGTAAAGTTCGTTTGAAACTGGCAATGAAAACACATTGAAAGGATGACACTTAACAAGGCCTTGTAAATTTACTGTAGCTGGATGAATAGCAGTGGTGAAGTTGTAACATATGTGTTGAGACATGAGGGATCTACTATTTGTGTTTGAATTTTTTTTCTTGCATCACATAACATCGTGCTGCCTATCAGAAAACAATGCAGCTGTCTCCAAATCAGCAGGTGAGACTATATCGGGTGTTTCCAGCCCCCCCAGTCTTAAAACTAGAGTTCACATCAACTCTTCTACATCTGCTCACCCATCTACACAATAGCCAAGAAGCTAAATATTTAATCTCTTGTCAGAAGAATAGTTTGCACGCCACCCGCCTCGCAAGCTGCAAGGCCTTGAGTTCTATCCCCATACCCGCCACCCGCCCCCCAAAAAGCATAGTTTGCATATATTTTCCCTCATTCTGCGGGTTGTCTTCTTGCTGTTGTTTCCTTTGCTGTGCAGAAGCATTTTACTTTGGTGCAATTCCATTTGCCTATTTTTGCTTTTATTTCTTGTACTTGGGGGTGGGATCCTATCCAAAAATAGTTGCCCATTCCAATGTTCCAAAGCATGTATTTCTTCTATGTTTTCTTCTAGTGGCTTCGTAGTTTTAGGTCTTATAGTTAAGTCTTTAATCCATGTTTAATTGATTTTTATATATGAAGGGAGATACAGGATCTAATTTCATTCTTCTGCATGGAGATATTCAGTTTTTCCAACTGGATTTCTTAAAGAGACTGTTCTCTCCTTATTGTGTGTTCTTGATATCTTTGTAAAAAAATCAATTGATTGCAAATGAATGGATTCATGTTTGGACTCTATTGTGTACCATTGGTACACAAGTGTGTTTTACGCCATAACTAGGCTGCTTTCATTGCTAGAGTTATATAGTAGATTTTGAGATTAGATAATGTGATGCTTGTGACTTTGTTCCTTTGGTCAACAGTGCTTATGCTCTTTGGCGTCTTCTGTGGTTGCATATAAATTTTAGGATATTTTTCCTATTTCAATGGAAAATTTCATTGGAATTTTAGTAAAGATTGCACTGAAACCATACATTGCTTTGGTGGGTATTGAGATTCTTGCAATAGTCATTCTTTCAATCCATACACATAGGACATCTTTCCATTTGTATTCTTTCCATCTATTTCTTAAGTGGTTTTATAGTTTTCAGTATATAGACCTTTCTCCTCCTTGGTTAAATTTATTCCTAAATATTTTAAATTTTTGTACCTATTGTAAATTAGGTTATGTCTTACTTGTTAATGTATAGAAATGCTACTCATTTTTATGTATTGATTTTGTATCTTAAAGCTTTACTGAATTTGTTTAGTACATCTAACAGATTTTTGGTGAAGCCTTCAGAGTTTTCACTATGTAATGTGTCATCTGAATGCAGAGACTACTGACCTTCTTTTCTGGTTTAAATTCCCTTAATTTCCTTCTATTTCCCATGTTGAATAGAAGTGGAAAGTGTGGGCATCCTTATCTTCTCCAGGTCTAAGGGAAAAGATTTCACACCACTGAGTTTCATTCAGTTGCAGGATCATCATATGTGGCCTTTACTGAACTAAGGCACCACCTTCCTTCTGTAACAAATTTGTTGAGTTTTTATCAATAATGCCTGTTGAATTTTGCCAAATGCTTTTTAAGCATCTGTTGACACGATCTTATGGTTTTTGTCTTTCATTCTGTGAACATGGTATATCATATTTATTGCTTTGTTTGTAATGAACCATCTCTGTATTCCAGGGATAACTTCCATTTGATTGTGGGAAATGATCCTTTCTTTGAATGTGCTGTTGAATTTGGCTTGCTAGTATTTTGTTGAGGAATTTTGCATCTATGTTCATCAGAGATATTGACATATAATTTTCTTTTCTAGCAGTATCCTTGTCTAGATTTATGTTAGATTAATGCCAGAATTATAAAGTAAACTTTTAAAGAATTAGTATTATTAATTCTTCTTTAGATGTTTTATAGAATTTAGCAGTAAATTCTGGTCTTGTTCTTTTCTTTGATAGAAGACTTTGTTTGTTTGTTTGTTACTGACACTCTCCCTGCGCACTATTAGCCTGTTCAATTCTATTTCTTCATGATTTAATGTATGCTTCTAAGAACACTATATACCCATTTCTTCTAGGTTATCCAACTTGTTGGATCGTTTGTATTTCTGTGGTTTCAGTGTTTCAGAGTTGTAATATCTCATGTAGACTTTTCTTTGATGGCAGTAAACAGTGTTAAAGACCAGTTGAAGTTTACTATATACATACATCATCAGAGCTGAAATGAATATCTAACCTAAATTGCCCTTCAAAAAAAAAATCATCAGCTTCAATATCCTCAAACACACATTGCTAAAGGTTTAGGGCTTCTTGTAGTGTTTTGATCCATCTAAACTACTGTGTTTAACTATCTCTTGAAAATGCTCCCTTGGTTTACTGTAGATCTTCCTCTTTGTACAAAACAAGGCAAAGTCAAAGTCAAGGTACACTGTTTGGTGACATTTAGGAAAGCAATGGAAATTTACCCAACCTTTCAACCTCTTTTTTTTCACCACCAAAAGCAGCCACTGTACGCATAGATGAGATGACTTCATCGGCCACACACCCTGCTTTGGCATAGGCCTTCAACTCAAGGTCCGTGAACTTGGCCACACTCTAAAATCCAAAATAAATGAAAACTGAGTTATTGGTAAGTTAGCCTATCATTCAGCAATACATTTAACAAAGGTAAACATGTGCCCTAGTAACATTGTAAGACAAGAGAAAGAACTAACCCAAATAGATCATTCTGTGACACTGAAGTCTTTTCGCCATTATATTAATAAGGTTCCCAAGTCAAATCATGTCATATTTCATTGCTACTAGCCAGACAAGATAGCACAATTTGTAGTCAAACAGCACAGGCAAAGACTGGGGACCTAAGTGGGCATTATAGTTGATTGCAGTATAAAATCAGAGAGAGAATTGGAGCATACAAAGGCATAACATTGCAGAGATAATTCCAGAACCACCCCTCCACCAAAAGATTTAGGTAAATAGTATACTATTTGTCTGGACTGTAGGGACTTAACTATAGTTTTGACCTTTACAAAAGCAAATAAAGAGACATTTGTGCTTAATAGTAAATAAGCTACTTTTTCTAAAATTGGACTTCAAATGAATATTCATCTTTAACTTAAAATTGGACTTTAACTTTCAACCGGTGAGGACCGGTCGGCCGTTCAGGTAACCCGCCAGCGCCAGTGTCCCGGCCTTCACCCAGCCTCTGCAATATACTACCCCCACCCCCATGCTCTCGGGCCTCCTGATTGTGCCAGTTCCTGGATCCACACTGCAGAAGCACAGGTAGTCATAAAGGTCATTTTACTGAGCTCCAGAAGAAAGAACAGAAGTGAACAACTGCAATAAAGTCACACTGGACCTCCATCGTTGGTAAGTTGGAGGGATCACCACCTTCCATCAGACCTTTGACTATCTTCAGAGAAAGGGCAAAAGGAACCTGTAGCAGAACCTTGCAGAGTTCAACCCTGCGAGAGGTCAGGGGTCAGCCATCAGCTAGCTGAGACTAAATGACTGAGTTCTGCACATCGCTGCTCACATTGTCTATTGTGACAGCAGAGATACACCCTGAAAGAGGCTCTTCAAATTCTTTTTCTTCTTTCTTTTCCTCATCCCATTCTGCAAGTGCTTTCTTTTTTCCTGTCTTCTTTCTCCCTCTCAGTCTCTTGCTTCCCCACATTATTCTTCATCTCCCTTTTTGTTCTGGTTCCTGCCCTAACTCAGATTTCTTTCTTTCTTTCTTTTCTTTTCTTCTCTCTTTTTCCTTCACTCAAGGGTCACTAATTTCAAAGGAAAGTGAGTCCCTGTTACTGTTGTTGTTCTATTCTTGTCTTTGTTCTTGCACTCTGTTTTTCCCTCTTGTCTTCAATAATTTCCTAAAGTTCGTGTAGTCATCCTGTGTCCTCTGGCTTCACTTGAAACCTTCTCCAATTCTTCTACCTACCTATTCCTCTGCTCCTAACACCATCTAAATCCCCATCCTATGGTTCAATATACATAAGTCAATAAATATAATAAACTATGTTAATAAAGTCAAGGACAAAAATCATATGATCATCTCAATAGATGCAGAAAAAGCATTCAACAAAATTTAACACTCACTCATGATAAAAACCCTGCAGAAAATTGGAATAGATGGATTTTATCTCAACCTGATGAAGCCTATCTATGAAAAACCAACAGCCAGTATCATTCTAAACTGTCAAAAACTGAAAACCTTCATGCTAAAATCAGGAATAAGACAAGGATGTCCACCATCACCACTCCTCTTCAATATAATTCTGGGAACATTAGCCACAGCAATTAGGCAAGAGAAAGAAATTAAAGCAATAAAGAGAAGGAAGGAAGAAGTTAAACTGCCATTATTTGCTGATAATATAATACTCTACATAGAAGACCCAAAAAACTCTGCCAAAAGACTTCTAGACTTAATTGTCACTTTCAGCAGAGTAGCTGGATACAAGGTCAACGCTCAAAAATCAATAGCCTTCTTGTACACAAATAACAGACTCACTGAAAGAGAAATTAGGGAAACAATTGCTTTCACAATGGCATCCCCCAAAAATGAAGTATCAAAGAATCAACCTAATGAAAGAACCAAAAGAACTCTACACTGAAAACTACAACACTCTGAAGAAACAGATCGAAGAGGATATAAAAAAGTCGAAGGATCTCCCCTGCTCCTGGGGAGGAAGAATCAACATAGTGAAAATGGCCATACTACCAAAACTGCTATTCAGATTCAGTGCAACACCAATTGAAATTCCAACAGTATATTTCACAGAACTAGAGAAAATAGTCCAAAAATTCATTTGGAACCAGAAGAGACTTGGAATAGCAAAAACCATTCTAGGTAACAGAGACATAGCAGTGGGTATCACAATCCCCAACTTGAAACTATACTGCAAAGCCACTATGATTAAAAAAAAAATTGTGGTACTAGCAAAGAAAAAGACCCAAGGATCCATGGAATAGATTGGAAGATACAGAAAAAAAAGAATGACATACTAGAGTCATTCATAGGAAAATGGATGCATTTTGAGGCCTTAATCTTAAGTGAAATAAATAAGACACACATGTGTAAATACTGAATAGTTTCTCTGGTGTGAAAAAGTAAAAGTGTAAATAAGATCCTTATGGTATAATTGACAACGTGAAATAGGAAGAAAAGGGCTAAAGGTGTAGGGGAAGTGGGAAGAGTACGGGAAAGGAAACAAGGGAAAGAAAAAATATGAGAAAAGGAAAAAATGTAACCAAAGTCTTTGTAAATAGGGACTGGTGGAGGGGGTTAAGGAAGGTCAAGGATATGGGGAAAAAATGAGAACAAGATCTGTCGTAAAGGTACAAGATCCCAATGATAAATATAACTGTACTGTATTCTTAAAAAGCACCAATAAACTCAATGAGGAAAAAAAATTAACTTTCAAAAACCCCTTGAAATACAGACTAAGACAATGAGAAAAAGCAAAAACTGTAGATCAACTAATGCAGAAATCTAAATAT
>NW_022900938.1:25946766-25974673 GCF_012274545.1 Fukomys damarensis | reverse complement strand
CACAAAGAGAATTTATCTTCCAACAGTTTTCTTAAACTTTCAACAGCAAAACTATCATAAAACAAAATATTAGATAAACTCTAAAATATAAAATAAGTAAAATAATGTTTTTAACAATGTAGTTACTATATAATCAGTCCACAGTTTATAAAAGGTGCGAATGAAATGTGTGTATGAAAAGCAACAATATGGAAAGCAAGAATATTTTTGTCAACATTAAAATTTGCAATTGGACATTATGAATGACACCATCATTTTATCACATTTTTGATCTAATTGATTCCTGGAATATGCATTTGCAGTACAATAATGAGAAAATTAATCTTTTTTTCTTCAATACCAGGGATTGAACTCAGGACCTTGTGCTTGCAAGACAGGCACAGTGCCACTGAGCTAAATCCCAAGCCCTGTAATGAGAAAATTAATGGTTCTGAGTGATATCTGTTATTGGTATGGCATATTAATTAAGCTGAGAACGTTTCAGTTAAACTGACCTAAAAGCTTTAGAAATACATATTAGCATATGCTCATGTTTCTCATTGGGTTTGGACTGAGATCCCAAAGTTCTGTTTCTTGCGAACATTACTCAGAAACCACTGCACAATTTGGAGACAAACACCACAGGCAAAGGCTGGGGACCCACGTGGGCAGCACAATTGATTGGAGTATAAAATGAAAGAGAGGATCAGGGCAGGCAAAGGCATAACTTTGCAGAGGTAATTCCAGAGATAAAAGCTTTTGATAAATAGTAAACCACTTTGTCTGAACTGTAGAGAATAAATTATAGTCTGATAAAGGCATATAAAACCTACCACAATTTCTATTATGTCATATGTTACTTGTTTTTGTCTTTTTTATGTGTGTGTCCTACATCGGAGTCTTAGTTACATTGCTTATAACGGCATTTTACAGGAACCAACATGCCTGGAGAGACAAGGGCGGAGCTTCAACAGTACGCATCAGTAACACATGTACGAGACCCGAGAATATGGGTGCTGATGTGAGGAGGGAAACTATACCCTTAAATGTGTTAAAACATGTTAAAACATGACATAAGGTCCCCTGGAACATGTTTATTAGTTTATCACAGATCTGAATAAGGAGATTATATGTATCTGGGGCAGGGCGGGGGGGAGAAGAATCAAATGTTTGCAGAGCCCCTGACACCCTGCCGTGGAGGTTGAGGGTTCCTTGGAGCATACCTAGAAAGTGATTGGTACAAAACATTGTTTTGAAGCTGGCGTGATATAGCGGACTGGTAATAATAATAATAATAATGATAATACAATATCTTTTGGCATTTAATTCTGGGCCAGGTGCTGTGTTTAAGTGCATAATATGGATTATGCCCTGAATCATCACAATGATTATCCGTATTTTCAAGATGAGGAAACTGGAGTTTTGATGGGTTGAATGACTTGTTCTTGAGTTACACAGACTTGTTAGTGGTAGAGAGGGTGGTGACAGAGTAAGTGGAATGAGCCCTTTGCGACTATCACTTTCATTTATTTTCTGTAAAATCTGGGGAATGTTTACGCAACATAGCCAGTGCATTGTCAGACTGTTCTCCTAGAAAATATTATCATGGAGATCAGTACCTGTTGCTCAATGATATTTAAGTGTCATGTAGCTTTAACTCAAATTTTATTCTCCTTTATTATGATAAATGATTGGTATGTTGGCTACTATAACCTGCTATCTAATGTGACTGCTCTAAAAATAAGAAATAACTTCACTGTTCTTTGAAGTGTCTTTAATTGGACTGGCCCAAAATTTTGACTTCTACACTTTGTTGTCCTGGCCTGGATAGCTGAGGAACAGAGATGGTAGCAGGCTTAACAGTCAGAATGGGTCAGATAACCTCCCTGAAACCGAGCAGATGGAATCGCTCAGAACACAGCCGAGCCTGGAGAAATCTCCTCCATCCACTTATTACTGATCTGAGTACATTTTTGGTGCCTTTTTAAGGGAAGCTTCTGAGATAGGGAGAACATGGACCACATATTAAACAATGGGTGGGAGTTTGGAGTCAAGTTCCATAGAACCTGAATCTTATTCTGCAAGCTGTGCAGTCCCAGGTAAGCCCTTTTACCTGATTCTTAGTTTCTTATATTTAAAATGGTATTATTGCTTTCTTTATGTGATTGTAGTAAGAATTGGAAATGATGAATATATAGCTCTTAATAGTAGCTGACAAAATAGATGTTCAATAAACATGCTTGTTTGCTGTTAGTAAAATAATATTTACCTTATTTAAATATAATTAATTTCAACTTTTTGGAATGTTATTTAACTCTGGGGAATAATCAAACAGACTATATCAAAATAGTGATAATTGACTTAAAAATAGTGATATTGACTTAACATATTCAGCAGAAGAAAATCAAGCTATATATTTTGAGCTGTTTATGAGTGCAAGTGTGTTCTCATAGAGAAAAACAAAAAGACATACTTACCAAACCAATGATAGCTGCTCCAAACCCAATGAGAGGGCTGATAGAAATAATAACCAAGGTCAGTTTCCAGCCCCTGTAAAATCCCAGCAGGAACCCACCAATGGCCGTAGTCATGCGCTGAATGAAAATAGCCAATTGGTCAGCAATAGCCTCGTTGATTTTGTTAATATCACTGGAACAAAAGAAAGTCGGATCACTAAAAACTGAATTTGATCAATTCAAATATCTTGCTGAAACTTTTCACTCTTCCCCTTCTGAACACTCCATTCTTTGTAATACAACAGTTTCCCAACTCTTGGAGAATATGCTGCACCTTGGGATGTTCTCAAGCCTTTCTGCTCTGACCAACTCGACTTGTCTTAACTCAGCTTTCCTACATGATGTCCATTCAATGTTGATAAAGGCTTCTGAAAACCATCTTATTTTTCTCTTTTTTTCTTACAGCTAATAGCTCTGGTCTATCCTGAAGAGTCCTTCTTTCATTCTTCATGCTTATTAAATCCTTTCTGCCTCAAGATTCTATTCACATATCACCTCATTCATCAATCTGGGATTATCCCCAGGGAAAAGTAATATCCTCCTCTCTGTGTTTCCATAGCAACATAATGAATTGGTACATATGTATGTGCATGTGTATGTGTAATTATTGCATTCTTCTTACAAGCAGTAAAAAATAATAGCTAAGAACCCAGACTCTCTGGATTTGAATACAAGCTCTTCTTGGAAAATTTACTTAAATTTATTTTGCTTTAGTTTTCTCACCTATAAAAAGAGATAGCAGAACCCACCTTAGTAGGTACTAATGAGGATTAAACTAGTGTGTATAAAGCAAGTAGAACAGTGCCTATCAGGTAAAAAGCAACTCATGTTAGTGCTAAGTGTTGGTTTGCCTGCTTCCTAGGTTGTAAGTTCCTCAAATGCAGGGGTATAAGGTAAGTGCACTAGAACTACATTAGATTCATATACCTAAGAACATTTCCTAAACTCTTCTACAGAAGGAGTAAATAGGGCTTAGAATATGACAGCAAGAAAGGACATATGATGTTACCCAAAGATTAGACCATTGTGCTCTAGCAAGGTTACCTATCTGTCCAAGGTCACAGTAAGTGATGAGAGTAAGTGCTGGAATCTTGGGGTCTGATCTTTCATTCTACTTTATATTTACTATACACTGACTGTCTTTCCTGTGTCTCAATGTTCAATTCAATAGGGTCTAATTACTCAGGCCTCATTAGAATTTCACAGGGAGGTTATCAATGATGGAAAATGTATTTGGGTATAAATTGGATTTAAATCCTGTGGGTTTTTTATTTGAATCTTTCTCAAATTATTTTTGGAGTTTTTGTTTTTGTTTTGTGTTCAGAAATTGCCTTCACATGTGAAGTAAGATCATGGTTTTCCATTAAACATAGACATCCATTTCTCATTTTCTCTTTCTGAGGCCAAATGACCCTATTTTAACAAACACTCTTCTGTATTTCATTTCTTTTTTTTTTTCATTGAGTCTATTGGTACTTTTTAGGTATACAGTACAGTTACATTCATCACTGGGATCTTGTACCTTTACACGACAGATCTTGGTTCTCATTTTTCCCCCTTGTCCCTGCCCTCCCTTCACCCCCTCCACCCTCCCCTATTTGCAAAGTCTTTGTTTCCATTTTTTCTTTTTCTCATATTTTTTCTTTTCCCTTATTTCCTTTCCCCTACCCTTCCCACTTCCCCTACGCCTTTAGCCCTTTTCTTCCTATTTCAATTATCAGTTATACACTTTAAATCTAATTAACACTTTTAGTATTTCACACCAGAGTGGCTATTCAGTATTTACACATGTGTGTCCTATTTATTTCACTTAAGAGTATGGCCTCAATATGCATCCATTTTCCTATAACTGTCTCTAGTTTCTCATTCCTTATGGCTGAGTAGTACTCAAATTTATAGAAAAACCCCATCTTCTTTATCCAGTCTCCAGCTGATGGGCAAATGGGGTGTTTCCAAGTTTTAGCTATTACAATCTCTGCCGCTATAATCATGGTGTGCATATATCACTGTGGCATGACTCTTTTAATTCTTTTGGAAAGACACCCAGCAGAGGGATAGCCAGGTCAAATGGAACCTCTAATCCTAGTTCTTTGAGGTATCTCCATATTGATTTCCATAGTGGCTGTACCAGTCTGCACTCCCACCAACAATGGAGAAGGGTTCCTTTCTCCCCACAACCCCACCAGCATTTCTTATTGGTTAATTTCTTGATAGCAGCAGTTCTTTCTGGGGTGAGGTGGAATCTCAGTGTTATTTTCATCTGCATCTCTTGAATGACCAGTGATGTGGAACATTTTTTCACATATTTATTTGCTGCTTTTACTTCTTTGTCTGATAAATGTCTGTTCATTTCAGATGCGCATTTTTGAACCAGGTCTTTATATTTGGGTGTCCTGATTTTTTTGAGTTTTTTATATATTGTAGATAATATTCATTTGTCTGAGAAGCAGCCAGCAAAATTGTTTTCCCACATTGTAGGTTGTCTGTTAGTTCTGCTGGTGGTTTCTCTTACAGTGCAGAAGATTTTTAATAAGATGAGATACCAGTTGTTGATTCTTTGTACTACTTTCCGTGCTACTGAGGATCTGTTCATAAAGTCTTTTCCTATGGCAATGTTTTTGAGAGTTCTGTCTAACTTATCTTCCAGCAAGTTTAGTGTTTCTTTTTTAATATTTACATCTTTAATCCACATGGATTTTAGTTTAGTGCATGGTGAAAGATAAGGGTCTAGTTTTAATCTTTGGCAAGTTGAAAGCCAGTTTTTCCAGCACAATTTATCAAAGAGGCTACCCTGAGGATGGTTGGCTCCTTTGTCAAAGATGAAGGAGCTGAGTGCATCTGGAGTTGTTTCTGTATCTTCCAATCTATTCCATGGATACTTGGGTCTTTTTCTTTGCCAGTACCACGATTTTTTTTTTATCACAGTGGCTTTGTAGTATAGTTTCAAGTTGGGGATTGTGATATCCCCTGCTATGTCTCTGTTACCTAGAATGGTTTTTGCTATTCCAGGTCTCTTCTGGTTCGAAATGAATTTTTGGACTATTTTCTCTAGTTCTGTGAAATATACTGTTGGAATTTCAATTGGTGTTGCATTGAATCTGAATAGCAGATTTGGTAGTACGGCCATTTTCACTATGTTGATTCTTCCTCCCCAGGAGCAGGGGAGATCTTTCCATTTTCTTATATCCTCTTCGATCTCTTTTTTCAGAGTGCTGTAGTTTTCAGTGTAGAGGTCTTGTGTTTGTTTCATTAGATTCCTAGATGCTTCATTTTTTTGCATGCTATTGTGAATGGAACTGTTTCCCTAATTTCTCTCTCAGTGAGTCTGTTATTTGTGTACAAGAAGGCTATTGATTTTTGAGCGTTGACCTTGTATCCAGCTACTCTGCTGAAAGTGACAATTAAGTCTAGAAGTCTTTTGGCAGAGTTTTTTGGGTCTTCTATGTAGAGTATTATATTATCAGCAAATAATGGCAGTTTAACTTCTTCCTTCCTTCTCTTTATTGCTTTAATTTCTTTCTCTTGCCTAATTGCTGTGGCTAATGTTCCCAGAATTATATTGAAGAGGAGTGGTGATAGTGGACATCCTTGTCTTATTCCTGATTTTAGCATGAAGGTTTTCACTTTTTGACAGTTTAGAATGATACTGGCTGTTGGTTTTTCATAGATAGGCTTCATCAGGTTGAGATAAAATCCATCTATTCCAATTTTCTGCAGGGTTTTTATCATGAGTGAGTGTTGAATTTTGTTGAATGCTTTTTCTGCATCTATTGAGATGATCATATGATTTTTGTCCTTGACTTTATTAACATAGTGTTTATATTTATTGATTTATGTTTGTTCAGCCATCCTTGCATCCCTGGGATAAATCAGACTTGGTCAGGGTGTATGATCTTCTTCATGATCTTCTGTATTGTTTGCCAGTGTCTTATTGCATCTATGTTCATGAGAGAGATTGGCCTGTAGTTCTCTTTTTTGGTTGGGTCTTTCTCTGGTTTTGGAATCAAAGTAACACTTGCTTCCAGGAATGAATTTGGAAGTATAACTTCCCTTTCAATTTCATTGAAATGTTTAAAGAGAAGTGGCAGTAATTTTTCTCTAAATGTCTTGTAGAATTCAGCAGCAAAGCCATCTGGACCTGTGCTTTTCTTCATTGGTAGACTTTTAATTACATTTTCATTTTTAATGATTGTAACTGGGGAATTTAGAATTTTTTTCTTCATTCAACTTTGGTAATTCCTAAGTATCTAGAAATCTGTCCATTTCTTCTGTGTTTTCCATTTTATCAGAGTAGGTATTAATGATCCTCTTGAGTTCTGCTGGATCTGTTGTGAATTTACCTTTTTTGTTCCTAATCACACAGATCTGAGCCTTTTCTTTCCTATGTTTGACAAGGTAGACAAAGGGTTTATTGATTTTATTTTTTTCAAAAAACCAACTCTTCAGTTTGTTGGTTTTTTGTATCATTCTCCTAATTTCCATTGCATTGATTTCTTCTCTGATCTTTATAATTTTCTCCCTTGTATGAGCTTTGAATTTTTCTTGCTCTTCTTTTTCTAGGAGCCTAAGATTCATCATTAACTTGTTTTTTGTTTGTTTGTTTGTTTGTTTGTTTTAGCTCGCTCTGTTTTCCTGGTGCAGGCTATGAATTTTTCATGTAGAACTGCTTTCATTGTGTCCCATACATTTCTGTATGTTGTATTGGCATTGTCATTTATTTGTAAAAATTGACTAATGTCTTCTCTAATTTTCTCTGTGACCCCTTGATTGTTCAGGAGAATGTTGTTCAATTTCCATGTATTTGTGAAGTTCTTATGGTTTCATATGCTATTGATCTCAAGTTTAATTGCACTGTGGTCTGATAATATACATGGGATAATTTCAATTCCTTTGCATTTATTTAAGCATATTCTATGAGCTATTATGTGGTCCGTTTTGGAGAATGACCCATGTGCAGCTGAAAAGAATGTATATTCTGATTTTGTGGGGTGGAACACTCTGTAGATGTCTATTAAGTGCATTTGTTCAAAAGCTTGGTTCAGTTCTGTTATTTTGTTGTTGATTTTTTGTCTAGATGATCTGTCTATTGTGATAGTGGAGTAATTAGGTCCCCCATTACAATTGTATTAGTTTGTATTTGGTTTTTCATGTTCCTTAATTATTTTTTTTATTATAGTTGGGGGCATTAACATTTGGTGCATATATAGATATATAGATATATTTATTTATTTATTTATGATTATCATCTATTTCTCTTGGATCATTGCCTTTATAAGGATGTAGTGATCTTCTTTGTCTCTCTTAATTAGTTTTGTTTTGAAATTTACTTTGTCTATGAATAAGATAGCTACCCTTGCTTTTTTCTGGGCTCCTGTCACATGGAGAACTGTTTTCCATCCTTTCACTTTCAGTCTATGGGTTTCTTTTTGCACTAGGTGTGTTTCTTGTACACAACATATTGCTGGATTTTGCTTCTTTATCCATTCTGCCAGTCTATTTCTCTTGATTGGTTAATTGAGGCCATTGACATTGAGGGATATAACTGATATGTACTGACTTATCATTGTCATGTTATTGTCCTATTGTGGCTCTTTCTAATCCCCCCCCTTTAGTTTCTTGACTTGCCTAATTGATTTGCTCTGTTGGGTCTCATGGTGTTGTGACCTTCATTGTCTTTTTCTAGGATATTGTTTGGAATTATTTGGAGTGTTGGTTTGGTATTCATGAAGTTTTTCAGGTGTTCTTTGTCATGGAAGTATCTTATTTCCCCATCCATTTTAAAAGAGAGTTTTGCAGGATACATCAGTCTAGGTTGGAAGTTGTTTTCTTTTAGGTTCTCCAGGCTCTCCTTGACCTGAGGATTCACATTGAAAAGTCTGTTGTGATTCTGATGGGCTTTCCTTTGCATGTGATTTGTTTCTTTCCTCTAACTGCTTTCAGTGTTTTGTTCTTCTGTTGGATTTCAGGGATCTTAACTATTATATGTCTAGGTGCAGTTTTTTTTGTTTTGTTTTGTTTTGTTTTTTGATCATGGCTAGTTAGAGTCCTATATGCCTCACTTATCTGTATGTCAAATTCTTTTGCTCTGTTTGGGAAGTTCTCTGTCATTAATTCTGTGAACAGTTTTTTTTTAAGTCATTTGTACTTTCTCCTGTTATTTCATGGATTCCTACCAGTCTTATATTTTTCTTCTTTGTATCATCTAGGAGTTGTTGGAACAATTTCTCATTATCACTTACTGTTTTTAAGCGATCTCTCTCTTCATGGTCACTGACTGCCATCCTTTCTCCTATATCTGAAATTCTATCTTCACATTTATTCATCCTGCTGCAAAAACTTTCAATAGAGTTTTTAATCTCCTGGATATCTGTTCGAATCTGTTTCATGGATTCCATTTCTTTCTTATGTTGGGCTTTCATGGTTTCCATTTCTTTCCTATGCTGGGCCTTCACGGCTTCTATTATGGTCCTGAGCTCATCTTTTTTATTTATTTATTTTTTTTTTGGTCATTTTCTGCTCTTGAGTCTTTAATCCTGTCTTTCACTGTGCTCACCATCTCTGTAGTTATCTGGGAAATTATTTCTGTTCTGAATATTTCTAGAGTCTGATTGATCTGTTTCATTACTTCCTGTGCTATGAGTTCAGGGAGTCCTAGTAGTTTGTTGTCAGACTTTTCCACCTAGTTTCCCCTAGAATTTGCTATTGCTGAATTAGACGTCTGTCTTGCACCTTGCTTAAGTGTTTTCTCATTTTTATTTTTGTTGTTGGGCTGTCCTTGGTTTAATTCCTGGGTTAGTACTTTGATCTTCCTAATATAGCTGCACTTCAGCTTTTGAGACTCTGACTCAGAGAAACTCTTATTTTTGTAATATCACGAAGGACAACTGATTAAATTAATCACAACCCTTTAGCCCATTTGATATAATCAGCAATGCAATAGCATCAAGCACAATTTAGAAATTGACAATTCATGGTAGTTATTAACCTATCACCTTTAACCATGTGAATTAAATCAAAATTGAGGAACAGCCCAAAATGTGTTTATGAATAACTGTTCAGTATAACAGCTTTACCCTTCAGGATGGGGACTTAGAAGGAGTTGGGAAGAGAGGAATAGATAGGTAGAACAATAGTAGAAGGGTCCAAGTGAAGCCAGAGGATACAGGATGATCACGCAAACTCTAGGAAACTTTTGAAGACAAAAGAGAAAATAAAGAGTGCAAGAAAAAAGATAAGAATAGAGCAACTTAACAGTAATAGAGAAATTATAAATTGTACTCACTTTCCTTTGAAACTAATAACAATCAAGAGAAGGAAAAAGAGAGAAGAGAAGAAAAAGAAAGAAGAAATGTGAATTAAGGCAGGAACAAGGACAAACAGGTATATGAAGAACAGTGTGGCAAAGAAACAGACTGAGTGGGAAAAAGAAGAAAGAAAAAAGGAAGAATTTGAAGAATGGGAAAAAATAAAATTTTAAATTTAAAAATTAAAAATAAGAGCAAAAGAAAGAAAAAAATTTGAAGGGCCTCCTTTAGGCCCCTGCTGTAACAATAGACAATGTGGGCAGCAATGTGCAGAACTAAGTCAATTAGTCTCAGCTAGTCAATGGCAGACCCCTGATATTCAGGCCAAATTCTGGCTGCAAGGCCCAAGGTGAACTCCCTGACCTCCAGCAGGGTTAAACCCTGCAAGGTTCTATGGCAGGTTCCAGCTGCCCTTCCCCTGAAGATAGTCCAGGTTCTAATGGAAGGTGGTGATCCCTTCACCTTATCAACTACGGAGGTCTGGTGGGCCTTTATTGCAGTTGTTCACTTCTGTTCCACCTTCTGGAGCTCAGTACAATGTCCTTTTTGACCACCCATGCCTCTGCAATGTGGATCTAGGTACCAGAACAGCCAGGAGGACCAAGAGCATGGGGGGGTGTTAAATGCAGCAGGGGCACTCATGTGGCTGGGCAGTCCTCACTTGTCTGCTCCAGTGAAAGCCTGGGGTGCTGGGGAGTGGGGAAGCCTACAATATTTCATTTCTAACATTTTGATCAAAGATCTGTAAATAAAACTGCAGCACCACAATATTGTTGTCTTTGTTATCTCAAATATTTTTTATGTCCAAATATTTCAATATTTAATAACCATATTTATAAGGCATTGCCTATGCAAATGCCATGCTACCTCTGAGAGCCCAACACTAGAGACAGCACAAACCAAACCCATTGAAAATGTTTTCAAATTGTTACTGAACTTAAAAACAAGAGTTTTATTCTACAAAATGATACATTACAACATCTTTCTGCCAGCTACTTACTCAGAGATTCTTGTATTCAGCTCTCCCACGGCATTGCAGTCAAACCATCCAATTTCCATTCTCATTATTCTTCTAAAGTACATTTTTCTCATTTTTCTTACTTGGCGAGCTCCAGAAATTACCCAAAAGCATACCTGAAGATTGACAAAGGCAGTCTGTAGCATTGTGATACTAGAAATATTTGTTAATTCTTCTCTTTTCAGTAGCAGTCTCCACATAGTGGTTTTTAAAAGGAATACTCTCCACAAAATGCCTCTTCTTGAACTAAGTCCTGAGCATTGGCACCTGCTGCTGAAAGTGAAGGTGAGCACAAAATCTTTGGAGAAGTGACTGGAGATTTGGTTTTGGAGGAAGATCTACCTTTGAGGAGGCCCTCAACTTTTGGAATTTTCCATATTGAACTTTACTCTCTACATGAGTAGGATATGGTTCCCATTGCCAAACTTATGATGTTATTGCTCTTAAGTGACTATTTTTTGCATGCCACTTCTTTTTTTTTAATTTTATTGAGTTTATTGGTACATTTTAGGGATACAGTACAGTTACATTCATTGTTGGGATCATGTACCTCTACATGGCAAGTCTTGATTCTCATTTTTTCCCCTTACCTCTGCCCTCCCTTCACCCCCTCCTCCCCTCCCCATTTACAAACACTTTATTTTCATCTTTTCATTCTCTCACATTTTTTTCTTTTCCCTTTTTGTTCTTCCCCTACACATCACACCTTCCCTACACCTTTAGCTCCTTTCTTCAAATTTCTAAATGTCAGTAATCTTATTAGAATCTTATGCATTGTTGCAGAATATTCACACCAGGGAAACTATTTGGTATTTACACATGTGTGACTTATTTATTTCACTTAGGAGTATATCTTCAATATGTATCCATTTTCCTATGAATGAATCTATTCTCTCGCTCTTTATGGCTGAGTAATATTCCATTTTATAGAAAAACCACAACTTCTTTATCCAGTTTCCAACGGATGGGCAAATAGGTTGTTTCCAAGATTTAGCTATTACAAACTGTGCCGCTATAAACATGGGTGCACATACTTCTCTGTGATATGATTCTTTTAGTTCTCTTGGAAAGATACCCAACAGAGGGATGGCTGGGTCAAATGGAACCTCCAGTCCAAGCTCTTTGAGGTATCTCCATATTGATTTCCATAGTGGTTGCACTAGTCTGCACTCCCACCAACAATGGAGGAGGGTTCCTTTCTCCCCACAACCCCGCCAACATTTGTTATTGTGTGATTTCTTGATAGCAGCTATTCTTTGTGGGGTGAGGTGGAATCTCAGTGTTGTTTTCATCTGCATCTCTCGAATGACCAGTGATGTGGAACATTTTTTCATATATTTACTTGCTGCTTTTACTTCTTTGTCTGAGAAATGTCTGTTCATTTCGGATGCCCATTTTTGAATTGGGTCTTTATATTTGGGGGGACTGATTGTTTTGAGTTCTTTGTATATCCTTGATAATAGTCCTTTTGCATGCCACTTCTGAGTGACATTTTCCCCTGGGAAAGTATTCATGTACAGATTCCAGGAAAATGGTGTTTTGAGAAACATAAGACAAAAATGATGGCACAAGTTGGGAATCTAATCTGTTGATAGATTTCCACTAATAACAACAACAACAAAAAAGCAAGTCTGTAATGAAAAGCACTAGAATTGGAAAAAATGGATTCATTTCTCTTTACAACTAACATCACTTGGAATAATTCTTCTTGAATAAATGATGAAAGGGATTCATTATATTTTTCTACAAAAGGCAGCAAAAAAATGAATATTTTTTGTTATTAATAAGAGGTAACTAACCCTGTCTGTTGCCTAAATCAAGAATACGCTCTAAATTCAGTTTTACAGACTTTGGGATGGAAGGTAGTTTGGTGAGATTTTAGCAATAAAACAGAAAAAGAAAATACACTTTGCTTTCTGCTGCATGCCCATCTTTCTCCACGGTCCTCAACCTTCTCTTAAAAACACACCCACAGCTGTCCATTTTGATCTCAGAAGAGAGGATGAAGTAGGAGACAGGAAGGTGGACAGGATGTTATAACTAAAAGCCCAATCTCCACCTCTCTGGACAGTTCTTATAACTCCTTCAGTTGTTTCCTGAGAAGAATCCTCCCCATTGTCTCATATCCTCACCAAAAAAGAATTGTGATTTTTTTTAGGGCTTCTTAAAGAATCAAGGATAGTCAGATTATTGAGATAACAAAAACAACAATTTGCATTTCCTTGCAATCCATAAGCCCAGATGTTAATCTCTAAATAAAATAGAGGAGCTACTAACCTGAATATATCCCAGAATAAGTACGACAACACCGATTCCAGCATAGATACTAGCAAATGTGATCATTTCACTCTCAATGTCCAGCAACCTTCAAAAGAGGAGGGAAAAATGTTAATGTATACAAGTGGGATCAAACTGCCAAGGATTGCATTTCTAGATGCAAGGGGAGTTTTAAACTATGTATCATAAATTTTTATTTAACTTGACTAAGGCATTTTATCTTTGCAGTATTAGAATCAATCCAACCAAATCCTTAAATAGATCTCACAATACTATCCACAGCAAATACGCTCATCCTTTTCATTTCTCTAGGCAGAGATGCTGGGAGTGTGAAATAATCAGAAGTCAGGAGACCCTAGCTTGCTGACCAGTGCTAGATTTACCTTGAGCTCTCGCTCTTACACAGGTCGTGACAGAACAATCATGGCTAGAAAAAGGTTTAACAAGGCAGACAGGCTGTCTGAAAAAGACATTTACTTAGGGAAAGAAACATGCAGCAAGTAAAGTCTTACTCTTACCTCCTCTGGGAATCTAAGCAGGCTTTTCAGTTTCTCCATCTCAGTGACATTGAAAACAATGAGTGTGTCATTGTCCCATGGAGGAGGACAGTGTTTTATTAGCCTTAAGTATATCTGCCTCATTTCTCTCCTGGCCACAGCCCATGAAGCTTCCCTCACCAAGACAGTTTCTAAAGTTGAAACCAAAGAGTTCTTTGCCTTTTCCCCTGCAGAACCACCACTCTATGACACAGGATTTGGAACTGGCAGTGACAGGCAAGGGAGAAAAAATATTTTGACATTACTCCAGGAAATAAAAATTTTATAATTAGAAAATCAGCACACTGGCTGATAGACACGCTGACTGGCAAGGACTAGTTAAAAGATATAGCATCTATTCTTTAGAAAATTAGAAGTAGTGTCATTAGCATGGATGCTGTCATCCTGTATTATTACCATCTCTTCAGGCCTTCATTCTGCAACTAAAATTTGAGTTATTCTCTTCCTCTACTGAACTCAGGCCAAGTACTACCATATAATTCATTAAATGTGGAGCAAACTATTATTTCACAAGTTCTACTACCAAGCAACACTATTAGTTAATTTCTTAGTTAAATATACTTATATTGAGCTTATTCATATTTGTCTTGCTGGCAGGTTGCAAGCTACTTGCAGGGAAGGGCTGGGTTTATGTTACTTGCTCACATTTCCCAAAGCCTCATACAAGACCTACCTAAAGTAAGTCATCAATAAATGTTTCTTGATTCTGCTTTGACTTTCAAAATGTAAATTAGGAAGAAAAATTCTGCCACGGTCCATCCCTCTGACAACCTCCAAATCGGCTAAAAGCTCACAACATTCCCAATCAGTCATGATAACCAAGGACAACACTGAGACTGAAAAAGACCTAGAAAATGACAGACTTATATATGAGTATCCACACTCAGGGGCCCTTACAGAAGCTTCCTAACTCTGACTGAGTACAAGGGAGCAACTCAGCTCTGGGGTTCCTTGGAGCGAAGTCTAGGGCAGCAATGCCCCTGCTGCATGGTACAGACGAGGATGTGTGCAGTTCATGATCTTTTGCACCCCTGAGGCGCCCATGAAGTGAGAGGGGTTAACTCACTTCTATTTACTGCTGCATGACAGACGAGGATGTGTGCAGTTCATGATCTTTTGCACCCCTGAGGCGCCCATGAAGTGAGAGGGGTTAACTCACTTCTATTTTATTCCCTGGAAAAGTGGCTGTTATGGCCTTACAGATGACTTGAAAATATTCCAGAACTATAGGACAATCCTATAAGAAAAGCCTATAGGAAAGTAAAGAGCAGGACTGGCTCAGCTCCCTTTAGAGCAGGTCATGTCTTCATCATCCACATGGTAGAAGACTCCGGGATCTCCAATCCTGGAGAGGATTCTATGCCAAGTGTGCAGGTGCTTTGGATCACAGAGGTGCGCTTTCCTTTTTCTTAACAGCAAAAGTAGCACAAATCTTTTTCAATAAATTAAGATTCCCTTGACTCATTTGTTGAAGAGAAGAGGCAAGAGAGATGATAATTAGGCAGAAAAGGTTAAGAGATGTTTTACAAACTATGAAGATATGAGGAATCTTATCTTGATTTTTATAAAAACCCGAAGCATTATAAAATTATATCACTGAATTTACACATCAAGGTTTCATATTACTGAAGCCATTTTAAGTACCTAGGAGTCTTTAGAGCATTGTAAATTAGGAATTTTCTTTTCAACTGGTCTCCTACATTGTAGATTCTGTAGCACTGACACATCAGAGTAACTGTCAGTGCCAACTCCAGACTGACAAGCTGGCCAAAATGTGTTCAAGTTCTAGTTTCAGGAGCATGGTGACTCTATATTCCTTAATGCATAGGACATTTACCTATATATGAATGATTTATCTTCTGATTTAGTTGCTTTATAGAACAACCATGCATTGTGGTAGCATGTTTCAGACAATCTGTGACCACTCCCATCGAGGCTGTTCTTTGCTGGCTTGTTATAGATTTACATGAAGTTGTGAAAAGTAATACAGCAAAATTATGTGCAACCTTTATCCGTTTTCTTTCAGTGGTAACATCTTGCAAAACTGTAGAACAATATGACAACCAGGATATTAACACTGACATGATCAAGACCAGAAGGATCAAATTCAGATCACCACAAGGCTCTTTCATGTTGTCCTTTTATACCTACATACAAGGGGTGATCAGAAACTACTGTGTGTTTAAATTGTAAAAAAATCATTACAGTAAAAGGCATATTGCCATTAGTCCTCCTCAAAAATATTCCCCTTCACTTCACTTCAAACACGCTTATCCCGTTGCACTTGCTACTTTCTGAAGCAGTTTTGGAAGTGTTCTTTGTGGCTGTCTCCATGACCTGAATCAATTCAAAGCATTTACAGAAAATTCTGTCAAATAAAATTATGGTGTATATCCATATACCTTATTTACTGGATTTGGCACTGTGTGACTTCTGGCTTTTCCCCAAAGGCAAAGTGACCATAAAAAGGTAAATAATTTTTTCCCTTTAAGTTTATTGGTACATTTAAAGCAAAAAGGTAAATAATTTTGAATTGATTCAGCAATCAAGGCAGCCATGAAAGAACAATTAAAGACACTCATGAAAGAAGAATTCCAGAACTGCTTCAGAAAGTGGCAAGAAGGATGGCATCATTCAAAGCAAGGCTTGTTTGTATGTATGTGTGGTACTGGGGTTGAACTCATAACAATGCATGTTAGGCAGAAAGAATTTTTGTAATTTTTTAACCATGTTAGGCATGCACTTGATCACTGAACTACATCTCAGCTACATCTCAGCTCAACCTAATTCTTGATTTACATTATTTTTTGGTGATGAAACTCCACTGATGACTTTCCTCATCAATGGCTTGTTCTATTTCATTGTTAAATAAGATTTCATATTATACTATAGATAGATGCATTACAATTTAAGCCAATGGGGAGGGGAGAAGGGGGTGAAGGGAGGGCAGAGGTAAGGGGAAAAAATGAGAATCAAGACTTGTCATGTAGAGGTACAAGATCCCAACAATGAATGTAACTGTACTGTATCCCTAAAATGTACCAATAAACTCAATTAAAGCTGAAAAAAAAAAACAATTTAAGCCAGTTGCCCATTAAGGAACCTGAGTTGTTTCCAACTTTTGCTTATTACAATTAAAGTCACTATATATATTTGTGCACAGGATTTTCCAGAGAGACTAACATTTTGTACTCTTGCCAGCAACATATGGATGATCCTATTCCTCCATATCCTCATTTAGGATTTTAACAATTTTTAATTTCAGTTCTATTTTAAGGCTTGACAATATAATTACAGGAAATTTTTCTCTTGAAAACTTATTTTCATGAGTATAATTAGTGGTTTGGATCTAATTACCTTATACACAGGGAGAGTGACAAACTTTAAAGACTGTCATTGAACATCTCTCATACAAACTGTTTTGGGCCTTCCCAGTGAAAAGAAACTTCAAAGTTTGGAGAAAAAGCATACGTATTGAGATACTAGGAAATTCATTTCTAATTTTTTTTCTACTTCCCATTTTTTTAATTCATTGCTAATTTTGAAAGAGCGATTCTGCACATAGTGTGTTAGTCTCCGCTTCTCTACCATCGAGTACCCATCAGTCTGTAACGACATATATATGAACAGTCACTGTTTGGATAATGGTCTGCCTCACTGGACCTAAGCTCTGCAAAACTGTGTTCTTGATGCTTCCACGAGACCCTGTATATAGGCAGGGTTCAAATAAATCTTTGGTGGACTACATAATGCAAGTAAGTCTTTACCCCCTCTTCACCTGACGGGGGATCAGTAACAAAAAATAATCCAGTCAGTAAACAGGTAGATGATCTAAATAGACACTTCACAGATCGCCAATAAATATATGGGAAAAATACTCAATATCTTTAGCTGTCAGGGAAATGAAAATCAAAACTGCATCAAGAGCCGGGCAGTTAGCCCAGCAATGCTGCTACCTGCCTCGCAAGCACAAGTTTCCGAGTTTGATCCTTGGTACAAAACAAAACAAAACAAAACTGCATTGAGATTCCATCTCACACCAGTTAGAATGTCTGTTATTTAAAAAAGAAAAGATAACAAATGACGGTAAGGTTGTAGAGAAAAAGGAGCCCTTCCTTATACTCTGTTGGTGGAAATTAAATTAGTACAACCACCATGAAAAGCAGTATGAAGGTTCCTCAAAACACAAAAAACAAAACAAAACAAAATATGTTCCACCTATGCCACTCCTGGTTTTTTGATATCTATCAATCCTGATATTTAAAGATATGGAACCAGCCTAATTACCTGTCAACAGACGAATGGATACAGACAATATAGCACATATGCACAGGGGGCTATTTATCCAATCATAAGATGGAATCCTGCAATTTGCAGGAAAATGAATGGAAGTGGAAGATATCAAGCTAAGTGCAATAAGTCAGACACAGAAAGACAGGTGTATTTTTTTCTCATATGTGGAAACAAAAAAAGAAATGACCTGAAAGTAGAAGAGGGATTATTATATCTGAGCAGGGGGCCCCGGGAAAGGTTTCAAGGGTAGTAGCGTAAGTAGAGGTGGAGGGTAAGGAGAAGGGAGGGGGACTGTGATCAAAGCTGGATATATGCATATATAGAAATGCTACAGCAAATCCCATTCATTTGCACAATTAATATTTATTTATAATAATAAAATAGACAAAAAAATGAAAACTCCTTCAGGCAAGATAGTGCCAATAGAAAATGATTACCAGAAAAAAAACTGTGTGTTTTATTGAGGGAGTGAAAAATGCTCACTGAGTGATAATATCTCAGAAAGATTTACTCATAGCTGAACCAAGCCTGTCAAAAATTTCAAAAATGAAGGTGAGCAAAATTCATTGAGGAAAACATTCCAAACGCCTCTCAAGCAGGATGTGCCCCACCCTTGCATCTTGAACTTGGATACTGTATGGATTCATACATGCAAACAAGCTTGTTCTGAACCTGCAGCAGCATGAGGCAGGCTGTGAAATCCATGCTACGATGGTGAGTCAGCCCCAGTGCACTACGGACTCACTCATGGTACACAGCAGCCCATCAGGCTTATCGCAGACAGAATAGAAGCTTAGTTAGTGACTGTGCTGTGTGAGTTCCGGCTTTTCTTGCACAGCTGCCTCTGCTCATAGCACCGCACCACTCTTCCATGGAAACTCGATTACTGAATGTAACCAGAGACCTCTGCCTCAGCCCATGCAGCCTGCTCATGAAAATCCTAATATAGAAAAGGGCTTGGGACCAGTGTATCATCAGCCACAGCCTCAGAGCTAAGGGGAGGAAGGAACTTAGTGGGTGAAAAAAGAGGAACTCCTATCTGTGAGACTCAAGTGAAACTCCTGGGTCGCCTCCCCGGTGGCATTAAGTCTGAATAGTATATGTTCAAGCCTGTAGTTAACAGCGTGGTTAAATTTTGGTACTGTGTTTGATAAACAATTTCTAATCCTGTTTCTGTTAAGACTTTAAAACCTGGTAAAATGGTGAGGGGGACCTCAGGGCAGAGTAATTTCTAGAAACATGAGTAATGATGTTTCTGTTCCCTGTGTTAAACACTACTGCAGCTCAGTCGATAACGCCCCCTTTATACATTGTGAATTAAAATTTAAGATTTAAGAAAAGGGTTTAAAAAAATTGAAAGTAGCCTACCCACAACGTGTCCCATTCGTCACATTCTGGTTGAGGGAGCTGTTGATCCACACTATGGTGTTATTCACGCATGCTTTTCCTGGAATGTTGAGTTCTTGTATTTCAGTGTCATATTCAATAAAAGTATCGGTCATTGCACCAAAAGTCAAAAGCACTGCTGGTTGGGATAGCCCATGGAGCAATGCACATAAACTTCCAACAAACATCAGCCAAATGTCAGTCCATGAAGAAAATCGAAACTTGAAAAACAAAGAGTTCAGAAATCATCTATGGCCAGAAAGCAGAAGAAACAGTAATATGATTTGACTTTAGCTACTAGATTATGATAAATACATAGCACTCAACACCAAATTTCATGGGAATCATCTTAACAAAGCAGTAGAGTTCACACTAATTGTTTTGCAGTAAATTGTACATCAGTTGACTAAAACATTAGACACTTACATTGTTAGATATCGTTCTTTCTGTCCTAATCTCAAAATTCTCCTTACCTCAGGAACTGATTTAGTGTTTTGCTACCATCCACAACCCAAGGAAATCATCACTGAGATGGGTACCACGGACAGGTGAATATGAGGCACCCAGCAAAGGAAAAACTGGCTCTCAGAACAGGTCATGACAATGAAGAGTGGCTGTTTGTGCCCGAAAATGCCTCTGTCCTGTGAAGGTTGGGAGTAAGAACCTAAACTATAGAATTTCTAAAATCTTTTCATAAAAATTAACATTGATGATGTGGTTACTGTGATGCTTTTCTTTACTAAATAACAATTATGAGTTTGGTGATTACTTTCCAGCAGATTCTGCTGATCTACTACTGGACAGAATTTATGTGTTTACTTAGTAATAGATTTCTAACCAGTATCCAGCATGTCACTACCCAGGTGAAGTTTATGACTAAGATATCACTGGTTAAAACCTGCCAATACAGCCAAAGACAGCATTTCCTTCATGCCTTGAATGATTCACGGTTGCAAATCCAATTCTATATCAATCAGCACAGTTTTATTACCAGTTGGAAGAAGCCAACTTGTATTCGATCATCTTTCTTCTTATCTTGTAACCTGAAAAAAGCAGGAATTTAAAGACCATCCTTTCCCAAAAAATGAGAAATTCTCTCTATATGCTGTGTTATGAGTCATGTTTAGTAAGAAAGACTCCACTGGCTGTGAAATTAAGACCAAACATGGTATCTTGAGAATAGCCTTTTATTCTTTTACAGATTTCAGTAGAGCTATATCTCACGATCAACAGAAATGCAGTAAGATTTTGGTTTTGGTTTTTAGAGAGGTATTGGAGCGATTAAGAAGTCCTAGGTACTGTACTTCCAATTACACCAACAGTTACTATTGCCTTCAGCTGTGACCCTTGACCTAGTTATACCTACATTTCCTTGTGGGTAAATTGAGATGGTTAGATTAGCTGACTTTAAATCTTCCTTCCAGCACTTACACTCACATTAAACAATGCCGATATGATGAAAAACAAAAACATGTCCATAATCCCCATTAGACTGAATTTTCTTCGTATTGTTATTCATCTCATTTCTCATAAGGTTGTGCTCGACTTGTCCTTGACTTCCTCAACTCCGGGGGTTCCCACTCAGATCCAGTGAGTCACTTATTCTGTGGACGCCTCAGACCTTGATGTCACCGGGAACTATTAGAGTTCAGAGCATTTTTAATTCCACCGGAACTCTGCAGCTGCCCATTCATCTCATTTTCTCAGTTCCTTCCTTCTTCCATACGTCTTTGTCAACTTCAGTTAGATTACAATCCTTTAAATCCTCCCATTACTGACAATCACTGAACCTCATCAAGATTATTCTTCTTTCCCTGTACATCCCAAGCCCTACTGCCTAGCACCTGAACCGCATCCGTAATCCTTTCCCCAGAATCATCCTCAGAAGCTATTTCTGCATCCATCTACCTGTTTGCACTTCGCCCCCTTTAGCCCGTCTGCTGGGCTGGCTAGAGACAACCTAACCACCATGTGGACTGAAGCCAACACAGGCGGTGTATATCCTTTGGCTGCCCTAATCTTCCTTCCCATCCCAGAGTAGAATCTCCAGTCTTTACTGAGATCTCACTCAAGGTTTCTTGTGATGCAGCCCCATTAGCTCTCGGACCAGGTCTTCTACTTTACTCTACTGCAGTTCTCAACAAGCAGTTACCCGGACTCTTGATGAATTGTGTTCATACTAAGTGTGTTCCCACCTCTGGATATTTGCATTTGCAAATTCCTCTCCCAAAATGTTTTCTTCAGATACCCACATGGACAGCTATCCTCACATCTTTCAACTCTTCCTGCCGAAGTCACCCACCTGAGTCTTCCCTGGCCAAGGTCTTTAAAATTTCAACCCCTTATCCCAACATATATAAATGCTACTTTGTATCTTCATTTCCGTATTTACCGGTCTTCCTTAGAAAGAAAATGATAGGTTATCACCCATTATAGTGCTGCCTGTTTATTTATTTATGGTGTTTATTATATCATATCTCCTTTACTAAGGTGCTCTCCTCAGAGGCAGAGGTTTTTGCCTATTTTCTTCTTTGCTTTGCCCATTTTTCCTTTTCTGTACCCTCAGCACCTATAACAGTGCCTAACACTTTACATGAATTCAATGAATATTTGTGAAATGATGGGAAGGATAGGGGAAAGGAAAGAAGGGAAAAGAAAAAATATGAGCAAAGAAAAAAATGGAAACAAAGGCTTTGTAAATAGGGAAGGGTGGACAGGTTGAAGGGAGGGCAGGGGAACGGGGAAAAAATGAGAACCACAATCTGTCATGTAAAGGTACAAGATCCCAATGATGAATGTAACTGTACTGTATACCTAAAATGTACCAATAGACTCAATGAAAAAAATTGTGAGATGAGTTAACAAATAAATGAATGAACTAGTGAATATGTGTTCTTCAGCTTGACCCACAACACTGAATTTCATCCCTCTGCAGATCACTTTTCTATTTCTCAGCATCTTTGTCAAACTTTTACTGCGATTTTTGCATTTCCTGTTCACCTCCTCTAAGAACAAAAGAACTCACTCAACTTCCTACTCATGCTGTTGTTGCCCTTTATCCACATTTGTACTGCTTTTTCTTTCCCAACCAGTGAAGAAAGTGTGAGGCCCAGGCTGAGCTTATCATTTCTATTCCGAAGCTAATCTTATCAACCACCTCTACCCTCTCTTCCTCCCTTCAGGAAGTGCTTACGATTTCTTAAATATCTAAAATTCCTCCCTTTCTACCCACCTTCATGTCAGAACTCACCTGGTGCCTCCTTTCTGTCTTCTAAATTAGATCCCTTCATACCAAAGAATGACTCATTGGCATTTATCTTATATGAGAATTTGGACTCAAGCTAAAGAAAAATGTCTAATAATTAAATTGTAGGGTTCTACTATCCATCTTCTTGTTTGGGGATCTTCTTGTGCCCATGGAATCACAGATATTATCCAGCTTTTCCCCTGCCTACTAGGCCAGTTCTGTGGTATCCCAGATGCAAAGGGAGATTTAGACCTAATCCAGAAGGGATATTTCCAAAGGTTTTTAGAGTCACATCTAATAATATTTTAAAGAGAAGAGCGGATTGTGTATACCATTTTATAATAACTACAGTGTGCATGCAGATATTTTCTGCTTTTATAGGAATATTGTAGAATTACTGTAGAAAAGATGCTGCAATGTTCAAATTGTCACTTACCTTGATTTCTTGTCATTGTTATCTGTCAAATTAAAAACAATGCATAAAGAAGTTAATAATAATAATAAAATGTAACATAATTATTAATAATCTTGCTCTGGAAATTTTCTATAGAGTACTTTTCTTTATGTAGCATTGCAAAATAATGGCTTTCCTTTTCCACTACATATACATATAATATACATTACAGAAAAGATATTTTTCAGTGTTAGGTTGCTGCCTTGGCTACATTTCTGGACTTTTATCCTGGTCATAAAATATCTGTATCTTATGGATATGAAGTGGGGACCAACATTTCTAAACTGTCTAAAGAAAATGCGACATGTATTTATCTATTGCTAGATCACAAATTAATGGGACAATGTCACTGACACTTCCATACCATTAGGAGGCCACAAATTGTTTTCCCCAGCACAAGTCTGAGCATATGTAGCACAGGAGGCAAAAGTGAGACTCCAGGGTCACGGGGGTAGGAAAGCTGGAGGAAAAGGAAGCCCGAGGTACTTTGTCACCCACTGTCGCGGGATGTCACATCCTGTTCCCCTGACATTTTGATGAATGTAAGAACAACAAGACAGAACTGAATTCGAATTATAGTTCCAGTAATTACTGCCCATGTAACCTCTTTCAAGATTTACAGAAGTTATCCAAGTCTCAGTTTGTTTGACTGTAAAATGCTGAATGAGAAGATTTAAAAATAAAGTAATAGCTTAGAATCTTCTGCGTTCGCAGCATGCCACGTCCAAGTGCTCCAGACGCCTTCCACACAATCTCATTCTGACAGGCAGTCTTGGCACTGACCCTCCAGAGGAGCAGCACTCATTTAATGATTGCTCTGTCTCTATGACCAGTAACAATACTAGAATAGCCAAGCGTAGTGGCGCACGCCTGTAATCCCAGCACTCGGGAGGCTGAGGCAGGAGGATCTCTGTGAGTTCGAGACCAGCCTGGGCTACATAGTGAGCTCCAGGTCAGTCTCAACTATACAGTGAGACCCTGTCTCCAAAAATAAATAAATAAATAAATAACAATACTAGAACAAAGTTAATGACAACAGCCAGCCCTACTGTACTTAGGAAAGGGATTTGTGAGAGATTCTTCCTCTCGTCCACACTTTGTGTATTCTCATCTAGAGGTTTGAGAGGGTACAGTGCCTGGATTCGGGAAAGAACCACGAAGTTGTGTGTCCAATGTGCACCCAGGAAGAGCTCTACACATCATTGCTAGTTTTCTACTTCTTGAAATTTCACTAATTTGTCCTACTTCTGTGTTCATCTCTCCTTGTACAAGAGGCATTGAGAGAAAAGTTTACTTACGTGATGTGTCTGACTCAAAAGCATAATTCTCCTCTCCAAATTTCTTCACGCTGCGAAGAATTACTGAGTCAGACATAGTGATTGCAATCAACAGCCAAAGACCCTACAAAATGAAATAAAAGATTTATTGCAATTACTGCTTTTTTCTCTTTAATCAAAGTAGCCAAATAAAAGAACACTTTTGTTCAAGAAACAAGCTTCACTAATCAGTCTCAAGCAAAAGCAGGTTTTAACTAGCTCGTGCCTAGAAAAAGCCGAATTATTAGGAAAATAATTATCTTATTTCCTAATTATTAGGAAAGATAAACCGAGACCATTAGCTATGACTTTTTCTAGCTGGTAGATGGACAATTGTTTTATATTCATTTGATCTTTCTGCTTATTTGTGTTTCATTTATTTTTAATGAGTTAGCATAAAAAACATAAGAAGCGCAAACCAGTTGGTGACACTCTTGAGTCCAAGACACCTGACTGCTCTGGAAACCCAGGCAATCACAGGGCTGGAACAGGTGATTCCCCTCCCTGGACAACAGCACATGCTCCTGAGGGCATGAATGACATCCACATGCTACTGAGCAGCATCCAGTGCTCCCTTGAAAACGCAGCCCAAGAAAAGAAAGGTTCACTAGGGCCGAGAAAGCAGATAAAGGGCAGACTCTGAGTAAAAGTGATGGTTCGTATTACTCACAGAAGAAAATAATCAGTCTCTAAATGAAAACTTTCAGGAGAACTCCAAGACTTTAGCATAGCGTTTCTGCCTTACTGACTTTCTCTGCTTCAAATATATAGCAATGAGGGAAAACAAGTTCTATTTTTTCTCTCTCTTTTTTGGAAAAAAAATCTGTCAGACTCAACAAAAGTAAATGTTTCCATGAAGCAGAGACAGAAGAGAAATATTAGGGCAACCAGGGGACAGGAGAAGCTGCTGCTTTCCCCACAGGGTATGGAAGCAGACAGGACTGTGACTGCCCCACACTAGGCAGAGGCAGGGGATCCCCTCAATCCTTGGAGCCACACCTGCTGTGAAAAGCTCCTAACTTCATGTAAGTGAACTCTCAGAAGAAGAAAGTGGAGAATGATACAGATCAGATATAATAACTAAAAAGAATCATACCACAGTGATATATGTGCAACTATGTTTATAGCAGCACAGTTTGTAATAGCTAAAGCTTGGAAACAGCTCATTTGCCCATCAGTTGGAAACTGGACAAAGAAGATATGGTTTTTCTCTAAAATGGAATACTACTCAGCCATAAAGAATGAGAAAGTAGAGTCACTGATAGGAAAATGGATACATATTGAGGATATACTCCTAAGTGAAATAAATAAGTCACACATGTGTAAATAACGAATAGTTTCTCTGGTGTGAAAAACTATAATAATACACAAGATCCTAATGAGATAATTAACAATGTGAAAGAGGAAGAAAAGGGCTAAAGGTGTAGGGAAAGTGGGAGGGGTAGGGGAAAGGTAATAAAAGAAAGGAAAAAAATAGGAGAAAATGAAAAAATGAAAATAAAATGCTTGTAAATGGGGAGGGGAGGAGGGGGTGAAGGGAGGGCACAGACAAGGAGAAAAAATGAGAACCAAGACCTGTCATATAAAGGTACAAGATCCCAGTGATGAATGTAAATGTACTGTATACATAAAATGCATCAATAAACTCAATGAGGAAAAAAAGAGACATAATAACTATAGAAACAACAGGTAGGAATTTTGGACAAGCGGTAACCTGATTTTTCAAATTAACAATAAACTCCAAGAGGGCTTGACACTTACAGGCCTGAGCAAAACAACCACTAGAGGATGTGCCTTAGCAAGAAGAAAAGGGCATCCAGAAGGGAGTTACCAGAAATAGGAGTGGACACAGAAATATGTCATCAATCAAATAGAATTAACTTTAAACTCATCTTTCAAAAAGACAAAACTAAAACTCCACACAATAATAATACATTGTCTAATATGCAGATAAAGCATGGTAAGTTCATCATAAAAATCTACATTGTTTAAAATTTATAATTAAATGCATTGTAAAAGAAACAAAATGAAATTGCAAATATTTTTACTTACAAAACTGATGTTGAACTTAGTTCAAAACTTTAAAAGTACCAATATAATCAACAGCTTCCAGATAAGCAAAGGATTAAGAACTACGAATATTAAAAGAAAAAGTCATCAGCCCAAAAAAAGTCAAGAGAAAAAGAGACTAAGAAAAAGCATAGTAGAAAATATAAATGAAGATAGTAGACTAAAAAGCAGATGTTTCAGTAACTATGGTAAATTACAGCGATGGAATTCATAAAAGCTGCATGGATGAATCTCAAAATAATGCTAAGCCAAAGGACAGTCACAAAAAGCCACATATCATATGACCCAATTTATGTGTAAGAAATGTCTTAGATGGCAACCTATTAGAGACAGAAAGGAAGTGGTTACCCAGACATGGGGTAGAAATAGGAAAGTGATGAGATGTGACTGAAAGCGATACGAAATTTCTTTTGGGGATGATGAGCATGCTCCAGAATTGGGTGATGGGGATTGTTTTATAGTTCTGTCGATATATATACTAAAAACTACTGCAATGTGCACTATAGACAAGTGACCATCGTGCTATGAAAGTCATGCTCCTAATAAGCAGATCATTTCACTGAATTTTAAAAATCCACATATACACTGATTATAAACGGCATAACATAAAATCATAAAGAATGTTTGAAAATTAAGCTATGTGAGGATGTATCATGAAAGTAGTGATATCTCAAAGCTGCTACATTAATTACAGAAAAAACAGAACCCATGTTCAAAGCAGTAATGCAGACCAAAAGGAGTATATATGATTAAAGATACAGCCCAGCAAGGAGACAAGCTAATCTTTGGATTCTACACACCTAACAATCTATGCAACAACATAGCCTAAAACTGCAAATTTGAACACATCTTTGTTGTAAATTGATATCAAACAGACAAAAAAGTATAGAAGCTTTGAAAAGCTTTTATTTAATATCAATGTATGGAATCTATAACCAAGAAATACATTTCTTAAGTAACATTTGGCATACTTTTAAAAATTTCACCATGAATAAACCAACACAAATTTCTCTATATAACTAACTATATATTTTATAAATGTTAGTTTTTCTAAAGATAGTCTATTCTGCTATCAATTCAATTAAATAAGAAACAAAAGATTAATGCTGGACATGGTGGCACACACCTTTAATTCCAACTCTCATGAGGCCAAAGTAAGAAGATTATGAGTTCAAGACTAGCCTGGAGTATCTCTAAAAACAAAGCAAAAACAAAAATAGATTGAACACTCGTAAAGCACACACACATATATATGTAGTCAGTAAAAGTATGTGTCTATTATAAACTTTGAAATATATATGTGAAGCCAGGCATGGTGGCACACGCCTGTAATCCCAGCACTTGGGAGGCTGAGGCAGTAGGATCGCTGGGAGTTCAAGACCAGCTTGGGCTACATAGTGAGTTCCAGATCAGTCTCAATTACATAGTGAGACCCTGTCTCAAAAAACCAAAAAAAAAAAAAAAAAAAAAAAAAAAAAAATTTATTTAAA
>NW_022900938.1:25930125-25946639 GCF_012274545.1 Fukomys damarensis | reverse complement strand
AAAAAAAAAAAAAAAAAAAAAAAGTAAATAATTGTATGTTAAAAAGGAAATCACTGCAATAATTAGAAAATATGTGAAACATAATGATAATAAAAATAAAATGCATTATTGGATGCAGCAAAAAGATACTCAAGATTTATTTATAAGCATAAATGCATTTTATTTTTGAAATATCGATAAATAAATGACATTTTCAAAAAGGATTTATAAGGCAAGATTCAGGACCTAGGGATGAGGTTTAGTGGTAGTGTCTGCCTAACATGCAGGAGGCTCTAGGCCTAAAGTGCAACACTGAAAAAAAAAAGTGAATGTGTGTGTGTGTGTGTGTGTGTGTGTGTGTGTGTGTATGAGTGGGTGTTAATAGGATTAATAGGATAAGAAAACAAAACAGAAACAGTAGAAAGGACAGGCTAATTCAAAAGCTGATTCTCTATTAAAATTACACAAAGCTCAGTAAGATGATTCAAGAAAAAAATCTAAATCATTAATAAACATTAATGTTAAACAAATAAACCTCAATAGAAAATGAAAAGGTATACCTTTATAACAATATTTTAAAATCACAAGCAAATTCTGTGAGTAACTTTGTGGTGGTAATTTTGAAAACCAGAATAAGATTAATTTTCTGCAAAAATATCAATTATCTAAATAAAAGAAAGGAATAGAAAAATTAAAAACTAATGGCTACTTATTTATTTCACTTAGGAGTATATCTTCAATATGTATCCATTTTCCTATGAATGAATCTATTTTCTCATTCTTTATGTCTGAGTAATATTCCATAAATAAGTCACATGTGTAAATACCAAATAGTTTCTCTGGTGTGAATAATCTGCAATAATACACAAGATCCTAATAAGATTACTGACATTTTGAAAAGGGAAGAAAGGAGCTGAAGGTGTAGGGAAGGTGGGATGAGTAGGGGAAGGGTAATAAGGGAAAAGAAAAAAATGTGAGATAATGAAAAGATGGAAATAAAGTATTTGCAGATGGGGAAGGGAGGAGAGGGTGAAGGGAGGGCAGCGGTAAGGGGAAAAAATGAGAATCAAGACTTGTCGTGTGGAGGTACAAGATCCCAACAATGAATGTAACTGTACTGTATCCCTAAAATGTACCAATAAACTCAATTAAAGCTGAAAAAAAAAACTAATGGCTACTAAGGATATTTACTCAATATTCAGAAGCTTTCAACCCCTGCAAATAGCAGAACCAGATAATATTATGGGCAAATTTTACCAAAACTTCAAAGGGTAGATAATTGCAATCTTTTATAAATCATTCCTTTGAAGATAAAAATAGAAAAAGCTATCCAATTCATTCTACAAAACAAGTTTAATGTTGACATCAGAACAAGAGCATGACGAGAAAAAATAGGTTTATAATTACTTTTGAAAACTGATTTCAAAATGTTAAATAAATATTTAATATAATTCAGCAGTTTATGAAAAAATATTGAAGTACTGGTGGTTTTGTAATACAGTGATTATCAAATTTAAAATCTGATTATTTAAATAGATGTAGAAAAACTATTCAATAAAAATTAGTATACGCTCATGATTTTTGAAAACCTACAAAATTAGAAAAATAATTTCGCAATCTCAGGGGGTAAGTTTTGGACCATGACCATCAGTAAATGCTGAAACCATTCACCAAAGTATTGGCATGGATTAAATATCCCATAGTACAAACTATTGTAAAGATGGAGAGGAAAGAACCCTCTTGCGAACAGCCAAGGAGAAGATAAATTGATTTGGAGAGCAATTTGGAAATATCCAGCATGGCTACAAATATCAATAACCGAAGTTCCAGAATATCCTATTCTGTGATGTTCCCTAAGAATTAAAATAAAGGTCACACTGACATGGCATTTTACATTTGCCAGGCATGGTTCTAAACCAGTGGTGGCGAACCTATGGCATGTGTGCCATAGCAGGGACTCATAGCCCTCTCTGTCTGCACCTGAAAGCCCTGTATGAGTTGTTTTTTCTCAACCGAAACCTCAGTGTTCAGGTTTAATTGCAGTGCTTGTGCTTTGCCATAATTAAGTGGGTTTTGAGTTACAGTTTGGGCACTCGCCCTCTAAAAGGTTCGCCATCACTGTTCTAAATAGTCCATTCATGTTACGTCGGTAAGGCCCCACAACCACCTCCTGAGATGGGAATGACAAGTGTGTTTTCACTAGTGTGTAAATATTTGGCAGTATCTATAGGCCAACAAGGGTGGTGTCTTGCACACAAACTTTGGAGTCTCAGATTCTGTTTGTTGCTTCAACCTGTGTTGATTTTTTTTAAAACTTCTCCAGAAATCTTGATTGCTCCATATTTCATGTCATGGATGGGTAAAATCCACCTTCCAGGATTAGTGTGAAAATGAAATTATCTATACGGCTGGCACAAAGCAAGCAAGCAAGCAGCTGAAGTTCCCTTGGCCCTCCACATTTATAGGCCTCGCCCCCAGCCCCTCCTCCATCCTCCCTAGTGAACTGCCCTCTAGGAAGCCCAGGAGAAGACAATCTACCAACTTCATCTGCGCTTTCCCTGTCTACGCCCTGAGGCAGTTCCGCGCATTCGGTTTCATTTGCTTATGTTTCTCCTCTCTCTGAGCACCTTTACAAGTTTTTGTGATGTCTACTGTACTATTAAGAAGTATTTCAAAGACAAAACATCTGCCAAAGGTTTGTATGCTCATTGTACTGTCCATGGTGTTCCTAATGAAAGCAGGGAAAGGGAATCCAGAGACGGACAGAGGGAGGTGGATGGGGAAGGGCAGGGAGGGAAAGGGGACTGACAAGAATCAAGGCATGTGAAGGACCCGTACCGACTCCCTAAATTGAATGTAAACTTCATGTACTTCAAACATACACTAATACAATCGAAAAAGAAATGCCGATCATTCATGCTTGTTATTCTGTGGATTTGGATTTTTCTGTACTTCAAAATGATGAACTGGCCTGAGGGTGTCTCATTTTATCATTTTCTCAGAGTAATGTTGTTTGACGCCGGTGTGCTATGATTCTAATCAGAGAATAATATGGTTTAGCTGTGAGTGCCAGGCCAGCTACAGGCTGGCAGAGGCTGCATTTTCTTTCTTTCTTTTTTTTTTTTTTCTCATTGAGTTTATTGGTGCATTTTAGGTATACAGTTCAGTTACATTCATCATTGGGATCTTGTACCTTTACATGACAGGTCTTGGTTCTCATTTTTTCCCCTTTTCCCTGCCCTCCCTTCACCCCCTCCTCCCTTCCCTATTTACAAACACTTTATTTCCTTTTTTTTCATTTTCTCATTTTTTCCTTTTCCCGTATTACTTTTCCCCTGCCCTTCCCATTTCCCCTAAACCTTTGTCCCTTTTCTTCCTATGAGGCTGCATTTTCTTATGTGTTGGTTTTCTCTCCCCCAGCATCACACTGAGTTGTGTAGTCTGTTCCTCCTGTTCCCTTTCAGCCTTATTTCTGAGGAGTCAAGCAGCGGCAGCAGGGACTTTTGAAGGAGACTGGATTGGAACAGTTAATTATTTGTGTGCCACAACGGCACTGAGAATTTGTAACACTGGTTGGGATAGTGGTATGAAATACTAAAATTGCCAGAAAGAATAAATGAATGTTTTGCTTGTGATCTTTGCCAGAATAGACACTGTTCTCAGAATTGTATGTTAGATGAATTGTCTCATATTGTTATAAATGTACAATGGAATTCTGATATATGATCAGGCCATGCTTTCATCCACTGGGTTATTCCATTTTTATTCAGCGAAACCCTAGAAAACTCAGCACCTGCTGGAGAATATCTCTATTAGTCTCTAAAATCCTGGAAATGCAGTGGAAATCTAGTTTTCAGTGATAAACTGATTTGTTTTATGAGATGTTTAGAATGTGTCTCTTGCTTGGTCTTTTCTATAATTTCCATGGCATTTTGTCAAATTATTTTTTATTATCAATACATGCAGTTGTAATATCTTTTAATGCCACTCTCTCAGCTACTATCCATGACTTTATGAAAACATGTTAACAATTTAATCTGAATTTCCTCCACTGCAAGAAGCTATCATCGAAATTTCTAAGCAATTTATAATAACAAAATTTCACTTTAACCAACACAAGAAAACTCAGAGCTGAAAATAAGATTTAATATTATTTCTTTTCATCTGCATTTTTGCACATTAAATTACTTTAACTTCTCCAAAATCTCTTGAGTACTAATTGAGAATTCCCAAGATCTTTCCAAAAAACAAAAAAATCTGTCTTCCAATAAACTTCAAGAAACCTAGGAAATCAAAGTGGGAAAAGAAGGCTTCCAAATACTGACTTCAGCCCCTAGTCAAAGAATCTTCCCTGAATCCTTACTGCCTATGCAAACACTAATATCCCTCTCTGTTAAATGACATGTGGTCTATATGTGTTTCTGTTTCACTATCCAGGGTTGAAGTTTTCTTTTGATAAAATGTGTAATCTTATCAATGTGGAAACATTCTTTGGAGGACAGCCTCCTGACCATCAGACATATCAATGTTTTTTCTACTTTAGAACATCAGCCTCAGCCTTCTCAAAGGTCACAGCCCAGCAGGAAAGAGAAAGGGCACAGACCACCATCTGGAAGCCACTGTTTGATTCCACCTGAGAGGACCTCGGACACAGAGCTTCCAGAAGGGGCTCTGAATAAGCAGTAGCACTGGGGCTGGACAGTGTCAAAGCTGGAGGAGACAAAGGGCCCCACGGGACAAGCCAGGTGCAGAGCAAAGCTCTTGTGAGTACAAAATGCCACTCTCCCGTTTCCTCAAGTGCACCTCACATGACTGCTAGAAAACCAGCCAAGAGCAAGGGATGGGCTGAATGTCACCAAGAGTAGGCTGTCAGTATTGCAGGAGAACAGGAAGGAAGAAAGAGAGGAAGAGAGGATGGGAGAGAGGGAGGGAGCAAAAGAAAGAAGGAGAGAGGGGAGGAATCCTTCTAGGCCAAAGGACACTACCATCATGAGGGCATTTAGCTCGCTGCCCATTTTTCTAAATACAGTTTTATTGGAATGCAGTTAGCAAGCCCATTCATGTTTGTATGGTCTTTTGTTACTTTTGTGCTACAATGGAACCACTGAGTAGCTGTAAAAGAAACTGTACAACCCTCCCTCTCTCCAGTGCTGTTTGATTCTTTGGGGGTCATATGATCCTTATCACTGGGGACTTGGGACCTTTTCCCAAAGACAAAGGAAGCTAATGACAGTTTTCAAGCAAAAAATAATATGAACAGCCAACCAAAATTATTCTAGTAGCCAGGCATGGTGACGCACACCTATAATCTCAGCACTCAGGAGGCTGAAGCAGGAGGACCACCATGAGTAGAAGGCCAGCCTGAGCTATGTAGTGACCACTCTGAACTACATAGTGAGACCTTGTCTCAAAAAAAAAAAAGCAAATTCATTCCAATATAACTCCGGACCGTGTGATTATTAGTACAAATAGAATTGTGCTTTCATAAAGCTGTGTTTAAAAAGAAAGTCAATGGCATTTTTAATTTTGGCAGGTTATTTATCTACTCATACACTTGTGACATACACACACACACAAACACATACATACATATATTTTCAAGAGAACTGAGACATAAAATAGCACTGTTATGAGACAGCAACTGAAAGACATTCGTTTTCTATAGTGAATATAATGAAACCATTCATTCCTTCTTCAAGTTTCTGTCTAAGCTCTGATACATTATTAATTACACAGCAAGAGGCCAGCCTTTGATACACAGGAAACAACGCTCCACAAAATAAGAACTGAAGGGAATAAGCTCAGAACAGAGTCTTCAGGTGCTGTAGACAGTAGGTCACTCACCTGTGAATCCAAGCTGGAGGAAGCCAGAAGGAGCAATGGACTCCACTGTGGAAAGTCAAAGAGCTCAGCAATCTTTTCTAACTTCAGTCTATCACAATAAAGCATTAAACAGAATGCAAGCTTTTTTGAGAACATTATCTATTTACTTACAGGTCAGTGCCCCGCAGGCCAGACAAAGAACAGTTCAGTGACTTGAGAGCAAAGGTTTTTTCAAACTTGGGACCTTGCGCTTGTGAGGCAGGCAACAGAACCATTGAGCTAAATCCCTGGCCCGAGAGCAAAGGTTGATCAGAGTCAAAGCAATAATCCCAAATCCAGAGTGCACCCAGGAACCCCTCTATTGTGTCACCAGGGTCTGGAAAGTGCGAATGAGCCTTGGGGAGGGACAAGGAATAGCGCACTCAACCCATGCCCAGCTCTTCTTTTTGTAAGGCTTCACTGTGAAAGACACTTAAAAGTAACCAGACAGGGATACCTTTAAACTTCTCCCCTTGATTTAAAACTGGACCCTGGGAAATCCTTAGGTTACAGGCCCCTGGTGTTTTGCACCCAGCCTCAGAGTTTTATGAAGACTGAGAGCCTTCAGTAGTTGCTTGTGAAAGATTCCAAAGGCACTGTGTTCTGATCCAAACAGAGAGCAACCTCAGCCTCTGCCCATCTGATGCAGCCACACACATGCAGAAATTAATGATTTTGGAAAGGTTGAAACTAACAATTCAAGTAAACCCAGAGAACTTTTCAATGGCTTTATGCTTCCCTTTCCCCTGCCTCTCCTTTCCTGTTGTTAAACTTTCCATTTCTATCAAAATGCTCTAATTTTTTATCTCTCTTCTTGTCTAAACTCAATCTTCCCTAAGTTCATCTCACTATGGCCTTCACCAGTGAACAATAGCAGCCAATGTGGGTCAAGTCCTTGGTGGGTGAGTTAAAGAGTTTTATCCTTACCACCTTAGTCATCTGGACTCTGAAATGCAGTGGAGGAAGGAACCGTGCTTCACAGTTTGCGGAAAACAAGCTTCTCTCACATCAGCATCCAATACTATTTGCCTCTATTGGATTCTCTATGTTGGGTGGATAATGACTTAATCCCCAAGTTACGTCATTATACTTATGTTTAAAATCTCAATTTATGAAGGTCAGCAAAGAAAAGTAAGATTTCCAGAAACTGCATCATCTGCACTGATGTAAGTAGCCATGGGAGGTATTGATTTTTTTTAAACTAGGACTTGAACTCAGGATCTTGTGCTTTTGAGGCAAGTACAGTGCCACTGAGCTAAATCCCCAGCCCCGTCAACTTTTGAAAGAGTGCAGATATTTTGAAAAAACACAAATATAATCATATTGGGCTTGGCATCAGTATAGACCAGGAAATAGAACTTTGTTTCATAGAAAAGCAGAAAGGTAGCAGCATAGCTGTGGGGTTGTAGTTTTGATTGAGAGAAGATTATCAATATAATTCTGCTGCTATTGTTGTGGTGAAGTTATTAACAGCAGCCAAAGGGTAAAAATGCTCAGGAGGAAGCCAAGGGGTGAGGCTCATGTAGCAAGGGTACATGGAAAGAACAAAGGCATTTTGGGAATGGGGAGGGTCCAGATGCTCTGGTCACCCATCTGGGTGACTGATGCCCATCGGAACTCACTGGACCGGATGCTGCTAATTACAGAATAATTCCGAGTTACTGCTATCCCTTAGAGAGCCATGTAGGTTTGGCCGTCACATCTTTATCTTGAAGCCTGGACTTCAGTTGTGCCTCTAGCCACAATTCTGTTGTCTATTTTTCTGCTCACTTGAGAGCCCAGTCCCTCTCTGACTGTATATTCATTTCTACTTAATTTAGCTGCCTATGAATTTATAGGTTTAAGAATTAGATGTATATGGTGTGAAAGAGACCACCTTAGTCACTTTGGAAAGGTTGAAACTAACTAAAAAGAGACCACATTAGTCACTTTGTAGGTATTAAACTTATATAGTTTTAACTCTATAAGCTTAACTTTAAAGCTTAGACTTATAGCACATCATATATATTATACATTATATAATTTATATAAATAATATATGTTTTGTCATAAATTTAGATAACAGTTGTTTAGTTAACCCATCATAAACTGGTTACTGAAAACATTTCATAAGCCACCATTTGATTTAAACTTTAAAACTCAATTTTACTAATCAAAAGTTTACTAGTACAAAACACAAGAAGTTAAGTACATAGAGTAATAAAACCCTTGCTTTTAAATCTAATTTAGCTTAACCAAAAGCATTTCTACTAAGAAAACCTTACTAGGTTTTGAACATAGAAAGTTTAACCATTTACTTATAACCAACATACGTATATTATAATAATTTATTTAATAACTGTTGGGCTGTGATATCATAAGACCCTGGGAAAACTGGACAAGCCACCCATCAATGGAGAAACTGGACAAATTTTGATCCAGGCAGCTGGGGTCTTTTTTAGCCACAGTGGGGAGCTTTGTCTAACAGCTTCCAAGTCTAAGATGTTTCTACTTAGTTATCTTAACAATTGCTTTAGATGACTCATCATAATAGTTAACACTTTATACTATTTATATATTATCTTTAACCAAGTAAAAACTCTTAAATTATTGTACAAAGACAAAAGTACATATTGCATTTATAAAACTAATTTTTTACATTATCTTGGTTATCCAACAACCTGGATGGAAACATGTCTCCAATCTTTAAAATATCTGCATTTTTATCAACTGATTTAAATTAGTCTACCATTAAACTATGTGAACCACAGGCATTTGAGCTAATATCATGAGTGTCTATGAATCTGTGAAACAACATATATTTGAAGATTCATGTATAGAAACATATACATTAGTGTAAATCATATTAACCTTTATTATGTCAAGCTCTAAGGCTTTTTTTGGTAAGTCCCATTAAGTTTGAAGTCTCTTAACCCCATCCTGCAATTCTTTAAGCGGACCTAGCTATTTTTAAAAACATAGGTAACTGGTTTCTTTATGGGAAGATAAAAGAATAGGGCAGGGAAATAAAATTGATATAAGCTCAAAAAGTTTTAACAAAACAGCTTTAGGTATTTTATTCAGTTTAAACGAATGAACAAAAACCACAAACACACAAACAATTATTTTTAAATTATAGTATACTCTTAGAAATATTGGTCAGCTTGAGCTATAGCTATGATAATCTGTTTTAGGCTCATTATAAATTGACTAGTCAGAACTTTTTGGGATGACCAATATAGTGTAGACATCTCTTATAATAAGCTAACACTAGTAAGGAGATGAGAGAAAAAAATTCTTTATACTATGAAGGCAAGGACTGTTTAAATAAGGATCAAACTGATAGTTTACTTGCTCCTGCAGGCTTTTTAGAGCCCTCTGTGGTTTTGATAGCCACAGCTCACAGCCAGAACTGTTCAGGCCAGATCTGGGTATGAAAAGAGAGTAGGTGATGATTTTTGGAGATGATTTTGATGTATTTTAAAGAGTAGGAAGTTAAAGGTCTATCAGGCTTTACTTTGCCTTGATGTTGATGTCTACCCATGACAGCATCTTTTTGTTGTGCTTCCTAAGTCGTCTCTTAAGTTAGACCCTATCCAGTGCCAGCAACAACAGACTGGAGGTGTTATAGGAAGTGGCCAGCAGCATCTGTGCCCCTTTTCTCTTGGCTCTTAGCTAAAAGCTTTTTTTCCCCACCCTCATTAGTATATGAAAGGCACTAGTGTAAATTTTTCCTGTGGTAGTTGGTTCTCCAAGCTGCCTCAGCCATTTCCTCCTGGAAAGAGAGGCAGCCATTTCCATTTTACTTTTGTTTACAGTATTCTAGCAAGCTAAGGAGTTTTAAAGCTAACTCCTAGTGAGTTGGAATTGAAAACAAAACAAAAAAGAACCCTAGGGTCGGAGTTGTTAATTTAGCAAAACTTTTTCAGGGGATCTAGAAGCTTATTGTGTTTACCTGTTTCCAGCCCCTTAAATATATTGACATATTTAAAGGAGGGGTTTATATTACTAGCAGAGAAAGAAAAGTCTAAACCTGTACTTCAACTCTTAATGAAGGTTTAAGAGAGGACTCTCATAGTGTTATCTCAGGTCACTTTGGGACAAGGATACCAGAAGATCACTGATAGAATTTTACCTCTCACCTCATGGAGGAGTGCAGGTGGGGATGATAGATAGGTGGAGACTTTTCTGCTGGTTACCAAGTAAGGATGTTAGAACCCATCTTCCACTGAGGGGTTTCTGGGTGCCCACCAGGGAGTCACCCTGACCATGGTCCCTTAGTTGTTTTCACAGCTTTTACTGGTTCTACACAACCAGAGAGATCTGTCTGCAGAAAGGAATCCAGCTGCCTGTCTGGTCACCATTCCCACTGGCTTCAGTGGGGGCTTAACTTGTCCTCTGCTTTAAAAGTAGCAGCTGCTCTAACAGTGTTTGACTAGCTAGCAGAGTAACCACTGTTTTTTAGATTGTGTGTGTGTGTGACTATTTGCCACACTTAACCTTTTTGTAGCAAAGAGTTTGCCCCACATTGGGCACCAGTGATGTATCCAGATCCCTCTAGCTTTTGGGTCTTTGTTTGGGGGCAATGAAGATTGAAGCCCACAAAACAGAAAATAGCAAGCCATAAGGAATGGCCAAATGTGTGTTTATTAAAAAGAATAAAAACAAAGCTCTCTGGTAGGTAGCTGAAGAAGGGTGTTTTTTTAAGGTGGATACTGCAGACATTTAAGTCTATTGGCTTTTTATATAGTTTTTGAGTCCTGCTTATGTGACAGAAATCAGAAATGTTCCTGGCTGCAGGAAGGTCTTTAATATTTGGAAAGCAAGCAGTTTTGTTTGCATTTTATTTTTTAAGGCCTCTTTTATTTTATTAAGGGCCTGATTTATGTCTCTTGTATTTTATGAAGCCCCAAGTGCCATGGCCTGCACAGCTGAAGGTCCATGCAATGAGAACAGTGACAGAGGATGAAGGAAAACAAAGAGATACAAAAGATACAAAGCTGGGGCCACGGGGAGCCTCACTCCTGATGAAAGAAAAGGTCTGCCAGGCAACTGCAGAGCATTTATTTATAGTGGTAGAGATAAGGGAAGTGCAGGAGGAGGTAAAAGGGGCTGATATATAATCAGAGCCAGGAGAGAAGCTAAGTTCTGCAGAGCATCACGCTTTTAAGGTTTTATGGGGAATGGACAAGATGGAAGACACATCATGTTCCTTGTTCCACACAGGGCCCTGTCTCATCAGTGGGAAGGGGCGAGTTAGGCCCAGCCATAGTGATCTACAATGCAATGCTCCCAGGAGGGTCAATTTGTTAACTTATTTGGGCCCTTTGGTATGTTAACTTACTTAAGCCCTGACTTTTAGCTTATTTTAAAGGAACTGAATGCTACTGTTTAACTTTTTTTTTTTTATCTATTGGTTTTATTAAGAGTGACACATTTGTGTGGACACAAGTCATTGGGAAAAGACTGTCAGAGGAGGGAGAATTTGAGATATACCAGGTAATATGTGCAGCATAAGCAAGGTCAGAGGATACACTCAGGCAACATAAAAATAACAATATAACTACTGAGAGAAGAGGCTGGCTATCAGCAAACACAGGCACATGTTTGCTCAAGTGGATGAAGGCAGGAAGAGAAGAGCTTTCAGTGCCAATAGAAAGACCACAAAACGTTTCCAAGTTTTATGCTTCCCTGGTAGGGTTAGTAACATCCAAGATAACTGGTCCTAATCTTAGCAAGTTGTCATTTACAATCATCCAAATGAAATGCGTTGATCTCTATGCTATTTGTCAACTTTAGTACTCAATCCTGGGTCAGAATTTCTATGTTTGCTTTCCTGTCTTATGAAGAAAATCAATACAAAATATAGGCTTTTTTCGTGAGAAAACATTTTCTCCTGTTTTTTAATGTAGTCATTCTTATTTTTGCCTGAAGGATCACTCTTACAGGTGAAGTTATAGAAGTTAGGAGGGAACATCAGTAACTGCCCATGGGAGAAGACTCAGTAAAATAACTAAGAGGAAAATCAGGGAGAATTCTGCTACAGATTAAACACTGTCAGTGAGTAGTTGTGCCTGCAGTGTTGGGTAGTCATTAGAGCTGTGGCATGAATTCATTTATTGCTGGCAAAGGGCGATCCTGCCTGAGGCATTGTCTTGGCTTTATCCCAGATACTTCCCTTCCTAAAGTGATGCATCAGCCTTAGAGACTATTTATTTGATGAGGTAGAGGAAGAGGTAGTAAGAAGTGAATGCCTGTTTACAGTCAAGCATAGGTCACAGTGATCTATGCCAAGTGGCTATAAATAAGGTGTGGGTGGTGTCTACTACTTACTATGAAAGCAAGGTGATTCATACTCAGTGCAACATACCTTTGTAACAAGCAACCAGTTTTACCAAATTAGTCAAACATGTCTTGGACAACCATCCAGTCATATCTTAAAATCAAGATCCAGTTCTCTATATAAGCTTTTCAACTGAATAGGTATGGGTGAGCTAATATTTTTAGCTTTGAAGTAGAAAAAAGTGAAGGCAGGCACATAATTTTTATTGCTATGTCATAAGTGGCTCTTCAGAGCTTCCCTGTCAAACACTTCTAATGCCAAGTGACACCTAAACGTACCAGGAACCTTGGGCTGTGAAAGAATGTTCTACAGCAGTGAGCTATATAGGCCTAATTCACTAATTAATTGCTTCTTACTGACCCTATTCGGGTACACGTTTGAGTAAAGTCACAGTTTTAAACAACAGTAATTAAAAACAGTTAATCATCCCTTTCGACCCAGCAAGCTAGAGAAGACTGGCAGCAAATCAAGAGCCTCTGGTAGGCCCACTCTGAGCCCAGTGGCCAGAGGAGCCCAGCCATTCGGGTGCCAACACAGTGGTGTTCTTCCCACCCACCCCACCTGTGAACAAAGAGGGCCTCTCTGAGGCTCCTAGATAAAAACTGAAGCCCACTGGAAAAATGAAGGAAATCTGCAATAAAAGCACACCACACCAACATAGTTCATAAGTCAGAGGGACCAGCACCTCACATCGGAACCTGGTCTAACTTCAGGGGAAATACAGCTGGAGCCTGCAGTAGAACCTTGTGGAGTTCAACCCAACAGGAGGCCAGAGATCTCAACTTGGGCCTTGTAGCCAAAGATGAGCCTGAACCTCAGGGGACAGCTGCAGGCTTGCTGAGACTAATTAACTTAGATCTGCACACTCCTTCCCATTCTGTCTACTGTGTCAACAGAGGCATACCCTGAAGGAAGCCCTCTATTTCTAGTTGTATTTTTTATTTTCAAAGTAATATTTTTCTCTTATTTTTAATCATTTAAAAATGTTTTCATCTATCTTTCCCCCAAATTTTTGTTCTTTTTAAATCTTCTTTCTCTTCTCTCTCTCTCTCCCTCTCTCTCTCTCTCTCTCCCACCTCGATCTCCATTACACTCCCTTTTTGTTCCTGTTCCTATCCTAATTGGAATTTATTTTCTTTCTTTTCCTTTTCTTCTCTTTTTTCTTCTATCAATTGCCATTAGTTTTAAAAGAAAGTGATTATAGTCTCTAGCCACTCTATTGCTTTTAGTTTGTTCTGTTCTTGGGTACAGTTTGTTCTGTTTTCTCCTCTTCTCTTCAACAGCTCCCAAAAGTTTGTGTGATCTTCCTGTGTCCTCTGACCTCACTTCTAATCTTTCTCTCTCCTATCTCTATATCCCTCCCTCCCAAATCCTTCTAAATCTGCATCCTAAAGGGTAAAGTTGCTCTATTGAAGAGTTTATTCACTATAAACATATTTTTGGCTGGTCTTCAATTTTTATTTAATTCACACAGTTAAAGGTGATAAATTAATAACTACCATAACTTGTCATTTTCTAAGCTATGCTTAATGCTATAGTATTACTGATTGTATCATTTGGGCTAAAGTGTTGTGATTGATCTAATCAGTGTTCCTCCCTGGTATAATGAAAATGTGATTGCCTCAGAGACATTAGAGACTCAAAACCTAAATACCAGCTATATCTGGAAGATTGAAGTGTTAACCTAGGAATTAAAACCAAGGACAGTAGCAATGACAAAAATAGAAATGAAAAGACATTTAAACAGGACACAAACACAGACTTCCACCTCACCAAAGGTAAACTCTGGGGGAAATGAGGTGGAAAAAATCTAACAGTCAACCATCTGGATACCCTGAACCTGTAGCACAGGAATTAAAAAAACAGATAAGTGAGGCTCTAGAAAAATTCAAAACAGAAATAATTTCCCAGATAACCACAGAAATGGTGAGAAGAATGAAAGACATGATTAGAGACTCTAGAACAGAAACAGATTAAAAAAAAAAAATAGAAGCGCTCAGGACCATGATGGAAGCCATGAATGCCCAACATAGGAAAGAAATGGAATCCATGAAATAGATTCAATCAGATAACCAGATGAAAAACTCTATTGAAAGTTTTTGCAGCAGGATAAGTGAATGCAAAGATAGAATTTCAAATATAGAAGATAAGAGGATTGCAGTCAGTGACCATGAAAACAGAGATCTCTTAAAAACATTAAGGGGGAGCCGAGGATTTAGCTCAGCGGTTCGGTGGCCTGCCTTGCAAGTGCAAGGACCCGAGTTCAATCCCTGGTACCAAACAAAAAAAACATTAAGGGACCATGAGAAATAAATCAAACAACTTTTTAGATGATGCAAAGGAAAATACTATAAGAATGATAAGAATCCACGAAATAGCAGGATAAAGTGCAAATGACATTAAAAAAAACTGTTCATAGAATTAATGACAGAAAACTTCCCAAACAGAAAAAAAGAATTTGACATACAGATAAGTGAGGCATATAGGACTCCAACTAGCCATGATAAAAAAAAAAATCTACACCTAGACATATAATAATAATCAAGCTCCCTGAAACCCAACAAAAGAACAAAATATTGAAAGAAGTTAGAGAAAAGAAACAAATCACATGCAACCCCATTAGAATCACAGCAGACTTTTCAACACAAACCCTCAGGTCAAGGAGAGCCTAGAGTGAGGTATTTCAAGTCCAAAAAAAAAAAAAAACCCTCTAACCTAGACTGATGTATCTTGCAAAACTATCTTTCAAAACTGATGGGGAAATAAGATACTTCCATGACAAAGAACACTGGAGAAATTTCATGCACACCTGCACTCCAAACACTTATAAATAATATCTGGAAAAGGAAAATGAAGGCCAAAACTCCATAAGGGCCAACAGAGCAAATATACCAGGAAAGGCAAGAAATTTAAGAGAGAGAGAGAGAAAAATAAAAAGTAAAAGAACCAAAACCAGGAAAATAACATGATAGTTGTAACCATCAATGTCAATGGCCTCAATTCACCAATCAAAAGAAACAGGCTGGCAGAATGGATTAAGAAGCAAATCCAACAATATGCTGCAGAAAAGAAACCCACTTAATCCACAAAGAATTCATTGACCTGGAGTAAAAGGATGGAAAACAGTTCTCCATGTGACAAAGGAGCCCAGAAAAAAGCAGGGGTAGCTATCTTATTTTCAGACAGAATAGATTACAAACCAAAACTAATTAAGAGAGACAAAGAAGGCCACTACAACCTTCTAAAGGGAATAATACAAGAGGAAGAAATAATAATTGTAAATATATATGCACCAAATACTAATGTCACAACTATACAAAACAAATATTAATGGATATGAAAAATGAAATAAGAACTAATACAATTGTGATGGGGGATTCCAATAATCCACTGACACAGACAGATCATCTAGACAAAAAATCAACAACAAAATAACAGAACCGAACCAAGCCTTAGAACAACAGACTTAGTAGATGTCTGCAGAGTGTTTCACCCCACAAAATCAAAATATACATTCTTTTCAGCTGCACATGAGTCACTGTTCAAAATAGACCACTTGCTAGCTGATAGAACATGGTGAAGTAAGTGCAAAGTAATTTAAGTTATCCCCTGTACATTGTCAAACCATAGTGCAATTAAACTGGAGATCTGTAGCCAAAGAAACCACAAGAACTTTGCAAACACATGGAAATTAAATAACACCCTGCTGAACAATCACTGGGTCACAGAGGACATTAAAGAAGAAAGTAGTTTCTACAAATAAATGATAATGCCAATACAGCATACAGGAATCTGTGGGACACAATGAAAGCAGAGCTATGAGGGAAATTCATAGCAGTAAATGCCCATACTAGGAAAACAGAGTGAACTCAAATAAACAACCTAATGCTTAACCTTAAGCTTCTAGAAAAAGAAGAGCAAGGCAAACCAAAAGCAGCTCATACAAGGGAGGAAATTATAAAGATAAGAGCAGAAATCAATGCAATGGAGACCAAGAGAATGATACAAAAAAAATCAATGAATCAAAGAGTTGGTTTTTTGAAAGAATAAATAAAATCAATAAACCCTTAGCCAATCTTATCAAAAAAAGGAAAGAAAGGCTCAAATTCATGTAATTGGGAATGAAAAAGGTGAAGTCACAACACATCAAGCAGAAATCCAGAGGATCATCAATACCTACTTTGAAAACCAGTACTCTAACAAAATGGAAAATGCAGAAGAAATGGACAGATTCCTAGGTATATATGAACTTCCAAAGTTGAACAAAGAAGATATAAAAAGCCTAAACACCTCAATTACATTCAGTGAAATTGAAAATGTAATTAAAACATTACCAACAATCTGAAATGAA